>NW_023605194.1:71075808-71097549 GCF_014898055.3 Talpa occidentalis | reverse complement strand
GGGCGAGACAGGAGAGGTCTGCTTTGCCATGTGGGTTGCTCCCTGGCCGCTGGGGATTGAACTCATGCTGCAGAGGCTGCCCATTGCTTCAATAGTGCGGTGCTTAACCCCTTGTGCCACCAGGGAGGCCCCAAAGAATATAGTTTTTAAATCAAGCACCACCAAAGTCACCCACCCTTCCATGGGTAAAAGTATAACAGGGTTGGCGGCAGAGCAAGGCCTGAAAGCCGCCACACATCTAAAGCAACTTCCAGTGGGGACCCATAGAAATGGTTTAGAACAGGCAGACAAGACTGGAGGAAAGACCAAATCAAAACCAAGATAAAAGCTGCCATTGTGAACCTCCCCACGGTCTCTCACCCACACTGTTTCAACCAAACCAGGATCCAAGACCAAGAAGCAAGAGCAGCTTCTTCACATGTCTCTGCTCCATGTGCCTCCTCCAGGTCTCCTTCTTGCTCCCCATCCTTCTGCTTCCTTCCTTCCCAGTCTCCTCTCCAGCTTCTCCCCCCCTCTCCTTAGCTCTACCCTCCTTTGGGTGGGACAGGGAACCTGGAACTTCCCCTTTCCTGGCCACCACCCTGTTACACTTCCCCACTTTTAATTGTTATTCTACCATATCTATGGTGGCACGATGTCAGGGATCTCAGGTTTCTTCGGAAATTGAATCCTGGGGTACCCTGCTACAGTACCTGGAAAAGAAGAAAAGTTAGTAGCATCTAAGTGTTTCTGTCTTTTTTTAAACCATTGGCTTGGAAGGAAGCTTTTTATTTTTATTTTATTGTTTTTTTTTAAAAGATTTATTTATGCATACAAGAGCTGGGTACAGGTCAGAGATGAGGGACTGAGAGGATTCACCAGAGAGAGCGGGGAACAGAACAGGCAGACTGACTGAAATACACTGCTGAGGGGAGCAGTGGGTGAGACAGGAGAGGTCTGCTGCTTCATGTGGGCTGCTCCCTGGCCCATGATCAAAATCCTACTGCAGGGTCTGATGATAGCTTCATAGGCTGCGTCTAAGTCCTTGCACCACCAGGGAGGTCCCTGCCCATAAGTTTTAAAGAAGTATGTGTGCTTAGTAAAACATCGTGTGCGGCCTCTCCCAGTGCCTCACAGTGGGTGAGCGCCAAGCTGTGAAGCTGTCCACAGCCTCTGTAGTGCTGTTAGGGGGAAATAATGTCCTGAGCTAATCCCATACAGGCTTTGTGGACTCCACTCCCCACTCCAGACTAAAGCCATCAAGACATTGGAAAAGACAAATCGCATCACCACCAAAGGGAAGGTGGCTGGGACCTGAGGGGGGAGTTAAGCAGCCAGGTGGGTATAAAAACCAAACACGTGGGCCTTGGGGTGGCTCGCTCTCTATCGCCTCCTGGCTTCATGGCTCCTGGCTTGCGGCCAGCTCTCAGAGCGCCATTTTGGGATTCCTGATCGGCGAATCGGGTAGCAGTCATTTAAAACTTTGTCTCCCACTTTTCACCCTGAGCTGTACATTTCCTCATTTCCCCTTCCCTTGTAAATAAACCTTTTATTAACCTTTCGCGTGTGCCTGCAGTAGAGCATTGATAATGTTTATAGGACAGGGAGAGGGGCAGCCCAAACCCACAAACCTGCCTATTCTACATGGGTTCTGCCATCCGCCGCATCAACACAAAACATGAGACTTTAATGGGAAGGAACTTTAATAAAACTAGGAAACAATACAGGTAAGGCAAAGAGTCTAGTTTCTAAATGAAGCACCCAAAGTTACCCATCCCCTCGTGGGTAAAACTCCATCCAAATGGATTGGCCCAGAACAAGGCCCCAAAGCCTGCCACAAGTCTAAAGCATCTTCCAGTGGGACCCACAGAAAAGGGTCACAAACAACCGGACAAGCCCGGAAGGAAAAGAGCAAAATCAACATCAAGATAAAAGCTGCCATTGTCACCTCCCCACGGGTCTCACCCATATCTGTGTCACCCAGTCCACGACCAAAAGACAAGCACAGTTTCTTCACGTGTCTCTAGGCTCCATGTGCCTTCTCCAGGTCTCCTGGCTCCATCCTGCTCCTTCCTTCCTCATCTCTTCTCCAGCTTCTCCTCTTCCTGCTCAGCTCCACCCTCCCTTGGGTGGGGCAGGGAACCTCCCCCTTTCCTGGGGACCACCCTGTTACAATAAGTCCTTTTAAGCGCGCGGGTGAGGACCCACAGTCAGGCACCCCATTTTGTATAGGGGCTGCTCTACAACAGTGCGGGTTCGATCCCAGCTGGTGAGAACCCCACATGGCGCGGCAGACCTCTCCTGTTTCGCCCGCTGCTCCCCTCAACAGTGTATTTCTGTTGTCTGCCTGTTCTGTTCCCTGCTCTGTCTCTGGTGAATCCTCTCACCATCCTGCGCTTCTGGCCTGTCCCCAGCTCTTGTGTAAAAATAAACAAATCCTGAAAAAAAAAATCATGTGGACCCATCCATTTCTCTCTGTTTTGGGCATCTCCACTCTGCCAATTCTTGAGTAAGGCCTGATCTCCAGGTCTGAAGGGATGTAATGGTTGATCAGAGAAGGAGGCATAGAGATCCTTGAGATTGCAAAGCTGTGGATTACTGCCAGAACCTCCTGGGTATGTTTCACATATTGTGTGGTCCTGCAATCTTGTTCTATTTCTGGAGTGACTTTCAGAACTGAGGCTGGAAAGGTCTTCCAAACACAATTTCAAAGGGTCTTAATTGTAGCCCACTTCTAGGCGTCACTCTTATCTGAAGGAGGGCAAGGGATAGTACCTGGTCCCATCGCTTACGGGCCTTGCTCTGGGCCAATCCCATTTGGGTGGACTTCTACCCACGAGGGGTGGGTAACTTTGGGTGCTTGATTTAAAAACTACATTCTTGGGGCCTCCCCAGTGGCATAGCAGGTTGAGCGCAGCGCTGTGAAGCTGTCTGCATCATCTGCAAAGTGAGTTCGATTCCCGGCCGGTCAAGGAGATACCCACATGGCACAGCAGACCTCTTCTGTTTTGCCCACTGCTCCCCTCAGCACTGTTTTTGGTCTGTCTGCCTGTTCTCCCTGCTCTGTCTCTGGTGAATCCTTTCACCTTTCCATGCCTCTGGCCTGTACCCCAGCTCTTGTATAAATAAATAAAACCTTAAAAATAATAAATAAAAACTATATTTTTTGTCTTTTCTGTATTGTTCACTAATGGTATTAAAGTTCCTTTCCATTAAAGGTCTTATGTTTTGTCTTGATGCAGCGGATGGCAGAACCTACTTAGAGCAGGCAGGTTTGGGGGTTCTGGAGCGCCCCTCTCCCTGCTCTGTAACAATATTAAGTCAAGTATTTGTTTTCTTAATCCCATATTAAGGTTGAATTTCCAGGTCAAATAATTCAATTGCCACAAATTCTGTTCTCTGAAAGGCCGTACCTTCCTGTCATTTCCTTCTGATTATATATAGTAGCCAGTTGCCTATAAACAGCCGTGTCCTCTGGCTGGTAGTGCCCAATCCCTGGCTATGCAACTGCAAAATAATACCTTCCCCTTTCAACAACCATTTTTTTTTTTAAATTAAGATGTTAAGGAGTTTTCAGACCATATTTTTTTAAGATTTATTTATTTAGGGGGGCCTCCCTGGTGGCTCAAGGGGTTAAGACGAAACCTATGTAGCTGTCCACAGCCACTGCAGCACGAGTTCGATCCCCGGCCAGGGAGCAACCCACATAGCCCAGCAGACCTCTCCTGACTCGCCCACTGCTCACCTCAGCAGTGTATTTCAGTTGGTCTGCCTGTTCTGTTCCCCACTCTGTCTCTGGTGGGTCCTCTCACCTTCTGCAGTTCTGGTCTGTGCCCCAGTTCTTGTGTGCATAAATAAATAAACTTAAAAAAAAAATTTATTTATGTATACAAGAACTAGGGTACAGGCCAGAGGTGTGTGTGGTGGGGGTGAGAGAATTCACCAGAGACAGAGTGGGGAGCAGAACTGGTAGACAGACCAAAAACACCGGGCCATGGATTGAACTTGTGCTGCAGAGGCTGTGGACAGCTTCACAGTGCTGTACTCAACCTGCTGCACCACTGGGGAGGCCCACAACCATTTTTTAGAAAAGATTTATGCATACAAAAACTGGGGTACAGGCCAGAGGTGCGGGGTTGAGAGGATTCACCAGAGACAGAGTGGGGAGCAGAACAGGGAGATCTACTGAAATACACTGCTGAGGGGAGTGGGGAGGAGACAAGAGAGGTCTGCTGTGCCATGTGGGTCAGCTCCCTGGCCGGGGATGGAACTGGTGCTACGGTGGCTAGCCATAGCTTTATAGTGCTGATACTTAACCCCTCACACCAGCAAAGAGGCCCCTAAACCTAACTTTTTTGGGGGTATAAAAAATATTTTCAGTGATCACTCTGAGGAATTGATACATAAATAAAATCACATACCGCGTGTCTTAGAATCAAAAGACTCAAAAATTCCAAATAAGTTGATGGTCAACGTTTTTTGTTATAAGGAGGTCTCTGAAAGGCAATCAATCACTCGGAAATTGCTTCCCTTAATTAGGGACTCTTAGAAAAAGGTAAAATCTAAGGAAACTAAAAATCTAAAGTTTCCTCCTTCTTCTGACCTCTCTTTTTTTAAAAAAATATTTTATTTTATATAATTCTTACATCATTTTTCATCTTTGCACAATGTATGCATTTTCATTTTGGTTATATTCCCCATACAGTTGCACCCCCCCTTATTTTGATTTTTTTTTTTTTTAATAGAGGCATGTTTTTCTTTATTTATTTGTTTGCTTGTTTGTTTTGTTTATACATGCACTGGGTACAATCAGAAGCGCGGGAGGGTGAGAGAATTCACCAGAGCCAGAGCGGGGAGCAGAGCAGGCAGAAGGACCGAAGTACACTGCTGAGGGGAGCAGCGGGTGGCAGGAGAGGTCTGCGCACCATGTGGGACCCTCCACTGGTGGCCGGGGAGCAGCCGGGGATTGAATCGGCGCTGCAGAGGCCGCGGGCAGCTTCGCAACCCAGCGCTCAACCGCTGCGCCACCGGGGAGGCCCACACCCCCCCTTATTTTGATTCTAGTTCTTCCTCTCCCCGCCCCTCCCTAATCCCCCGCACCTCTCTTTTGACCTCCCCTTTGCACCCTGTCCTCTTCCCCCTCCCCCAGGCCTCTGGCCTCTTCTCTTTGCTCCACACATGCTCACTGGACAATGTGCCCTCACGCCAGCTAATAAGTGCCTGTGATGGAAGATATCAGTGCAGTGACACATGCCCCGCATGACCCAGTTAAAGTCTTCCCTAATTTTCTCAAGGAAAGAAAAATTTAGTATAGTCTTGTTAATCTATCTCTCTCTGAGATCTAGAGGTGCAAAGCCTAGAAGGCTGAACGTATCACCAAAGTCTGTTAAACAGACACATCAAAATTTGAGCACCGAAGCATAGTCAAAAGTATAGAAAGAGCACAAGTCACTCCGCGGTTCGGCAGATGTCTCTTGCTTAACAGTGTTTGGACCAAAAAGACCCAGGTCGCACCTTCTATCTGCCTCCCGCTCGCAACCGGAGGGACCATCTCTGTAATCTGTAATCCTCTTCCTCTGCTGTTTGGGCTCAGCTCCCTATAGTAGGACAGCCCTGGGCTCCTCATAACTATTCCTCCGAGGTGGAGGCCGCCGGCCACTGTCTGGCCATGTGAGGGCCGGACATCTACCGCTCCTCCAGCTCCTATTCCTACCGCATAGGAGGCTGTGGAGCCCATGGGCCACCTGTGCGAGTTGCAGAGGAGAAGGGCTGAGGAGGGCCATGGGAACCCAGTGCAGTGGTCCCCTTTTCCTGGATGTCCAGAGCCATCCTGAGCAGAGGGGTCTCTGTGGTCCTGGAGAAGATTCTGAACCAGGCCCTCTGGATTTGCATGCCCTGGATTCTGCCTGTGCAGAACCCCATCTCTGTTCTTCCTGGAGAAGCATTTCCTGGAAAAGGGGTGAACATTCTCAACAAGATGGGGGACCCCCGACTGACCTCCGCACACGTCCTGGACCCCAGGCTGAGCTGGGCAAATGTCTCCTGGAAAGGCTCACCCTCAACTACTTACTTGAAGCCTGTGGAGTGGAGTGTCTTGGGGAGCCCCAAGAGGCACTCCCCTGGTGCCAATGGCTTCTGCTCGAATCTCTGCAGCCAGTAGGCAGCGTTTTAACCATCCCCAAGTCCTGAGTCCTCTCCCACATGAAAACAGCAAAAATCTTTGTAGGAAGAAAAAAAAAGGAGAGTCTCTTTGTAGCTTTCCATAATGTCTTTCCTACCAAAAACAAAAACACAACTGATCAAAAAGTCAAGTTTGTAGATTTTTTTAAATGTATACCAGAACTGGGGTGTAAGCCAGAGGTGTGGGGGGTGTGTGTGAGAGGATTCACCAGAGAGTGGGGAGCAGAACAGGCAGATGTACTGAAATACACTGCTGAGGGGAGCAGCAGGCGAGACAGAAGAGATCTGCTGTGCCATGTGGGTTGCTCCCTGGCCATAGTGGCTGGCAGTAGCTTGATAGCGCTGTCTTTAAACTGCTGTGCCACCAGGGAGGCCTCAAAATTTATAGCTTGAAAAAGAATAAATCTGGCCTCGCCTCCCCGGTGGCGCAGAGGGTTGAGTTCAGCACTGTGAAGCTGTCCGCAGCCTCTGCAGCGCTGGTTTGATTCCCGGCCCCAGGGAGATTCCCATAGGGTGAGGCAGACCTCTCCTGTCTCTCCCACTGCTGCCCTCAGCAGTGTACTTTGGTCCTTCTGCCTGATCTTCTCCCTGCTCTTTCTGGTGAATCCTCTCACCCTCCCGCACCTCTGACCTGTACCCCAATGGTTGTATAAATAAATAAATCTTTAAAAAAAAAGGGGGGGGACTCCCTGGTGGTGCAAGGGGTTAAACATAGCACTATGAAGCAATCCGCAGCCTCTGCAGCACCAGTTCCATCCCTGGCCAGCCGGGGAGCAACCCACATGGCGTGGCAGACCTCTCCTGTCTCGCCTGCTGTTCCCTTCAGCAGTGTATTTCAGTCAGTCTGCCTGTTCTGTTCCCCACTCTGTCTCTGGTGAATCTTCTCATCCCTCGCATCTCTGGCCTGTACCCCGGTTCTTGTATGCGCAAATAAATAAATCTTTAAAAAAAAAAGAAAAAGAATAAATCCTTCCTAATTTCAGAGACCACATAACCACCACCTTTCAGGAAGACTCTAGGCCTCATAAAAAGCAGCGACAACATTGCTGTCTTATGTAATTTCTTTGCTGATGGCTTAAACCAGAGTGATAGATTTTGTTAAAAAATAGAAGATAGTTATGTCCCCTTTTCTATATTACAAGATCTTTAGCACATTGTGAAGATAGTTTGACTTAGAAAAGATTATATAGATCAAATTAGTAGCTCCTTAGATTAAGTAACTAGACAGAACTAGAAAAAAAGACAACTCTTTTATATTCTAGACAAAGACACCTGCCAATATTGTTTAAAAAAGAAGACACTGGGCTAACTACTGATCTGCTTTAGTTTGGCAGATAGGATCTAAAAAGATAAAGGACAAAAAGACCTGTTTTGCTCCCCACTCTGTCTCTGCTCAATCCTCTCACGCCCTGTACCTCTCGTCTATATCCCAGCTCTTCTATGAAAAATAAAAAAATAAATCTTAAAAATAAAAAAGAATGCAAAACATGCAAACACACACACACACACACACACACAAACGAACAAGGTCCTGCATTGTTGTTTCTTTGTAATCCCTAAAACCAGTTCTATCCTATCTGCAATTTTGGAAGCAGCTGCATAATTCATAGGGGTAGAACCATACCTCATATTGTTTAGAATACACTTGTACCTAAACAAGTGTTTACTCATATACATTTGGGAGAACCAAGAATACTATTATATGGACAATTATGCCCCAAGAGTTCATGGTGCACCCTCTCATTTTTCCCAGATGCTTAACCATAACCTTCAAGATACTAAATTCTCCCAAGAATCAGATGACATGATGACTTTCTGTTGTGCTTGCAAAACAATTCCCTCAATTTATGGACAGCATTAGTGTACAAAGGACACAATGTCTCTAAGAGAGCACTACAGTTTTATCAGCTCCAAGAGCATTATCTAATCCATGACATCACACAAAGTATGAAGTCTGTTTCTCCTCATATTTTGGGAGTTACTTAGGACTTGCCCCTTCAATTACCAAAAGATCATATCAAGAATTTCTTAGCCTAGGGCCTCCCTGGTGGCACAAGGGTTAAAGTCTCAGTGCTATCAAGCTATGGCCAGCTAGAGGAGCATGAGTTTGATCCCCGGCCAAGGAGCTAAACCACGTGGTGCAGCAGACCTCTCCTGTCTTGCCCACTGCTCTCCTCAGCAGTGTATTTCAATAGATCTGCCTGTTCTGCTCCCCACTCTGTCTCTGGTGAATCCTCTCACTTATCCCCCAGCCCCTGCACCTCTTGTCTACATCCCAGTTCTTTTTCTTTAAGATTCATTTATTTATGCATACAAGAGCTGGGGTACAGGCCAGAGGTGCGGGGGTGAGAGGATTCACCAGGGACAAGAGTGGGGAGCAGAACAGGTAGTCTGACTGAAATACACTGCTGAGGGGAGCAGCTGCGCCATGTGGGCAGCTCCCTGGCCGGGGATCGAACTTGTTTGGAGTGGCTGCGGATAGCTTCATAGGTTGCGTCTTAACCCCATGTGCCACCAGGGAGGCCCTTATTCCATTTTAATATCTTAACTCTACCACCCATCTAACCCTCCAGATGAAGGTGACCTCATAACTAACATGAATTTGGGAGAATTTCTCACCTCACTTTGGTCTTGAATTCTAGTTTAATCCCATTGATTGAAAGAACATACTTTGTATGATTTGAGTTCTTTTAAATTTGTTGAGATTTGTTTTATGTTCCAAAATGTAGTTCTACTTGCTCTAAAAAAGAATATTCTTGCAAGATTGGGATCAACTACAAAGTTAAAGGTCACAGCCCCCAAGGCTGCACATACCTCTGATACCAGCTACAATTCAGGATTTCCCCAAAATTGACCTTCAGCTTTAATTATTTGAAGGAAAAAAATCATAGATCTCATTGACAGTATTATACTCGTGGTTACAGTTTATCACAAGGAAAGCCTACTGATAAAAATCAGCTTAGTTAAGTGCATTGGGCAAAATTCAGGAGATGTATCGAATGCAGAACTCCCGTTTTCCTCTCTCTGCGAAGTTAGGATGTATTGTTTTGCTGACATAGGTGTGGATCAATATACAAGGAAGTATTGCTAAGCAGAGAAGCTCACCTGATCATTGGTACCCAGTTTTTATTGGGATTTCATTATGGAGGCATGATTAATTTATTGCCCCTGAAGTTGAATTCAGCGTCAGGGTGACTGATACCAAGTGATCCAAAGCATCTAGTATATCTATTGTGTGACCATTCACACCCTAACATTCGGTGTGGCCAGCCCCTTTCCTAAACAAACACATTCCTATCAGTTATGACATAGTTTACCTCCCAGAAGTTGAGGGCAAACAAAGGCTAGACTTCTATTTGGGTAAAGACAAATTCTTCACTATAAAATTTGCAGGGCCTCCCTGGTGGTGCAAGGGGTTAAGACGCAACCTATGAAACTATCCGCAGTCACTGCAGCACGAGTTCGATCCCAGGCCAGGGTGCCACCCGCATGTCATAGCAGACCTCTCCTGACTCGCCTGCTGCTCCCCTCAGCAGTGTATTTCGGTCCATCTCCCTGTTCTGCTCCCCACTCTGTCTCTGGTGAATCCTCTCACCCCCCGCACCTCTGGCCTGTACCCCAGTTCTTATATGCATAAATAAATAAATCTTTAAAAATATATTTCAAGTGATGATCTCCCAGGTAGCGCAAGGGATTAAGCACAGCACTATGATGATATTTGCAGCCTCTGCAGCACAAGTTCGACCCCCAACTGGCAAAGATGCTGACGCACATGGCGCAGCAGATCTCTCCTGTCTTGCCTGCTGCTCCCCTCAGCAGTGTATTTCAGTCCATCCACCTGTTCTGTTCCCCACTCTGTCTCTGGTGAATCCTCTCATGCCCACGTACCTCTGGCCTGTACCCCAGCTCTTGTATGCATAAATCAATAAATCTTAAAAAAAAATTTGGTTGTTATATAGAGTATTTTATAATGTCAAGTAGGTGGTATCAGTTAGTGGTGTGACCAAGTCTTCCATCTCCGTATCTATTTTTTGTCTATGCACTTTTTAATATCTCCCACCCTAATTGTAGATTTGCCTGTATCCACCATCACCTCTCTTTCTTCATGTGTACTGCGCTATAATGTGCATAAATATTTAATTTTATTATTTCCTCTGGATAAATTAATATCTTTATCATAAAATGATCCTCTTGACCATTGGGATGACAGCAGTTACAAACTAGAATGGTGTCTGTGCAATGCTGTTTTGTTATAATATTGATGGGACAAAAAGAATACTTGCCAACGTTGAACAAAACAATGCTAGTTGAGGACCTGGTTTTATTATGTGTCCTTTTACTAGAAGTAGGAGTTTCTAAGAACCTATCGATGATGTAAAGTGAGGACTTTCCTGTATTCTTTTATCTGAAATACACTGTACAGTTATATAGAAACTTCAGCTTTCTTTCCTTTTTTTTGTAATAGTTTTATTAAGATAAGATTTACACTCCAGGGCCTCCCCGGTGGCGCAGCGGTTGAGCGCTGGGTTGTGAAGCTGCCCGCAGCCTCTGCAGTGCATGTTCGATCCCCGGCTGCTCCCCAGACACCAGAGGAGGGTCCCACATGGCGCGCAGACCTCTCCTGCCGCCCGCTGCTCCCCTCAGCAGTGTACTTCGGTCCTTCTGCCTGCTCTGCTCCCCGCTCTGGCTCTGGTGAATTCTCTCACCCTCCCGCGCTTCTGACTGTATCCAGTGCTTGTATAAATAAATAAATAAACAAACAAACAAACAAATCGATAAATCATTAAAAAAAAAAAGATTTACACTCCATTAGGATCATATTTTTTGAAGTATACAATCCAGTAGCTTCATGTTCACAGAGTTGTGCAGCCAACATCACTATCAAATTCCAGAATATCTTCATCAATCCAAGAGAAATTCATGACATCAATTATTTTACATTTCATCTTTTTTTTAAAGATTGATTTATTTATGCATACAAGAACAGGGTATAGGCCAGAGGTGTGGGGGGTGAGAGGATTCTCCAGAGACAGAGTGGGGAAAAGAACAGGCAGATCAATGGAAATACACTGCTGAGGGGAGCAGCAGGTGAGTCAGGAGAGGTCTGCTGCACCATGTGGGAAAGCTCCCTGGCCAGGGATCAAACTCCTGCTGCAGTGGCTGTGGACAGCTTCATAGTGCTGAGACTTTAACCCCTTGCACAATCAGGGAGGCCCCTTATCCCCCTCTTGTTCTGTCTTCATGTTCTCAGTCATTTTTCTGTGATGTCTAATTTGCAATTAATCTGTTATGAGCTGAATGTGTCATCCTCAAAGTTCATGACTTGAAGCCTTATTGTTACTTTATTTGGAGTTAGGGCCTGTAAGAATAATAAGGTTAAATAAGACCCTAAGAGTGAGGCCCTAATTTAATAGGGCTGGTGTTCTTATAAGAAGAGTAAGAGGGCCTCCCTGGTGGCACAGGGGGTTAAGATGCAACCTATGAAGCTATCCACAGCCACCGCAGCACAAGTTCAATCCTCAGCCAGGGAGCTACCCATATGGCGCAGCAGACCTCTCCTATCTCACCCGCTGCTCCCCTCAGCAGTGTATTTCAATAGATCTGTCTGTTCTGCTCCCCACTCTGTCTCTGGTGAATCCTCACCGCCTGCACCTCTGGCCTGTACCCCAGCTCTTGTATGCATAAATAAATAAATCTTCAAAAAAAAATAGTAAGAGACACCAGGAGTGCATGATATAGAGAAAAGGCCATGTGAGGTGAGGCCACAGTAAGAAAGTGCCATCTGCAAACCAAAGAGGGAGCTCTTCTCAGAAGCCAACCCTGATAGCACTTTCATCTTTGACCTCAGCCACAGAACAGTTTGAAAATAAACTTCTGCTACTAAACCATTTAATCTGTGTTATTCTGTTGTGGCAACACTTAGCAGATTCCATGCAGTGTATTTTTCATCTCTAAAAGTTTTATGTAAATATTTTATATATTTTCTGTGTCTTTCAACGTGCTTTTAATTTTATCTAACTTTTGAAATTATGGAATATATTACAGCTATTTCAATGCTTTTGTTATTACTGGGTCTGCTTCTATTGATTTTTCTCCTCATTGTGAGTTGTATTTTCCTGCTTATCTGCACACCTGATAATTTTTTATTGACTGGTCAACATTGTGAATTTAACATTCTTGATGCAAGTTATTTTGGTCATCTTTAAACAATTTTGTGTGTGTTTTGGGATTCTGTGAGGTTACTTGAAAACAGTTTAATATTTTCAAGCATTGCTTTTAAGCATAGTTAGGTAAAATCAGAGCACTTTTTATTCTAGAGTTGGAAACAGCCCCTCTACGAAGTACTCTACCCTAGCCCTGTATATTATAATGTGCCCCACTCAGATTGTTTGGACTATGAACAATTATCAGCCCTATGTAATTTCAGGGAATTATTCTGCCTCCTTCTATCCACTGTTTTTTTTCCAATGGTATAGTGTAGTCTCTCATACCCTCGTGCTGATCAGTATTCAACTGAAGGCTAAAAGCAAATTCTTAGCAGATCTCTGAAGTTCTCCCCTCTTCAGTAGTTTGACTTGTGAAGAACAGATGTCTTGTTATCGCCAAATTCTTAACTACAGCTCCACAACTCAAAGAGACTCTGGGCTCGGGCCTCCCCAGTGGCGCAGCGGTTGAGCGCTGGGTTTTGAAGCTGCCCACAGCCTCTGCAGCGCTGGTTCAATCCCCGGCTGCTCCCGGCCACCGGAAGAGGGTCCCACAGGGCGCGCAGACCTCTCCTGCCGCCCGCTGCTCCCCTCAGCAGTGTACTTCGGTCCTTCTGCCTGCTCTGCTCCCCGCTCTGGCTCTAGTGAATTCTCTCACCCTCCCGCATTCTGACTGTACCCAGTGCTTGTATGAATAAATAAATAAATAAAATATAAAATAAAAAAACAAACAAACAAATAAATAAACAAATCTTTAAAAAAAAAAAGAGAGAGACTCTGGGCTCTGTTTGGGTCCTCCTCACTGTGCTGATGTCTAGACACTGTCTCTAGCTATGAAGCTACATGGTTCATTTTCCCCTTTTCTTCCAGCAGACTCTTGCATTGTTTGTGGTCCACTTTAGGAAAGCCATTTTATCTAAACTTTAATTTGTGGGTGTATGTGTGTGTGTGTTTAAAAGATATTTATTTATTTATGCGTATAAGAACTGGGGTGTAGGCCAAAGGTATGGGGGTAAGAGGATTCACCAAAGACAGAGTGGGGAACAGAACTGGGGATCTACTGAAATACATTGCTAATCAGGGCAGCGGGTGAGGCAGGAGAGGTCTGCTGCATCATACGTGGCTTAACTTCCTGGCAAGGGATTGAACTCAGGCTATGACAGTTATAGTGCTGAGACTAAATCCCTAGGCTACCAGGGAGGCCCTAATTTATGTTGTCAGTTATTTAAGGTGAGAGGATGAATCTGGTCTCTTGTTATACTTACGTGTTCAGAAGTTGAAATCTTCTTAAGAGCATTTAAATACTTGATCCTTATAGCTGAATGCATGCAAAGAGCATAATATCATTAATGTGTGACTAGAATAATGATCTTGGGATATAAGCTCATAAAATTTTCCTTGGATTCCATTATGTCAAAGAGAAAATTAACTCGAGCAAATCTGTGAAGGTATATTATAGGCCCTTCTGGGGCAAAGCAAATAGTCTCTGGTGATTCCTGCAAATAGATACATGTTTTTAAAATCCTTTGCAAGATCAAAAGGTACATATCTGGGCCTCAGCTGGTGGCGCAGGTGGTTGAGTGCTGCGCTGTGAAGCTATCTGCAGCCTCTGCAGCACTGGTACGATCCTGGCCGGCCGGCGAGGGTCCCACATGGTGCAGCAGACCTCTCCAGTCTCACCCACTGCTCCCCTCAGCAGTGTATTTCGTCAGTCTGCCTGTTCTGTTCCCTGCTCTGTCTCTGGTGAATCCTCTCACCCTCCCGCGCATCTGATCTATACCCGGTTCTTGTATAAATAAATAAATAAATAAATAAATATTTTTTTTTTAAAAAAAGGTACATATCTGTTATTTTTATTTGTTCCAAAAAATATATCATGTCTGAAGTAATAGCTGTAATTGGAGTCACTATCTCATAAATTTTATGATCCACAATTGTTCTCTAGGGTCCACAAAATAAACAGGTGCGCTAAAAAGGAGTATTTTAGATACCAATATCCTTATAAACATCAAGCTTAGAAATCAGGATCACCAATTACAAAAAAAGTTAATATTGTGTGGACCATATTTTCTGATAAGGAGAGAAAATTAGAAATCAGTCATAAAAATATAGTTTTTTTTTTTTTTTTAAAGATTTATTTATTTATTTATACAAGCACTAGGTACAGTCAGCAGCGTGAGAGGGTGAGAGAATTCACCAGAGCCAGAGCAGAGAGCAGAGCAGGTAGGCGGACAGACAGAAGAAGTACACTGCTGAGGGGAGCAGTGGGCAGCTGGAGAGGTCTGCGAGCCATATGGGACCTTCGCCCGGCGGCCGGAGATGGAACTGGTGCTGCAGAGGCTGAGGGCAGCTTCGCAACCCAGCGCTCAACCGCTGCGCCACCGGGGAGGCCCCATAAAAATATAAAATATAATTTTTAAATGCACATATTTGGAAAACCTAAAATGTACTTCTCTATAGATTTATATGGAATAAACAAACTATGCATTTGAAGTAAATACCAAACATTGTTTCATATATGTTACTATTTATGTAAAGAGAAATTATACACACACATATATTGCACGTATATGCATGTAAAAATTATTTGGACATATGTTCTCAAAATCTAATAGTGTACACACATATTGAGGGATTATATAAAATGATATGGGTCCTATCACTAGAAGGAAAGAAAGCACTGAATGTTAGTTTACACTTTTTCATTTTTGACTTCTATGACTATATTAACTCACCATAAATTATCTGCTTAAAATCATTTGAGGGCCTCCCTGGTGGCACAAGGGGTTAAGCATAGCACTGTGAGGCTATCCTCACACTCTGTCGCATGAGTTGGATCCCCGGCCAGCCAGGAAGCTACCCACATGGCGCAGCAGACCTCTCCTGTCTCACCCGCTGCTCCCTCCAGCAGTGTGTTTTGGTCGGTCCGCCTGTTCTATTCCCCACTCTGTCTCTGGTGAATTCTCTCACCCCCCCACCTCTGACCTGTACTCCAGTTCTTGTATGCATAAATAAATCTTTTTAAAAATTTATTTTAAAAATATACCTTAAAAATCATGAGTCCTATAAACAATTGCCATTTGAAATAGCATGAGTGGAACTGGGGGAATTATGTTAAGTGAAATAAATCAGAAGGAGAAAGGCAAATTCTTGGTGATTTCAATAATATATGGACAATAATGAAACAAAACCAAGAAACAGAAAAACTAAACAAAAATAAACCCTAGACATCTGACTGCAGAATTGAGGCTTCCAGAAGGGGAGGTGGGGGTGGGAGCAAAAGAGAAGGGGGCCCATTGGGCTATGGGGGAGGGTTCTTGATGTTTTGGCGGTGGGCATGGTATGGTAACATATATACGAAGAGGTAATACACAGAGTTGTAAGCCAATATTACCTCAATAAAATAATACAATTTAAAATGTGTTAATTAAATTAGAAAATGAAAAAAAATATGAGCCAAAGAAGAAAATATAATGGGGAATTTAGAACTGAGTAACAATAAAATTCTTATATTTCAAAATTTGTAAGGAATGGCTGAGGGAGTTCCAAGAGGAACATTAGTAGTCTTAAATAGATGGATTGCAGAAGATGGATTGGGGTTAAAGTGACAAGAATTTTCTTCTAAAATTAGAAGTATTATAATAATCATATAGATATAGGGAAATGTTTTAATTGAATTCTGACTATATGATGAAGAAAAAATTTGAAGAAACTTGTTTCAATTAAAATTCTTAATAAAATAGTATTTTGAAAACCATTCCTTGGGCCTCCCTGGTGGCGCAAGGGGTTAAGATGCAACCTCTGAAGCTATCCACAGCCACTGCAGCATGAGTTCGATCTCTGGCCAGGGAGCTACACACATGGTGCAGCAGACCTCTCCTGCCTCATGCGCTGCTCCCCTCAGCAGTGTCTTTCAGTAGATCTGCCTGCTCTGCTTCCCACTCTGTCTCTGCTGAATTCTCTTATACCCCCCACCTCATACCTTTGGCCTAAACCCCAGTTCTTGTATGCATAAATAAATAAATCTTAAAAAAAAACCCTTTCCCTAAATGCATCAATGGGCTATCTTAAAAGAAATATCCAAGGCACTGTGAAGCTATCCAAAGCTTCTGCAGCACAAGTTTGTTCCCTGGCCAGGGAGCAACCCACATGGCACAGGAGACCTCTCCTGTCTCACCTGCTGCTTCCCTCTGCAGTGGATTTCAGTCAGTCTGCCTGTTCCTCTCCCCACTCTGTCTCTGGTGAATCTTCTCACCCACACCTCAGGCCTGTACCCCAATTCTTATATGTATAAATAAATAAATCTTAAAAAAAAAGAAATATCCAAATTTCAAATATGAGTTCCAGAGAGGGATTCTGGAAGTTAAATGCTATAGCATCTATTCTGAGGTTTTCTGACCAACCAAGGTCTTGATTTCCACTTTGATGCTACCTAGATCATGGGATTCAGAGGACAAGCCAGTTGTTACAAAATTGTGCATGTGCAAAAAAATCTACTCAAAGTGAAAGACAGATCAATAGATTCTAATTTAACAAACTGAAGGATTTATTGGTAGGGTTTTAGATTCCACATTGCAACTAACTTTTAGGAGATCATTACTTGCTGAATTTTGGTATAATAGTAAAGAATCATCTGAATAGATTATTGAAATACTTCTTTTTCCAATTACATATAAGTCAGATTTTCTTCAACTATTCCAAACAAGGCAACATATGACAATAGATTGGATGCAGAAGTGTATGAGCTACTATCTCTTAAGCAGAGTTGTAAAACAGTATCTTATATACAAACAAATTATTGTTTCTAGGGGAAGACAACAGAAAAGTATTCTCAGGCATATAAGGACCCTATGAATAGAATACCTACCTGTCCTTCTGAAAAGAAATTACTTGTATGGGCCTCCCCGGTGGCGCAGCGGTTGAGCGCTGGGTTGCGAAGCTGCCCGCAGCCTCTGCAGCACTGGTTCGATCCCCGGATGCTCCCCGGCCACCGGAGGAGGGTCCCACATGGCGTGCAGACCTCTCCTGCCATCTGCTGCTCCCCTCAGCAGAGTACTTCAGTCTGCCTGCTCTGCTCCCCGCTCTAGCTCTGGTGAATTCTCTCACCCTCCCGCGCTTCTGACTGTACCCAGTGCTTGTATAAATAAATAAATAAATAAATCTTTAAAAAATAAAAAAAAGAAATTACTTGCAGATTTACTTCTGCCATTCAAGATATGACTAATTATGACAATGAGAATGGAGAAATTGGGTGCTAAAAGGATTGTTTTGTGATTTAATTGTCTCCAAATTACTTGTACTATTGCTAGGAGAGGGGCATTTCCCAAAAAGGGGAGGGGATGCCGGCCAAGCAAAAACTGAGAGCCAATACATCACCTGTTATTGGAATAAAAACAGGCCCACAGATCAATGGAATGGAGTTGAAAGTCTGGAAATAAACCACATGTATATGATAAAGGAGGGAAGAGCAAACAGTAGATAAAGGAAAGTCTCTTCAATAAATGGTACTGGGAAAACCGAATAGACACACACACACACAACACACACACACACACACACACACACACGAGACTAGACCTGTATTTTTTTGATATACTAAAATTGATGCAAAATGGATTAAAGCCTTAAATATAAGACCTGAAACATAAGAGAAAACATTGGTAATAAGCTTTTCGACATTGACCTTAATGATGTCTTTGTGAAATTGTCTCAGCAAGCAAGAGAAACAAAGGAAAATATAAAGAAATGGGCTTCGGGCCTCCCCAGTGGCACAGCGGTTGAGCACTGGGTTGCGAAGCTGCCCGAGGCCTCTGTGGCGCCGGTTCGATCCCCAGCTGCTCCCTGGCCACCGGAGGAGGGTCCCATTGGCGCGCAGACCTCTCCTGCCACCCGCTGCTCCCCTCAGCAGTGTACTTCGGTCTTCTGCCTGCTCTGCTCCCTGCTCTGGCTCTGGTGAATTCTGTCACCCTCCCGCGCTTCTGACTGTACCCAGTGCATGTATAAACAAAACAAACAAACAAACAAATAAATAAATAATAATTAAAAAAAACACATGCCTCTAAAAAAAAAAAAAAATTAAAAAAAAAAAAAAAGAAATGGGCTTCACCAAACTAAAAAACTTCTGCACAATGGAAGAAGCCATCATCAAAACAAAAGGCAGACTACTGAATGGGCAAAGATATATGCAAACCAGATATTAGACTGGGGAATTAATATAAAAAATATAAAAACAACTCACGCAACTCACCAACAGCAAAACATGTACAAGCTGATCAATGGGCAAAGCATGTAAATAGACACTTCACCAAAGAAGATACACAGTCAACAGGCACATGGAAAGATTTTTTTTAAAAAAGATTTATTTTATTTATTTATGCATACAAGAGCTGGGGTATAGGCCAGAGGTGCTGGGGGTGAGACAATTCAAGAGAGACAGAGTGGGGAACAGAACAGGCGGATCTCCTGAAATACACTACTGAGGGAGCAGCGGGCGAGACAGGAGAGGTCTGCTGTACCATGTGGGTCAGTTCCCTGACCAGGGATTGAATTTGTGCTGCAGTGGCTGTAGATAGCTTCATAGTGCTGAGACTTAACACCTTGCACCACCAGGGAGGCCCTGGAAAGATTTTTTTTTTTAAGATTTATTTATTTATGCATACAAGAACTGGGGTACAGGCCAGAGCTGTAAGGGGTGAGAATTCACCAGAGACAGAGCAGGGAACAGAACAGATAGACTGAAATACACTGCTGAGGGGGGCAGCGGGCAAGTCAGGAGAGGTCTGCTGTGCCATGTGGATCAGCTCCCTGGCTGGGGATCAAACTCATACTGCAGTGGCTGTGGATATTTTCATAGGTTGTCTCTTATCCCCTTGCGCCACCAGGGAGCCCTGGAAAGATCTTCTATATTGTTTCTCATTAGGGAAACGCAAATCAAAATCACAATGAGATTTCACCTCACACCAGACAGGATGGCTGTAACAGAAAAGTTAAGAAAACTAGTAAGTGTTGAAAAGATTGTGAGGAAAAAGGAAATCTTGTGCACTATTAGTGGGATGTAAATTTGTGCAGCCACTATGGAGAACTGTATGGAGGGTCCTCAAAAATTTTAAAACAGAACTACCAAACTACCATAATCCAACTACGGTAATTACCAACTACGGTAATCCCACTTCTCGGTATTTACCTGAACAGAAAAAACTAATAATAATTCAAAAAAATATATGCATCCCAATGTTTATTGCAGCTCTGTTTTCAATAGCCACAAATAAAGAAACCTGCCAAATGCCGGATGATGGGTCAAGAAGATGTGGTACATAGACATAATGGAATACTACTCAGCAATCAAAATGTCACATCCTCTTGCTACTTTTGACAACATAGACAGATCTTGAGGGGATTATATCAAGTGAAAAAGGTCAGAGGAAGAAAGATAAATACCCTATGATCACTCATTTGTGGAATATAAGGGGAAAATTTCAAATGAACACATGAAACGAACCCTTAGAGTCTAACAATAGAATGATGGTAACTGGTGGAGATGGAGTGGTGGGTGGTGACTGGACATTTGGTAGTAGGTGTGGTGTGATATGTACAGTTGCTGAAGTGAGAAATTCTACACATGAAACCTATAGTGTTGTAAACTAATGTTACCCCAATAAAAAGGAAAAATAATAACTGGTATACAATAAAACTGAAAAAAAACCAAAAAAAACACATCACCTTGTCAAAGTCCTGTTCAGAACTCCCATCTCCTTCAGTGCTCATCTAAGTCCTATTTATGTTTCAAGACAAAGATCAGATACTACATACACTCAGAGAATATCAGTACTGGAATGGCACAGAAGAGAGGGAAATAATTTTTACTGAGATCTGCTATGTACTGCCAGGGTCTTTAAAATTCATTCCCCTTTAGTCCTTACAGTAACCTTGAACAGGGTTTCTTATCTCCACTTTATAGACAAGGAGGTGTTCTTATTGGCCTTCAGAGAGGTCAAACCACTTGTCCATTGTCATCCTACAAGCTAGAGGCAGGTTGGGAACTCAACTCCAGATATTTTTTCCTTTGAATTGCACAGCGTTTGCATTTCACTCTACTGCCTTAAAGTTCACATGATCTAAATAAGTCCTGCCCAATCTGTTGCTTAAATTCTCAGTGTTACTTAAATCCCCGTGTGTGGTTATTAGCCCAATCTCCATGGACAGAGAAAATCCCACACATTTTAGTGCAGTCCATTATATTTATTGACTGCATAAAAGTTTCTCTTGATAGTAACCTAGTGTAGTTCTCCTGAAACACTTACCCTTAAGTCCTAACAATGCCCTTTGGGGTGATGTGTAATTGGTGGAAGAGGCTTGGTGGAATGTCTATCCTCTTCTGTTTACAAGGTCATTGAATTTTTACCTCCCCAGAGGCCCACTAGAGGCCCACTACCAGAAAACCAAAAAAGCTACAGCTTCAGAGCCCCCCATTTGCTGTGCCCTCATGAGTGCTGGCAGTGGCTGGGAGTTTGGAATGTTCCAGGTGGAGAGGGGAACAGATTGCACAGGAAGCATGTCTGCCAACTTGGCTAAAGAGACTTCAGAAGAAAAGGGCCTGAAACCCCACAGCTCCAGTAATTTGTTGTGATTTATTTTCTTGTATTTAACAAATATTTGCTCTGTACCTAATTTTGTACTGGAGACTTTTTTTTTTCCTTACCGAGGGTTCCAAAAATTATGTTCAGCCTTATAAAATCTGAGCAGACTCTTGTTTTTGTCATTAGCCATCCTGTTAAATATATTTTCAATACTAGATAAGTCTGGACTTTTTACATGAGAGAAATTAATTCCTATCTTATTTAGCCTGTTGTTATTTTGGATCTCTATCACAGTGGCTAGACCAATGTCATGGTCAATATCAGAATGTTTAATTTTGTATCCAGTATGCGCGTACATAACCACTCCGGTACTACCACCATGGGACTGCACTGCCTCAGGGAAGGCCTGCCAGCCATTAATTCCTTGCTCACAACTTTTGAACTAGGATAATAAAGACAGTCATTCTCTGCGGTTATCTGGACTTTAATCAGTACAGCACTGGGTCCTGCACTCTGTGTCTCATTATTTCCATGTAGAAGAGGATAGTTCCCATTCAGAGAACATGCAGAAAAGGAAAGAAAAGATGAGAGCTATAAAAAGTCTGTCTCTTCAGTTATTTCTTGAGTTTATGTCCTTCCTGTGGTTTGCATAATCAATTTTTTTCTTGACTAGGAAAAACAACACCAATATCCTTCCAATAAATGACTGGTTTTCCCAAGCTAGTTAAGTTGGGTTTCCATCTTTTATAACCAAGACACCAGACTATTAGAAATCAATTGTGCCAGAAAACTCGTAAGGCACA
>NW_023605194.1:71036191-71075708 GCF_014898055.3 Talpa occidentalis | reverse complement strand
TGGCTCCTCTCTCGGCCCACTGAGGCTCAGGAACAGAGAAAACATATTAATTGAGTCCTGAAGGAAGACTCTGAGTCCAGCAGGTGGACCAGGCCGGGAGGGCGGAGTGGTTCCGGGAAGAGCCAGCAGCTGGTGCTAAGGGTGGCAGCGTGGTAGAATGCGGTGAATTCGGGGAGCGAGTCGCTCAGCATTTCTGTCGTTGAGGGTGCAAGGCTGGAGGGGCAGGGTAGGGGCCGTCCACGAGGAGCTTTATGAGCCCTGTAGGGGCTTTGTCTGAGAACAATGGGGAGCTGTTGGGAGGGTCTGAGCAAGCGAGGCTCAAGAAGAGATCTGCAGTTAGGAAAGGCCTCTTTGGGGAGCAGACCTAGAGGCTGGGAGGCTGTGGAGTCAGGTGTGGTCAGAGGAGAGGTGCAGGGGGCCTGGAAGGGCCTTGGGTGTGGACCTCTGATCTGCGCTGCCTGCTGGAAGTCTTCCTTGTCACCTGTGGGCCTCTCAGCCCGATTGGGGACCCCAGTCCCCCCTGCAATGGTCAGATTTATGCGTCAACTTGACCCGGCTACAGAGTCTAGTCACTTAATCAAACCCTGATCGAGGTGTTGCTGTGAGGGTGTTTAGTGGATGCGGTTACCATCTACAGTCAGGTGACTTTACGTAAAGAGATTGCTCTTCAAAAGGTAGGTGGGCTCCATCCAATCAGTCCACAGGCCTTAAAACTATATCTGAGTTTTCACCGAGGAAGAAGAAATTCTACCCTCAAACTGCAGCATTAACTCTTGCCTGAATTCCAGCCTGCGGCTTGCCATACAGAAAAAGAACTTGCCAGCCCCCACCCCGCGTAACCAACTCCCTGTTGTGTGTATGTGTGCAGGCATGTGCACATGCATATGTATGATATGTGTCCACCACATATGCGCCGTGCATGCTGCACCCCACCCTACTGGTTCTGTTTCTCGGGAGAACCCTGACTGATGCCCCCCATCTGCCACTCCTGGGTTCCCTGGCCTCCCTATGGCACCTTTCAGACTCTCACATCCGCTGTGACTCCTCCCTCCCTTCCCCACCACCTCATGTCTGGCCTCCCCAAGGTCCCTCTGTGTGGTCCCCAGTCTCCCTCCAGTCTTAGCTCTGCGCTTCAATTCCTACCCTCCCTCCTCACCAGGCTTCTCCCCACAGCCTCACCCCTCCCATGCATGCTCCCCACTGCAGAGGGAGCTACCTAAAATGCAAATCAGATTGTGTCACTCTCCTGCTAAAAATTCTTCAGCTTCTCTTGCCTGCAGGTTTGATGCTAGGCTCCTTCCTGTGACATGTGGCTGCTGTCATCAGCTCCCCCTTCCCCCCTCCATCTCCACTGTCTTCTTGCCTTTCCCCAACTCCCTGCAGCCAAATCCAGCACCTGCCCTTTGTGGAAAGGGATGGAGACTCATTTCACTCTCCTAGTGCTTCTTTCTGCCTTAGGTCTACCTGGCTCAACCCTTGACCTCAGGATCTAGCCCAGAGTCACCCCTGCAGGAAGTCTAACCTGCCCCAATGCTGTCGTAGCCACGAGGTGGCGCGCTTCAGTGCCCTTGCCACTTCAAAGGTCTCCTTGCTAATCTGTAAGTGATGTGGTGTCTCTTCCTACATCTTCTGTCTTTGCACCTTCGGCATGGTGTCTGGTGCTCATTGTAGATTTGTTAAATGAATTGACGAGTGGGTCATCTGTCCCTTCCTGAGGTTCGGGATGGGGTAGACCAACCCCTTGAGTGTAGATCCCTGCAGGCAGATGCAGCAGTGCACCGGGCACACAGCTTGGCAGGGGGAGCAGGGGCTGGTCACCACCATGGCCAGATGTCACCTTGCAGCCTGAAAACTGTGGGAACAGCTGTCCCCAGGGCCAGGGAAGCATCCTGGGGAGCCAGCGCCCTGCCTGGCAGAGGCATTGAGGTATAGGCAGACCTTCCTGGGAGCAGCTGAGACCCAGGGCCAGGAGTGTGGGTGGGCACCCATATAGTCCCAGGGTCTGTGCTTGAAGGATCCAACCTTGGTTCAATGCTCTTTTGCTGCTGTCCTGGTTTTAATAATTTTTGGAGAGGAGTCCCGCATTCTTTTTTTTTTTTTAGTTTTACTTTATTTATATAATAGCTAGGGTACAGGCCAGAGGCGCGGGAGGGTAAGAGGATTCGCTAGAGACAGAGCGGGGAGCAGAACAGGCAGATATACTGAAATACACTGCTGAGGGGAGCAGCGGGCGAGACAGGAGAGGTCTGCCATGCCATGTGGGTAGCTCCCTGGCTGCTGGGAATCGAACCCACACTACTGAGGCTGCGGACAGCTTCATACTGCTGCGCTCAACCCGCTGTGCCATCGGGGAAGCCCAGAGTCCGGCATTCTTATTTTGCGCCAACTATTGCAAATTTTGTAATTGTTTCTGCTGAGGTCGGTGGGGTCTTCCCACTAAAAATAGTGGAGGAGCAGGGGCCCCAGTGCACAACCTCAGTCTCTGTCCTGGCTTTGTCATCTCGAGGGGTTGTCAGCAGCTGGGGGTGTTTTGATCCCTGGAGATGTTTTAAGCCGGGGTGTGGCCTCTGAGCCGAGAATGTGAATGGCATTCTTAAACGGTTGGGAAAAAAGAAAAATGTTTTGTGACATATGTAAATAATACGAAATGCAAATTTCAATGTTCATAAATAAAGATTTATTGGATCACAGCCACGTTTGTTCACTTTGGTTTTGTCTGGCTGCTTCACGCTGCGCCTCGTAGAGTGGCTGTGCCAGAGACTGTGGCCACAGAGCTGAGACTAGGCACTGTTTGGCCTTTTACGGAAAGTGTGTGAACCCCTAGCTCAAACTGTTCTTTGTCACCTAGTGCCTGGGAATCAGTGAAGGGTGTGTGTGTGTGTGTGTGTGTGTGTGTGTGTGTGTGAGGGCACACACGTCCGTGTGTGATTGGGTTTCTTTTTTTTGCCTCTACTCAGTGTTTCTCAACCAGGCGACATTTGGTGATGTCTGGAGACAGTTCGGTTGTCGTGACAGGGGCATGTGCGGCGGCAGGTGCATGCTGGCATCTGGTGGGTGGGGTCAAGGATGCTGCTCAACATCCCGCCATGCACAGGGCAGCCCCCGCCTGAGCACTGCCCAGCCTGTCTGCCTGTCATGCCCAGGTCGAGAAACTCCATGTGGAAGCCCTGGGTAGGTCAGATTCCAGCAGGTCTTTTGGGCCGAGGAATCTCCGAGAACTTCAATTGCGCTGGACCAAGCGGCCCAAAAACTTATATAGAGAGGGAGCGATGGGAAGGCGCTTGGGGACACTTCCATTTTCCTGCACCACCCGAGGCTCCTCTGTACCTGGGTGTGCCTCAAAGGGAAGAGCAGCCTTTCTCTGCAGCCCGCTGGGCGGTGATCGTGGTCCCAGGAGCAGACATGGCAATCAAGGCTGCCAGCTTCGCCACAGTGGGGGCTGCCAGGGGCTGGGATGCAGAGAGGAACTGGAGGCACCCCCAGGGGCCAGGTGAGTAGGGGGCCCAAAGTGGAGGAGGGCTCATGAAGGAGGGAGAGCCTCAGGGCAGGGGCTGGCGCCACTCCCACCCAACCTTCTGGAGAGTGAGAGGAACAGATGCCGTGACTGTCAGATGAGATGCTCCTGGCACTTTGGGAAATTGCAGAATTAACAAAGGACAGTCGCTTTCAGGGAACACAAATGGAGGTGCAGTGTGTACATCTGGGCTGGCCCCGGGACTCCCTTTCCTTAAAGGCAAGGGGTCCTCCTGCCTGGCCTCTGGGCAGGTCATTTGGGTTAGGGGGCTAGGGGCAGAGCTATTGGGCTGGGAGGAAAGCGGGGTCAGATTCGAGGCGGGGCTGGGTCTGGCTGCATGGAGCTGGAAGTCTGGTAAGCGGCAGGTCATCTCAACTTCTCCTGCCTCTGGGTCCAGCCCCAGCAGATGGCATCTTGCCCGCCGAGGATCCAAGCACAGGGGCCCTCAGCAGGAATGAGAATTTACCAGCTGTTCCTTGCAAAGCCCCCGGAAGAAGAGGCCAGCGCTCTCTGACAGCTTCATGCACGAAGTGAGGTGTCCAGAGCCTTCAGAAGCCCACGCCTTCTCCTGGCAGACGGAGCTCTGTGGGGAGCGGGAGCCGGGAGCGCATCACCCAGGGGGTGTCCCTGGCCTGGGAGAGGCAGGAGGCTTTGGTGATCACTGTGTGACCTGCAGCCACTATGGGTCGGGGCACAGCAGGTTAGCTGGGTCCTGCTTTGGAGCAGAATTGGGCCCTGGGCTCTAACCCTATAGAACAGGAAAAAAGGACAATAAGCAATTTTCCAAGGGGGAATAGATTTAATTGCAATGTGGAGCTCATTTTGATGCAAAGAAAGTTCTTCCTAATGCTGAGATATGGGAAGCGAAATGGGTGACAAGGGAGCCACGAGTCTCCCACGTGTCAGGACCCGCCTCCCTGGGGGCTGAGGCTGGGAAGGCACCCCCCCTAGATGGCCTGGACACTGCTTTGTCTTGCAGCCCCTCTGCGTCCTTGACCCTGGGGCTGCAGCTGCTAAAGTGTGGACGGGAGACTGGAGGCCCCTGGCACCGCCCCCAGAGAGGGAGGCTGCCTGTCCACCCGGAAGAGCGCTGGACATCAGCTGATGGCCGGCCGCATCTGGAAGTTTGAGCAGGGCCAGAGGGCGAAGGGCAGCAGACAGATGCGAGGGTCGTGCCCCTCATTTGCGGGAGTGCCATCCTTCTCCCTGTCACGAATCTCCCCGGGGGCCAGCCGGCCCACAGATGCGCCTCGGAGGGTGGGGGGCTGCTGGCCTCCTCCTCATTGGCCAGTCATCCTGGCTTCCTCCCCTCTTCCTGCCGGTTTCCCTGGAGCCTGCTACATTGTTAGCTGGTACCCCAGGGAACAGACTTCAGATGGAGGGAAGCCAGTATGTGCTTTGTTTTGTGGGGGGAGTCTCTGAACCAAGAACCTATTTGGCTAATGAAGTTGTAATTACTCCCCCAGTCACTAATAGGATGAAAGCCAGGGCTGCGCTGAAAGCTACTGCTGGGCTCGCGAGAGTGAGCCTGTCAGCTCCGAGGAGGGCTGAGGAGCGGAATGGAATAGGGTGGTGGTGGGTGGGGGAGAGGGAGGAAAGGGGTGCAGAGGTTTGGGGAGTCTGGAGTCTGTCTGTTCGGGGAACTAATGTTATGCCTGCATGTTCCTCAATGTAGGCTAGGACGAGATTCCTGAGAATTTACACATTGTCTCTCCCCACCCCCTAGCTCCCCTCAAACAGCACAACTCCAGCTGCTTCTGTGTACACCAGAGAGCCAGGGCCCGGCCAGGCCACTTGAAAGTCCCAGATGCTTTCTACTTGGCTTTGGAATGAGTGTATTTGTAAGCTTGGGTCTCTTTCCCCCCTTTAGAAAGCCCTCGGCCCTTGGGTTGGCCATAATTTGAATATGGGCGGTTGGACAGCTGGTTTTGGATTCATCGTTTGATGTGGGAAACCTATCGAACAAGGGGAACCAGGGCTCATGCTGCCCTGAAGTTTGGGTCTGAGCCATGTTAGCATCGAGAGAACAGCGGGGTCCCTCTGCCTCCGTGTCCCCCGTGCACTCCAGACCCTCTGTGCTCTCCCCCGAAGGCGGTGGCTTCCCAGACAGCCCAGGCCACAGTCCAGCTGCCAACTGCGAAGGAGGTCAGTGAGGTGTGGTTGGGAGGAAAGACTGTTTGGTTTATGTTTTGGGGAGTTAGGGAGGGAGAAAAATGGTCTTTTGGACCTCAGAGAGGATTGTGTCAAGCATGGTCTTTGCTGACCTGCCCTTCTCGGGGAGAGATGTTGTTGGTGTTGAGAAGGAAGGAGCCCTGAGTGTTACGCCCACGTCCTGGAAGAGGTGGTCCCTGTGCCATGCCAGGGAACCCTAAGAAATGGCCCCTCGGGGGGGTGACTCCATCCAATTCCCTTTGGATCAGGGTCAGGACATTGACGAGTCTCTCTTGGGACTAACCTAGGCCTTTTGGGTACCTGGGCTGGTCCTGTTGTGCCACATGGGGTGTCTGGGGGGTAAAGGTGCGGGTGACTAGAAGGGGCAGGGGAGGGTCACGGAACCCTTTGGACACCTGCAGGCAGCCCTTCCTGATAAATGACAGCAGATCTGGCTTTAAGAGAGATAAAAGCACTTAAGAGACTTTGGGAAAGTTAATTAATGGGGCTGTAGAGTAAACCTCTGGCTCTTCATACTCCTGGCCCTCACACCAGACACTTGGAACCTGGTAAACTTGCTTTTAGGAGGACAAATACTGTTGCTGCCTCCCTTCTCAATACCACGTGGACGAAGGCCCTGGGTGGGCAGTGAGCACAGCAGCACAGACGGCCAGAAGAGAGATGGGGCTGTCACCCTGGGGGCCGTAGAGATCAGCGGCCGCCCGGGGATGTGAGGTACAGGACTGGGCACCACAAAGGTCTAGGAGGCATGCTGGTCTGTCCCTCCAGAGGTTTGCAGAGTGGCCCGGCAGCAGCAAGGAGCCTGTGCTGGAGGCCGAGGGGCAGCAGGGGCAGGAGGATCGAGAGAGCCAGCCCTGCAGCCAAGGTTACGAAAGGTGGGATTTAAACCTGACTGGAGAACTTTTTTTTCCATTATTTATTTGTATATACTTTACGTCATTGTTCATTTTTGTACAATGTTTGCTTTCTTCTCTCAGGTGTAGTCCCCATAGAATTCCCACCACCAATTTACCCCTGCACGATCACCACAGCCCCTTGTGTTCTGCTTGCCCTCGTTTTGATCCCTCTCCTGCCCCCTCCCCTTCAGGATGTCTCTGATTTAAAGTTGTCTATTTTTGTTTTGTTGTGTTGTGGGTTTTTCTTGTTATTATTTTTTTCCTTGACCTCTTGTTTTGTTCCCCCATATTCCCCCTATTAGTGAAACCATCTGATATACTTTTGAGGAAAGAAGTGGAGACTAGGGGGCCTCCCCGGTGGCGCAGCGGTTGAGCGCTGGGTTGCGAAGCTGCCCGCGGCCTCTGCAGCGCAGGTTTGATCCCCGGCTGCTCCCCGGCCACCAGAGGAGGGTCCCGCATGGCGCGCAGACCTCTCCTGCCGCCCGCTGCTCCCCTCAGCAGTGTGCCTCGGTCCTTCTGCCTGCTCTGCTCCCCGCTCCGGTTCTGGTGAATTCCCTCACCTTCCCGCGCTTCTGACTGTACCCAGTGCTTGTACAAATGAATAAATAGATCGTTTAAAAAAAAAAAAAAAAGAAGTGGAGACTAGGGAGAACAGTCAAGGGGAGAAGAATAACTGAAGGGATCCATTCAGTTATTTAAACTATGCAAACTATTAAATGGTACTTGCCATGTATCCGGTACTCTTAGAACTCACTGCGTTTTCAATGATTTGATCCTTACAAAAACTGAGGTGGCTACAGTTCCAATCCCTGTTTTAGAAACTGAGGCACAGAAAGGTCAAGGAACTTGTCCAAGGTCACACCGCAAGGGCCTGGCCTGTCTGCAGTCCTGGCTCTTTCTAGGTATCAAGGCAGACTTGAGAAGGGAGAGCAGCCATGGCTGTTGCCTCCTCACCTCCCCATGAGGTGCATGGTGCCCTCACCTGTCTCCTGGGCTCCAGCATGGAGCCAGAGGTCTGCATGTCCTGCCGCAGCACAGTGGGCAGGAGAGGGCCAAGTCATTGCTGGATCATGAGGGAGAGCTGGCAGGGGCTGCTCTGGCATGAGGCCTTTTAAGTGCAGATGTCAGGCTAATTCATCGGAGATGCCCGTTCATCCCCAAGTGCAGGAGTGAAAGGTGAGGTTTTAGAGTCAGACAGGCTGGCTGACTCTAAATTCTCTAGTCCTGGCTTTGTGATCTGCCTTGGGCAAATTATTAGCCACCAGGAGTCACAGGCTCCTCCTCAAACAGGCTCAAGAGGCCATCTGTCTAGGGGCTGATGTGAGGGTTAAGGGGGGGATTTGCATAAAGCTCACATCACAGTCTGCACCATTATTCGTTACCAGTCTCTGCCTAAGTCACTTAATGTAAATGCCTTATGACCCGGACACCATCTGGTGCCCTTGTGCATTTTTGACATCAGTGTCTACATAGCTTGGTTCCCAGCCAAGTCCATGGTCTGTGAAAGTCAAACGTGTTCCCACAATTTCTGCTCATTTCTGGGGGATCTTGTGCTCTGACCTCTATATCCTTACCTGTCTCTACCTCATCCTGCACTGCTGTGGATATACAATGGGCCAGCATTCTAGTTTGTATAAAACATCCACTCACACTAAGCACATTCATGAGTTGGGTAGACAATGTAGGGGCCATGGAAGAGTGGCAACCCAGGGTGCCCAGCCTTCTCAACGTGGCCCTCTCATGCAGTGGTCCCCAAACTTGGGCCTGTGCCAGGGTCACCTGGAGGACTTGGGAAGGCCAAGAGCCCGGAGTTTCATACAGCACATGGATGGGGCTTGCATTTCTGGGTTGCCTGGTGATTCTGACATTGCCGGTCCAGAGACCCCACTTTGATGGTGCTACCCTAACCTGCCTGTCTCTGCTCCTCATCTGTGGCTCCCTCTGGTTGCACAGAGTTCCCAAATCTGACCCCTCTATGCCACAGAACTCTGCAGCTGCTACCTGCAAACTCCCTGAATAGATCAATCCTGGACCCTCCATTTTACAATGGAGGCCTTTTTAGAGGGCACTTGGGATTTTAAATATATACTAGGTGATTTTGTTTGTTTCGCAGTGGAATACTCCCTCGCCTTCCAGTTGCCGCTGGCTCTCAGTTGTGGCCTCTTACCTGAGGCCGAGAAGCCAGACTCCCCATTCACTCCTCTCCAGGCTCAGCGTGGGTAAGGTGAGTTCCCAGTGGACCCAAACCAGGGCTGAGGCCTGTGGCCCTCATAGAGCTCTGGCCTACACAAAGCAAGCTTCTCTGCCTTAGGGCTGGGGCTAATCTGCATCAAATTCTGGGTGGGGTTGGGAGTGGAGCCTGGGGGCTGGGTTTTTGGGCCTCAGCTGTGGCTCCAAATTGCTCTGCGGCCTTGTGCCTGGTCTGGGTTTCAGCAGGAGCTGCCATCAAACAAATGGGCTCTGATGCATTAAGCACATCAGTGGGGAGGCGGAAATGGGCCTTCTCTGTCTTTTCTCACCTAATATGAGCTTGGGCGGCTGTGGAGGCTGCCTGGATGAGCAGGACTGAAACAAATTCCCAGATTCCATCCCTTTGGGGGCAGCTGGGCAAGATGGGGTAGAGCCTTCGCTCTTAATAAAGATTGGAAGATGACTTGTCCCCTCCCACTGGGTCAGTTAATCCAACTCCATGCTGGAGATTAGCATTTCTAATGGGTTGGGAGGTGCAGCTTTCAGTGGTGGGATGAGAGATGACAGATATTGGGGCCCTTAGGGAACTAAAGAGAGGCAGCCGCTTTGTTTGGCCTCTGTTGAATAGAGGTTGTTTTTCTTCAAATAAGAAGCTCATTTTATCTCTCCACTGTGTCCTTGGAGTGGGGGCTCCTGCTCTAAAACTGGGGTAGAGCGATATATTATATAAATTTATGGTAATAAAAAAAAAATCTGAGGTAAAGGACGACCCTCACAGCCAAAATGCCTCCAACTCCAGTGGCCAAATATCTGATGGCCAAAGAGAATGACATGAATCTGGGATTCACCTAGGTATTTCTTTCAAAGGTTTGGTTGGCTCATTCATTCATTCATTCAACCATCCATACTCACTCATTCTGACCTTGCTATGTGCCAGGCACTGACCTGTGGACACAGATGGAAAAATGGTATCCTATGCTTAAGAGGTCCACAATTTAGTGAAAGAGACAATCAATGGCATAGGCCAACCCCCATGAGAGATATGAAATAGGTGTTCTGGGGGCATAGGAAAGGGATCTAAATCAACTGTATAGCAGGATCTGTGTGTGTCTGTGCACACGTGCAAGCAGCATCAGGAATCAGGGAAGACCTCCCGAGACAGCGTTATCTGAGCTGATTGTTAATGATATATGACTTGGAACCAAGGCCACCCCTGCCTTCAAGGAGCCAGGAGGGATGGTGTGAAAGGAGAAATTGTTAGAAGCTAGGTTCAGGACGGAAAGGGGAAAGAACTTGGAAGCAGGTGTTACAGGCCTGGTTGTGAGCATCAGCTCCAGCGATTATGAATTGTCAGCAGAAGAGTGGTAATAGGAGATGGGGAGGGGGTGTTCCAAGCAGATTCACCTTTGGGCCATAATTTATTTTTTTAAAGATTTATTTATGCATACAAGAACTGGGGTACAGGCCAGAGGTGCGGGGGTTGAGAGGATTCACCAGAGACAGAGTTGGGGAGCAGAACAGGCAGATCTACTGAAATCCACTGCTGAGGGGAGCAGCGGGTGAGCCAGGAGAGGTCTGCTGCGCCATGTGTGTTGCTCCCTGGCTAGGGATCAAACTCGTGCTGCAGTGACTGGTGATAGCTTGATAGTGTTGTAGAGCAACCCCGATACAAAACGGGGTGCCTGACTGTGGGTCCTCACCCGCGCGCTTAAAAGGACTTATCAATGCTCTACTGCAGGCACACGTGAAAGGTTAATAAAAGGTTTATTTACAACGGAAAGGGAAATGAGGAAATGTACAGCTCTGGGAGAAAAGTGGGAGACAAAGTTTTAAATGCGTCCTACCCGATCCGCCGATCAGGAATCCCAAAATGGCGCTCTCAGTTGGCCGCCAGCCAGGAGCGGTGAAGCCAGGAGGCGAGCGATCGCGAGCCAGAGAGCGAGCAAGGCCCACGTGTTTGGTTTTTATATCCAACCTGGCTGCCCAACTCCACCCTCAGGTCCCAGCCACCCTCCCCTTGGTGGTGATGGGATTTGTCTTTCCCAATGTCCTGATGGCTTTAGTCTGGAGTGGGGGTGGAGTCCACAAAGCCTGTATGAGATTATCTCAGGACATCCTTTCCCCCTAACAATTCCCCCCTTTCACTTTTTGCCACCATTTCCATGGTGATGAAGATGAAACATATGGATTCTGGGATATAGTCTTAGATGAAAATTTTCCAGGGTTCCAGTGTGAAAGAAAACGAATCCCTCCAGGTAGTGTCCATTGTGGAAAGCAAAAGTCCTCCATTCCTGGAAAAACAGTTCATCAGTCCCAGCCGAAAGAAAACATCTGGAGGCATTAGCCAGAACAAGACAGCAGATATGTCAAAAATCACAGGAAAAAAAATCTTAAAATGGTTCAACTTATGCGCCAAACTGTTGTAGAGCAACCCCGATACAAAACGGGGTGCCTGACTGTGGGTCCTCACCCGCGCGCTTAAAAGGACTTATCAATGCTCTACTGCAGGCACACGTGAAAGGTTAATAAAAGGTTTATTTACAACGGAAAGGGAAATGAGGAAATGTACAGCTCTGGGAGAAAAGTGGGAGACAAAGTTTTAAATGCGTCCTACCCGATCCGCCGATCAGGAATCCCAAAATGGCGCTCTGAGAGCTGGCCGCCAGCCAGGAGCGGTGAAGCCAGGAGGCGAGCGATCGCGAGCCAGAGAGCGAGCAAGGCCCACGTGTTTGGTTTTTATATCCAACCTGGCTGCCCAACTCCACCCTCAGGTCCCAGCCACCCTCCCCTTGGTGGTGATGGGATTTGTCTTTCCCAATGTCCTGATGGCTTTAGTCTGGAGTGGGGGTGGAGTCCACAAAGCCTGTATGAGATTATCTCAGGACATCCTTTCCCCCTAACAATAGCACTGTCTTTAATTCCCCCACGCCACCAGGGAGGTCCCACGCTTTGTTTATTGAACACACATTTATGAAGCCCTTCGCCCATGGCACTGTAACATTGACTTTGCTTATTTGACTGTCTCCCACGACTATCTGAACATATCTTACATCAACTTGCACAGAGCACGTTTAGACTATTAATATGTGCTGTTGAGTTTCATCAAATTGCCAAAACTGAGAAGTGGGAGAAATCATTACCTATCAAGGGAACTTGAAATTAGCTTGGAATGGCTAGAATTAAGGTATATGTGAGGAATGGTGAAAAATGAGGCTGGAGAAGAGGTAAAAGTCAGATCATGAAAGGTCTACCATGCCAAATCAAGAGGTTCAGATTTTATCCTATTATAGCAAACTAAGGGATTGCAGTAAATGTGAAACTTTCAAGTAGTGACATGATCAGATTTGTATTTTACTCTTCTTTGTACTGTTTCAATTTCAGTGTATATGCTGCTAAAGCAAGCACCAGATTTTTATTTTGAATTTCCTTTTGGCTGCAGTTTCACGGGGGAGTTGGCAACACAGGACTGTCGATTCTGGATTGGCCTAATGGAATGGTCATAAGAATAAGAGGGGCACATTTTAGAGACAGTCTGGGAATTTGTGAGTTACGAAAAAAAGGTGAAGATGGCGGTTCAGAAGTGCTATCTGACACACCCCTCGAGTTACCCAGTAACTCCAGTAGAGCCAGAACTAAGGTCTCATTTTACTTAAGCGAAGTGTTAACCCCTCAGTCAGTGATCTGTTCTAAAGGGAGATCTGACTTCTCAAGGGGAGTGAACACAGGCGGATCGTTCCTGGGTGGTTCTCTGGCCAGGAGAGTTGGGCTTACATTTGCAAGGGACCCTTTGCCCTGGTTTCCTTTCCTGCCTGTCAGCGCTCAGGTCTTATTCCACAAGAGCAGAAGCCCCCAGGCCTGCTCACACTCTAGCTCCCACACCACCCCCAGGGAAGGGAGGGGGCTTTCAATGCTGGGGTCCCTCATCATTTATCCCACCATGGGGATGCTCTTTGCCCCATCCTCAGCGGGAATTAGCATGACTACAGGGCAAAGAATCGAGGAAGGAGGCGGGGGTAGTGGCCCCTCCCCAGAGCCAGGCCAGCCCTCCACTTCTTTCCCTCCACTCGCTGAGATTCCTAAAAGTCTGTCCGGGGTGGGGGTCTTGGTTTTGTTGTAGGCGGTTTTCACGTCTATTCTGAGCCAGATCCCTGCAGGGCAGATGCTAGTGGTCTACCAGCTAAGGGCACCTCCCTCTCCCTTGCCCCACGCCCAGCCTGTGCGAGCATGCACAGCTGTCTCCACAGGACACACTTCTGTGCCTTACTCTGTTTATCACGCAAACCTCCAGAAGGCTGACTTCAAGATGAGAACTGACAGCGCAGAATCTCCGACGTGGACCTGTCTGGTGCTCAAATCCCTTTGGCCCCTTCCGCCACAAACCCCCGACTGCCCTCTCCCGCTCAGTGACTAAGGAGAATGACCAAATCATCTGGCCCAGGTCCGTTTTGAACAATTTTTATTATACGTTTAGTGTTCTCTATACAAAAGAAATCAGTTTTTTTTACAGTGATTCAAAAAAAAATTTGAATAATTTGGCCTTTTCATCGCTCATGCAGTCAGTTTATAAGTCCATGTATTAGATGGTTCTCCAGGGCCCCAGTCTTCCCTGCTGAAGGTTCGCATGACACCCTCTGACACGCATCTGTCGCTGACAAGGTTGGTTAATGAAAAAATAACTCGCAGAAAGGAAAGACCACATGTAAGAGGGTTAAACAAAGTCTGCCATGGAGTTAAATATTCAACCAATGAAAAAAGCAAATCTGTGGGTGTGTGGGGGGAATGGAGACCGCGGGAAACATTGGGGTGGTGGGGGAGAGTGGGGAGGAGGTGGGTCGGGGTCTTCTGGGTCCAGCGAGGGTTTGGGGGGAGGGCAGGTCTCGGGGTCAGACTCCAGCGCAGGAGAAGAAATTGGCAAAGAGCTGGGCGCCGGGCGGAGGGACAACACTGCGGACTTGCGTTTGGGAGTCAGAACAGAGGAGCAGGGCCGGGGATCTGACCTGCATTGTTTTCGAATAAAGAAACAGTAGTGCACAAAATTCTGGATTCTTCTCCCAGATTTTTGTTGTTTATTGCTTCACTGAAGTCTTTACCTGTGCTGAACTCCAGCCCGGCAGATCCCACAGGCCCTGCGGCTGAGCAAAGGGTGCACAGTAGGCCCCCTCGTCCTCACTCTGGGGGACACAGCGCGCTGGGGGCCGCAGTGTTAGGAAGCGAGGGGCGCTGCACAGGGGGACGGTCTAGGCTTCACAGTCACACATAGCTACCAGCGCCTCCTCTCCTCCTGGACGGCTGGGCTCTGACTGATATGGCCAGGTTCATGGAGCTGTCGCAGATGGGTCTTGAGCTCAGAAAAATCCTTTGTCTTTCGTTTTGGAAGGTACACGTAGGTGTGAAGGGGTTGTGGAGAGCTCTGAGAGGGTGAACCACCAGAACAGATCTTAAGTCACCCCTCTGCTGCAAAGTGAGGGGCAGAACACTGGACAAGGAGGCGGAGGCTGACTTCAGGCCCTACCTCACCTTGACTTAGAGCCCTGTGACCTTGGGCAGAATCCCTTCGCCTCCCTGGATTTGCTTCCTTGCGTGTGCGATGAGTCATCCAGTTAGATCAGCCTGTGATTCCTTTGCTGAAACTAGATCCTGCCCTAAAGCTAGATGCCTCCGTACCCATATCTCATCTCCACCCTATTGTTATGGAGCAGCCGAGTAATACTACTGTGCTGACCAAGGAGCACCGTTTCAGGTGTGTCTTGAGACGCTGTTTACTGGGGTCTGGAGCCTTCCCTGGCTGGCTGTCCTTCCCCACGATCCTTCCCTGCACCTGTCTCAGGAAGGCCCATTCCTAGTGGGGGAGACTTGGGGGGCACTGGCTTGGGACGTGCAGGCTGGAGTCAGCTGTAAGGCCCTGCCTGCCTAAGGAGGAGCTGCCTAGAGGCTGGGCTCTGCCCACCTCGCTTGCATCTCCAGGGCACTAAGTCACCTTGGGATATTTCAAGCTCTTTGTTTCATTGGTCTGACTTCATTCTCTGGTAGTTTTGAAAACCGGGGACTTCCTATATTCTACTCCTCAGCCACCATGCAAAGTTCAACCAGGTGATCTTTCCCGGGGGCCTAGCTGGTGTGTGTGGCAGAGGCTGTCTCAGCGGTGACCAAGGTATCGACAGGAAGCAGTGTGTGCTCTGGGCTGGCACCCCAGGAATGGTTGCCCCCCACTGAAAAGTGATTCCCTGGCAGCAGCTCTAGGCAAAGGTCTGGGGAGCCTGAGCTCCCCAGTGTCAGTGAGGCAGCAGTGCACAGATTGAGGCAGAAACGTGTTAAATCTCCATTCCTGTCACATCACACGAGCGGTTTGTGAGGCCCCGGGATTTGGCTCTAACCAGGGGGAGCGTTAAACAGCCACTTCCCTGGGCTGTTCCAGGGTGATTCCCTCCCCAACAGCTCAGAGTCTCCCTTCTGCCTGCAGGAATTGCTCGAACAGGGCCCAACTTGACCAGCCTCTTGTCCCTTCCCCCAAGATGTGCACTGCACCCCACTTAGCCCTTAGTATCTCCAATGGGCCTGGACCTCCCCCCTCCAAGACAATGTCCTCTCTGGATTGTTCTGATGCTGCCACCCTGGGATGGGCCCTGGTCTGCTTCATGTGTGCATGTGTCCCCGTGAGGGTGCTGGGTGGGGGCGCAGCCCCTTAGATGAACATCAATATCCTCGGCTCCGTTTCTACCCCTTTTCTGAGGTGAATTGTGATCAGAGAAATTCTGGAAACACTATCTGGGCCCCGCTGCAGGTGCCCCTGGTAGGGTAAGCACTGTTGGCACTGGCTGGCGCTGGGGCAACTGGACACCCCTTCAGACCCTGGGACTCGCCAGGAAGGGGTGGATGCCTCCAGCCAATATGGGCAAAGGGACATGATGAGGGGCACGGGAGGGAAGAAGCGTGTCTGGTTCTCATCAGCCCGAGCCCAGCCATCTCCTCAAAGCGAGCCAGGCAGAGACAGGGTCCAGTCACCATTGTCTGGGCAAGGTGGGAGGCCGCGGCCCCTGGCCCTGCAGGGGGGTACACCCCAGACACATCCCTGCTCCTTCAGATAGGGCCATGCCCCTCTGTGGGGGAGGTATTCAAAGGAGTTGAATAGGGGAGACAGAGGCACCAAAATACAGACAAGTGAAGCAACTTGCCCCAAGGGCAGAGCAGAGAGGCTCAGGAAGCAGAGCTGTTCCTCAGGCACCACCCCTCCTCCACCGTGTGCCCTCCCTGTCCAGCCTTGGGGACCCAGCCTCCCCAGAGTGCTCCCAGGTGGTGCCCACTGTGTCCCAAGACTCAGTTCCAAGGCCCCTCATCCTGGTGTCCAGGGTCCAGGGCCTGACTAGACAAGATGTTCAAGAGCATCTCCCAGCAAATGGGCGGCTGGGTGAGAGCCGGGGGAACCGCTCTCAGGGCTGAGCGTGACAGGCGGGGTCTCGGCACAATGGAACTTTCAGAGTCACCGGGAATGACCTGCACTTCCTCCCCCAGCCAGGCAGCTAGAAGCACCAAAGGGATCGCCCTCTCCTGGCATTGCTGTCACTGTCTGGGGTGGTTGCTGGAGTCCAGCTGGCAGGAGGTGCCGTGCAATACTGCTCTCCTGGTGGACTGGGCAGCAGCCTGGCCAGGTTTCCACGGAAACCGGGCTGGGCTCCTCCTGGTAGGGCCGCGTCCCCACCCCTCTCACCCCTCTCTAAGCACCTGCCAGCCTGCAGGTCTGGCTTTGCTCCGGCCTGCCAGGGGACCAGGAACTCAGGCTGCTGTCAGCACCTCACAAGGGGAGGCCTCCAGAGGGGGCTGACGACATTCTTCACACAGGGAGCTGGAACAGAAGCTGGCAGAACTGGGGCGAGGACAAAGACAACGAGGACTCTCCTCTCCCCAGGGTCTCCTTAAGAACCTGACAACAGCAGAAGCCCTTCCCCAGTAATCGTCTGTGTGGCAGACCTTCTAGAAACAGGGGGAGGGAGAGGATGACATCCCATGGTCCTTCTTGCCCCGAGGGCCTGTTTGGGTGGGATGAGATCACGAGCGCTTGGTGCAGAATGGGATGAGGGCCTGAGAAACGGATACTCTGCTCAGATCCAGAGAGCTTTCTGGAAAGGCCAGCCCTTTAATTCAGCTTGCGGGCACCTGCCCCAACATTCCCTTCATGGACGCTGGGCCCAGGCTGCAGGAAGGCCCAGCCAGCTCCCAGCAGGTGCGGGGGACGTGCTGCGCTCACCCTAGCCGTGCTATTTACCTGTGCCCCTGCACATGCGAGAGTGGCCCTTCCAGCTTACAGGCAGCAAACCTGACCATGACTTGGGGCAAAGGACAGCTACTTGGCTCAGGCTCAGACTTCCTGGATCAGCTCGGGGCTGGGGTTTCCACCTGCAGACAGGGCACGTGCGTCTGCAGGCTCGACCTTCAGCTGACTTATTAGGTGATGCAAGCATTGCTAATACCTTTGCGGCTTAAACATGTGGCAAATGATGCTGTAGTGGTCTCTGAAGGACGCAGCCCTGTGCCTGCCCAGGCCCCTGGCAAGCAGCTGGAGGCACAAATCAGCGCCTGTGCTGTGGAGGTGGCCCGGCCTCCGGGTCAGCTTCGCTCTCCTGAAACCGACTCCAGCGGCAGCCACAGCTAAAGGGTTGCTTTAGGCTCACAACGTCTCTCTCTCTGAGGCTAGGTACCTTTGGTTTCAAAAATGAATTAGGTGGGAGGCTGAAGGCAGCGCCTTCATCTCTGAGAACTGCGGGGCTGCGAACGTCTCCACCGGGGCCACAGGCTGCCGGGCGCCGTGGGGCGGCGGCCTCAGCTCTGCTGGATGTGGGCAGAGGCGCCTGCCCTGCTCTAGAGACAGCGCCACTGGAGGCTTCAAGGCTTGCAGGGGGGAGCTGGGAACCTGGGAACGCAGAGACAGGTTGGAGCTGCATAAGGCATACGAAGAACGCCGCGTCCTCCTAGGCCAGGCTCCGGCATGGCCTCACGGTGCTCACCGGCCTCCTGATATGTAAATACCCTGGGAGGGACACAGCGGCTCAGTCGGGGGGCAGCAAGGCCCCGTCCACATGCCACGTATAACACCAGTTCAATATCATCCAAGATTGACTGAGGAGATGATATCTGCTGGAGATGAAAGGAGGAGCAGTACCGTGCTCCCCCAAACATACCAGCCAGGCTTTTGCATCACAGGGTAACAGTCTCCTTGAGGGTAGCAGCGTCGACCCCTGCCCAGGTGGGGTCCCCTCCATTCTGGAAGCACCCTGCACTGTTTCATGTTGGGGAGGGAGCAGATCCAACCCAGACTTTTTTTTTCTCTCCAGAGGTGAGCTCAGCTCCCTAGGGACCAGACGCCTGATTTCCTTCTGCTTGAGGTACATGGTCACTGGAGTTGAAATCCTTTCCACCAGTGCCCACTCCTCTTCCTCAGGTTCCTTCTTCAGAGTCGGAGCAGCCAGTCCTGGACACTCCGGAGGAGGTGGCAGGGGAGGAGCGAGGGACGAGAGGTAAGCCCACCCCCCAACTGAACCAGAGGGAGGCATGAGGCCTGCCCACCCTCTCCCTGCCAAGAATACTGTCATTTTCCAGAAAGGAGCCAAGCCCAGCTCAGCAACTGAAAAGGCCGAGGCAGAGGGGGTGGGGCCGGGGAGGCATATGGCGAGAAAGGCATCCTTCGGAAGTACGTTGGCCCAGCGGCGGTTTGAATACTACAGCTTTTCTGTGTGTTCTTTCACGGATCAATCCTTTTTGCCTGTCTTTGCAATTTCGTGGGGGAGAATCCACCTATTCCTTCTTTTCCCAGGGACACTTCTTCAAAATGAAAAGAAAACGGAGACGATGAGCCTGGAGGGAAGACGCACGAAGCAAAAATAAAGACAAGGAAAAGGAGTGAAACCAACAAAACTGGGAGTGTGTGGCGGTGAGGTCAAGGTCAAGGTCAGGCAGTGTGGTGGCAGGCTCGGGGTGGCTGTGAGGCTGAACAAGGACCTGGGCTCCTGCTAGCTGAGCTCAGCTGGGCTGGAGCTCTCCGGCGCGGGTGGGACCCCGGAGGGGTGCGGGGTCACGAGGAGGGGTTTGTAGTTGGCTGGGTGATCGGTGGTCCTCACAGCTTGGCAGACCCCCATGCTGGACCCTCGTCCTGGAGGTGGCGGTGGCTTTGTGGTAGTTGCAGTGGCTTCGTCTCCCCCTCTCCCCTGCTCCTGCTTGCAAAGTGGTGGCTGTGCCTGGTGGGCTCCGTTAGGCCAGAGAGTAGATGGCGTTGACGGGCGACGTGGCCTCTGAGCTCTCGTTGCCCTCTGTTTCCTCCTTGTCCTTCTTGACTGTGTACTGGCCGATGAAGGAGCCATCCTCGTTGAACTGCCCCTCACCACCCTCGCCATAGTCCACCAGGCTGTCGTCGCTTTCTTGCTGCTTGATGGTGCCATCCAGGGACGTCTGGCTGCCCTGCAGGGGCTTGTTGTCCTCGTCACTGGGCAAGAGAGAGGCAATCAGGTCCGGAGCGCCCAGTGCGGCCCTCCCTCGCTGGCCCTGTCCAGCTCCTCCAAGAAGGGACGGCACCCAGGGAGGCAGCAGGTCGGTGCGGAGCGGGGACTGGAGCCCACACTTCGGCACGCCTGGTCTGGGGGCCTCTCTGTGAGGATGGGCCACTTTCGGGGTGCCAGGAGGGTTGGGAGGAGTGAGGATGGGGAAAGAAAGAGTTGGCATTCTAGTCCCTCGGCCAGAGTGTCCCTGCGTGCCGTGGCCTAGAGCAGGCCCCTTCCTCTCGTGGGCCTCATCTCTCCGTCAGGAGGGTTGAACCAGCTCTGAACTCCATGACCTGTGGCTGTTGGGAATGGGCCGGCCAGTGACAAGAAGGGAGGCCTGGGGTGTGATGAAACACCCCTCTCCCATCTGGATTCTCCACTCTGCTCATCTACACACGGATGCTCCAGCCTTGGGCCCAGCAAGGGTGAGGCGGGAGGGTGTGTGGATCAGGACGTGAGGCAGCAGCTGGAGACAAACTAGCATGGCACAGGGAGTCCTGCCCAGCCCCCTCCTGAGGCCCCTGGTGCTGCCTGAGCCCCTTCTGTATAGGGAGGTGGGAGACAAAGTGGCACCAACTGGCTGGGATGCCTGCTGGGCCCCCGGAAGCGAGACCCTCGAGGGCTGGGTGTCTGCTGGGCCCCACATCACATCCTGGCTGGAAGACTCTGTGCCCTTTAGCTCAGAGCAGGGCCAGGAGTTGCTGGCTGCACTTCAGAGGGAAGTGAGCCCAGACAGGCCCGGGTCGGCATCTGGGTCCCTGCACACTCCCCTGCCTGCAGGCTACACCCAGCGCTTCTGGGGCCTGGGACAAGCCTCCAGCTGAGTTGCCATTAGAGTGAGAAGAGCCTTCTCACTTCGCAGCAGCGCAGGCAGACGGCCGGGGAGGGGGTGGGCACAGAAACCTGGAGTCAGTAAAAGGAGGGCATCAACGCACTCAGCCCCCCACCTGGACACAGTAGGGCAGCAAGTGAGGAAGTGGGTCTCCAGCCTTGGTTACACTGCCGTGTGGGAAGCAGAGCCCACCTTTGGAGAACTGGCAGATTGCAACGAACAGGCTTCTCATCTCACTTTCTGGTCTTTTTCACATGCGCCCTCCACCCTTCTGCAGGGCACCTGGGTGGTGTCTATGTGATTGTCGTGAACTGCAGGCTACACTAAATGCAGCCCGAGCACAGGGAGGGCTCAAGGGGTGGGAGGTCGGGGGAGGCAACTTCAGGGAGTCAGAGGCTTGAGAGGGAAGGGGTCTAAGTTTGGAGAGAACAGACCCTCCTAAGGGGATACTTGAAAGAAACCAGAATGACGGGGGGCCCTAGTCCCACCACCTGTCAGCCTACCTTCCCAGAGGCCTTTGAGGAACAAGTGGGCAGACGGGAGCAGGTAGCAGAATTCCCTCCAGAGGCCAGAGTGGAACAAGGCAAGGTATGTTCCTTCTTACCATTGCCAGTTCAGTTCTCCTGGACTCATGCAAGGGGGGGCTCTAGAAGGGATGCTGTGACCCCGCAGAGCCAAAGCAGTGATGTGTGCATGTGTGTGTGCCCATGCACAAACCGGTGCCTGTCTGTATGTCTGTGCAGGTGCAGGTATACAGGTCCATGTATGTCTGTCCAGCCTCACTGTCAGGGGGCAGGTTGGGATGGGGACAGGTGTTTTTAGCCAACACCTTGGTGTCTGGGGGATGAGAGGGCCTGAGGAGGTGCCTCATGGTCAGGTGGCCTGGCCTGGGCATCCTTACCCCTCCTCTGTAGCTGCACTGAGGGCCTGGAGAGGAAAAAGCCCCAGGGCCTTTGGACCAGATGGCCAAGGAATGACTCTGAGATGGGCCCCTCCAGGGGTGCCAAAGACAGCAGGGAAGAGGAGGGATAGGGGTTCCTTGTGTATGCTCCTTCGGGGCTGGCTGAGTGGACGTGGGCAGGAGCTGCCAGACAGGCTCTGGTGTGGGCAGTGGCCCTGCTGCCTATTGATCTGATCCTGGTGCCAGGCTGCTGATGGGCAGAGTGGCGGAGGCCCAGGATAAGGAGAGGTCAGAGGAGGACAGCGGTAACCTGTCCTAACAGAGTACTAGGTAGGTGGGGACTTATTCCCACCCCACTTGGTCTGAGAACGAGTCTGCCACCCCCACCCCCCATCATTCCTTAGCTCACAACATGCTTGCTGTCAGAATGGATGATGGCAGCCTTGTTAACCAGATACAAAAGCTCATCTGGATCTGAGAGGACACAGAGGAGCTGCAAGCTGGCCCTGGGCGGCCCCAGCCCTGCCACCTGCTCCTGCAGGGCACATGCAAGAGTCCTGGGCAGGGCCCCTCCAGGTGGACCTCTGGCCTCTTATCTGGAATATGGATTCTGGGCGGTATGCCTCTCCTTCTAGGCCGTAGCCCAAGGATGTCACCCAAGCTCATGAGGACAAGGCCTAGCACACCCCTTCCAACGGCACCACTGCCTGTCATCTGACCCAGCCAGGCTGCAAGACAAGACATCTCCCCAGGCTGCTAACTGCAGGGCTAGGCGAGCTGTGGGCACATAGGCACAGAACCCAGGCCATTCCACAGCTTGGGTGGCCAACGGCTTGTTTTCGGGTAAAGAGGAGGGAAGGACATAGAAGGGTGAGCTGCGTGCTGCTGCATGAATGCAGCGCTGGTCACTGTGTTGGGTGGTGTCTCCTGAAGGTGCAGGGGGTTCTGTCTGCACCATCTGGAGGACCGCGGACCTGATGGCGGAGGGCCAGGGCATGGACACAGTGGCCCTCCGCTCAGCTGAGCTGCTGCAAGGGCGGGGATCAGGGGCAGCCCACTTTCAGGGCTCAGGTGCAAGCAGGAGCCAGCGATCACCCACCTGTAGTCAAACGAGCCGTCCTCCTCTTTGGGATCCTCAGGGCCGAGAGGGACATCCTTCTTTTCTCGCACTTGATCAACAAGAGAAGCAGAGACACAGACAACTCAGCAGGACTCTGACTCTAGGGCAGAGTCTCCCCTTTAACCAGGCACCACCAAGGCCTCCCTGGCTCCTGCTTCTTACATATAATCAGCTGCCATGGGGTCCCCTATCTCCACGGACCCCTGCAATCTCCTTGCCTCCCCTCCAGGTCTCCCCCAGACAGACACCAAAGGGACGTGACCCTCTCCTTCGTACCATTCTCATTCTGTTCTCTCTCAGGAATGTCATGCTCATACCAAACGCCAGTTCTTTCCTTAAAGGCGGGGAACTGTGTTTCTTTCTTTTTTTTTTTAAACCAATAAAACAAGAACTATTTATTCAACAAGTTCATGCACGAAATTGTACGGATGGGGTTTGTCAATATTTTAGGATCCATAAGAAGGCAATTTTGTTGGAAGCTGATTCACAGAGAGGCGATGTAAGCTCAGACTTACAGAGCTTAGGCAGAGATCTAGTTCCCCAGCTGGTTCGTGTGGGACTTGCAATCAGTCACCACACGTTAGATCAGGCCAGTCGCTAAGCCCAACGGTGACGCAGCAGCAGCATGGTGGAAAGCAGACTTTACTCAAGCTGGTCACGTAGGAGAGTGCAAACAGTCACTACTAGTAATAATCGTGGGTAAAATTGCTGAGTGCTGACTATATGCCAGCACCATGCCAGGGGGATTATCCCACCGATCCCCTAAGCAGCCCTAAGACAAGGAAACTAATCCTCAGTGAAGTTAAGTAACTTGCATGCATGAACAGCTAGCGGCGGAGTGGGAACGGGGCTCCGGCTTGAGTCACTCTGAGAGCAAGAGAGCCGTTTGTGACTGGCATTGAATTTGCTCTTTAGGAGAGAAAAGCAGCAGGAAGGCTAGAAACAGCCACAGGAAGGTGAGTAAGTGCTTCTTCAAAGCTCCGAGCAGAGAGGATACTCCAGCCATGTGCTGGAATGGAGAGTGACTGCCCCCCTTTTTTTTTAAGATTTATTTATGCATACAAGAACTGGGGTACAGGCCAGGGGTGTGTGGGGGGTAAGAGGACTCATCAGAGACAGAGTGGGGAACAGAACAGACAGACTGCCCGAAATACACTGCTGAGGGGAGCAGCGAGTGAGACAGGAGAGGTCTGCTGTGCCATGTGGGCAGCTCCCTGGCCGTCCGGGGATTGAACTCATGCTGCAGAGGCTGTGGACAGCTTCACAGTGCTGTGCTTAACCCTTTGCGCCACCAGGGAGGCCAGGAAAGTGACCTCCCTTGTTATGTCACTCCCTCCCCTACACCTCCACTGTGATTGTCAACATCTACCCACGGGCCTGCCGCTCATCCTGGGGTCTTCCTACCAAGCCAGCAACTGTCCCTGCAGGGCAGAGCAGCTTTCCTTTCAGTGTCCTTAGCACCCAGCACAGAGCCTGGCACACAGCAGCTACTGGAGTGACTTCATTAATTTGAGATATGAGACGGAACAATCACCCCCTTTTAGAGGAAAACCGAGGCCTTGAGGGGCAAAGGACATGTCACATGATGTCACACAACTAGTAAGGGAATAAAGTCAAGTGAAGGATGACCAGGCCCCTGGGTTCCTGGTCTGACTTGAGGGTCCCCTGTAGCTGGGGGAAGGGCTAGCTTTGAAGAACTTTCTGGAATGGGATAATTTCTAAATGGGCAGAGTTTATAGGACGAGTCCTGTAGGTGTTCCGGGTCCTCCTGGAACAGGGGGTGAGCTCAGTGAGTCCAGAGAGGGTGAGCCCTCTCCCTAACTCTGGCTTTCTCTCTTACCAAAAAAACCAATCCCACACAGCACAACAAAGCGAAAGGAAAGATCCATCAGGAAAAAATTAGAGTTTCCTGCCCTTTCTCATAGATGTCCCTTCACTTACAGGAAGGCTTTACCATGAGGATCCCAGGGCCTGAGGACAGCTAGGCAGAGAAGGAAATAAAACAGAATTTCCTCTCCTTTGAGTTTTAGGGGTATCCTAGCGGAGAACTTGTCCATAGAGATGAGCTCAGCAGCATTTGGGGGGTGTGCTTGGTGATGGCGTTGGGGGAGGCAGGGAGCAATTTCATCCTGCAGTCCAGCAAAATCTCCACTGTCAGGGTCATCCATTATCCTGTCTCCTGTCACCCTACCCACCCCATCACAGACAGATGACTTTCTTGCCCCTGTTTGAAAAACAATCAATATTTCCAGAAACAAGAATGCCAGAGGTCCTTGTCCTTGACCTTGGTTTGTCTAGGCTAGAGGATCTTGAGACACACGGAAAGAAAAGCCTCTTCGGGCCTCTATAAAGCCCAAAGCCTTTTTAGGAGGGAGGGATCCCTCAGTGCACCCCACGCCTCAGCCTCTGCTGCTCCTTATGTCAGGGCTCCTGAGCTCTGGTAGGGGTGTCATGATGAACCCTGGCCACCCTGAGCCCAGCTCTGCAGCCTCTCTCTTGGGGGTGCTGCTCCTGTGGAGCCCCTCCCCGCTCCAGTCTCAGATGTGGTTAAAGAAAATGCCTTTCTTCCTTCCTCCCGCCCTGGAACACAGGATCTAATCAGATTCAGGCTGAAAAAAGCCAACTGACTGAGCAGATGGTGATGAGTCAAGGGGAGGGCAGGCCAGACCTAATAGGAGCTGGGGTTCCTTCCATCCTCTTTGGAGCTGCCTGGAAGGCTCCATCCGCCCACCGCAGGCGCACTGATTAGCCCAAGGGCTTCCTGGCAGCTCCGGGATGTACAGTATGGCCGCACTCAGCAGGGCTGGCTTCCCTGGGAGTGGACAGGCCCCAGATGTGGCCAGGGACCTGGTGACTCAGGAGCACGTCAGGGCCTGCACGTCTTACCTGGGTACTTGCCTCCTCGACTCCGCTTGATGAAGCAGACGATCAGCAGGATGAGCACCAGGAGTGCGATGGCACACATGAGCCCGATGAACCAGCCCTGGGTGGCAATGTCCGCCTGGTTGTTGGTGTAAGCTGGCAGGGGGCCAGAAGCAAAGGCGTGAATGAAAGAAGGGGAGGAGGGGGTGTGAGGGAGAACTTTGCTAGTTCAAGTCCAGGCTTCTCCCGGAGCCTAATGCTACCAGCTACCACCGACAGCCTCTACCTCAGATGATCTTACAGGACAAAGAAAAAATGAAAAGCAAAGGTCAGAAGGTCAGGAAAGGGGCTGAGGAAAGGCAGCGAGGGAGCGTATAAGAAGCAGAATGCTGGACAGGTACCCCAGAAAGGCAGAAGTTCCCAGGACAGGCGCGGACAGGTGCGGCACTCTTGCAAGCCCAGGGCTGCTCAGCCTGGGGGGAATGGGGGGGGGGGCGCAGGCCTGGAGGCTGATTCCCTGTGGATGAGCCCAGGTGGAGGAAACAGGAGCCACATGCTACCCGTGGAGGGAACGGGCAGAAGTAAGAATGTCCCCTGCCTGGTGGCTCCGCTACAGCCGTTCCACCAGCAAGGCCCTTGAGCCCACCGGGCCTCCTGCAATGAGGTTGCCTGTGCTTGCTCACGTCCCCCTCGCGCTGGACTGTGCAGCCCTGACAGCAAAGGCAATCCCTGCCTTTGGGTGCCCCAGATGGGCCGGCAGCGAGGTCGGGGCTGGGTCAAGCTTCCAGAGCCCCCCCACACCCCTGCCAGACCACCTCTCCTGTGGCGATGCCCCTGGCAGCTGCAATGAGCCCATTGGTGCCCATCTGGGAGCGCGGAGAACTGCTTTAAGCCCTTTCGCTACTTGAGAGGTATGGGGGTGAGGGCTGAGGAGGGGTGTGAAGCAGGCATACCCTGTTTTCTCTGGACTGCGGAACAAAAGCAGCACCTCCTAAAATGTGGCTGCCATGGAAACAGACAGGGAGGGATCAGAGGGCAGAGACCTAGGGGACCAGGAGCAGCCTTGAAGGGCTGGACCCAGCAGGAGCCTAGAGGCCCAGGAGGCCCTGGGAGCTGAGTGAGGCTCAAGGCATCCTCCAGGGGAGAGAAGGAGCAGCAGGGGACCCTGGGCTTCATCATGTCCTGTCTTGCACAGGTGTCTGGGCGCCACCCCGCCATTGCTCTTTCTGCGTGGAGAAGCTGCCTTCACAGCCTCCCTGAACCAGCCAAGGGCACTGCACCAAGAAGGCTCTCAGTGACGGTGAAGACTGATGAGCAAGGACTTTTACCCCACTGCAATCTGGCCGCTCCAGCCTGACAAGCAGTGGGTCCCCAGGAACACACTCACAGGCACTCTCCCCTCCTGCTCCTGACAGGCTATTCCCCCCTCACCCGAGTGATCATCTCAAAACCCCACAAAGGTCAAAGCCCCTTTTTTTTTTTTTTTAAATAGAGGCATGCTTTATTTATTTATTTGTTTGTTTGTTTTGTTTATACATGCACTGGGTACAGTCAGAAGCGTGGGAGGGTGAGAGAATTCACCAGAGCCAGAGCGGGGAGCAGAGCAGGCAAAAGGACCGAAGTACACTGCTGAGGGGAGCAGCGGGCGGCAGGAGAGGTCTGCGCGCCATGTGGGACCCTCCTCCGGTGGCCGGGGAGCAGCCGGGAATCGAACCGGCGCCGCAGAGGCTGCGGGCAGCTTCGCAACCCAGCGCTCAACCGCTGCGCCACCGGGGAGGCCCCAAAGCCCTTTCTTACTTCCACCTCCAGTGCTTCTCATCACCACGGGGAAAGGCCCTGAGCCTCGCCTGGACCTGCGGGCTCGGTGTCAGAGCCTGGCCCTTCTCTCCCTTCTCAGCCTCGACGTGCTGCCACACTGGCCACCCTCGGCCCTGCCTGCCCTTTGCATCTGCCGTTCTCCCTCCGATGACCATTTCAGTGAGGTCTCCTCTTCAGAAAGGCCTGCTAGGTCGTTCCTGGCTAAGCAAAGGCCCTCTCTCATTTCTCTCATCCATAGCACTTGTAACCATGGGCTGTGTTACGACTTATGATAGTTCACATTTATAAGTACTTCCTATGAGCTAGGTTCCAAGTACTACTCTCCAACACATTCTCTAACATAACCTCAGAACCCGGCAAAACAGATTTTTAATTACTGTCCCATTTTACAGATGGGAAAATTGAGGCACGGAGAGGTTAAATGATTTGCCCAAGGTCACAGAGCTGCGTGCGGTGGGATGAGATGAGATGTCAGGCTGTCTGGCCGGAGGTTGCATCGTAAACCACTCCACCCTTGTCCCTCCCCCAGAAAGTCAGCCCCTTGGAGGGGCTGCGGGTTGTCTATCCCCCTGGGCAGGGGGCACAGCCTCCCCTGGGAAGGCACTTGGTTCACACTGACTCAGCGATGCACCCTTCATCAGGCTACTCACCCTCTCCTGGCTTGGTGGGACCTGCTGACCTTAGCCTCCACACTGCCTTCCTTTCTGCATCAGCCTTTCCAGCAGGCAGCTCAGCGGCCAGTGGGGACGCCTGGACAAGGACTGCATTTTGTTCTCACTGGGGCAGATGCAGAACCAGGCCCATTACAGTCACCCTTGCACGTGTCAGCTGGGCCTTTGCGTCACCTGGCAGCCCATGTCCTTCTCACTCACCGTCCCTCCAAAACTGTCCTTCCCAGTCACCTTCTCCCTGGCGGCTGGCCTGTGCTCTGGGCTGCTCAGCCCAGACCAGGGAGCCTCATGGCCTCTTTGTCCCGCCTGCCTGTTGGTAGGGCTCGCCCTTGCCGCTCTGAAGCTGTAGGGCCCGATGCCTCGCCTCCTTGATGCCTCAGTCTGGCTAAGTCTTGTTTCGATTGCCGCAGTGCCCTTCCTTCTGCTGTCACACATGGTGCGGCTGACTTTGTTTTACCAGAACTCCCCTGAGGGGCCCGCCAGCTTTCCAGCTCAAGCTCACGGCCAAACCAGCCCCTGGCTCCAGTCTCCGCCCTGGTGGGCTGACTTCAAGGTCTCCAGTGCTTTGTGGAGGAGGCCATCCCTAACCCACTGCCACGTGCTGTACTCCACCTGTCCTCAGGACCTGCCTTTCCAGCTGGCAGCCCATCATCCCCTCTCACCATCCCTCTAGCTGGCTCTGCCCCTGTGGGCCCAGGCCCTCCTCACAGCTCCACACCTGCTCTAACTCAAATGTCTTCCTGCCCCATCTCCACCCCCACTTCAGCTGGTGGCCTCGCCACCTCCCAGCCCTACAGGTATCACTTCTCTGTTCTAAACATCCCTCACATCCACCTGACCCCTTTGTAGTGTCCTTGCCTTCTGCCGGTCAGAGCCCGAGGACACGCAACACCCATCCTGCCGCCTGAGCCTCCTTCAGAACGGAATGTGTCACCACTGCTGAGTTGTTATCAAACTGTGGTTGGTTTCCCAAGCCCAGAAGGCTGGGCTCCGCCCTCCCTCTGCCCGCTCATGCCAGTCGCTGCAGTGACTCTGCCTCCATCTACTTGTGCAGTGTGACATTTGCTTGTCCTGCTTCCGGCTCTTGGTTTCCAGTTATACTATTAAAATCAGAGCAAGAGGGATCTCTTGGAGTCCGAGATGTTCAGCATATGCTGGTCACACAACAAGTGTTCAGTTACTGCTTAGTGATTAATAATCCACTTAACCTTAATCAGGTGTATCTGGGATATCACTCTAAGTCCTCTCTGCCAATGCCAGCAGGGGTGACGTGGATATCGGAGCGGCCAGGTACCCCTGTAGGCAGCCTTCGAGTTGTGTTGGGATAGTGGCTCCCTGCTCTGGGGGGACAGTGGTCTGCCTTTCCACTGCAACCTAACTGTTCCTACCTGCTGGTGCTGGCTCTGGTGCATCCAACAGCCTCCATAAGAGCCCTTTCTCATGGGGGAGCCTAAATCCCAGGGAAAGTGGCCAAATGGGCAGCTTAGAGGCAAATGGAGCTTTCCTTTCCTGACAACTCCACGGCAGGTTCAAGTGCTTAGTCTTTACTAAGGTCGGAGAATTTCTGTGACATGTGGACACAGAAGGCTGTTCAAGACCAAGTGGGGTTGGGAGTAAGGTGGCTCAACTTGACCCACGAAAATGACTTAGTTTCTTAAGAACCGAAAGAAATTCGGGTCACGATGATCCCACCACAGGGCGACCCCTGGGGGCAGGGGCAGTGCAGTGGCTCCAGGGCCGCTCCCTCTGGCTGCAAAACGCCCCCTTCCCCGCCCTCCGTCTTAATCTGCTCAACATGTGTCCGATTCCTCACGCATCCGTAAACAACACTCAGAGACCGGGCTCACTTCCGGCCCTCTCTCCGTGCAGCTAGAGGGAGAGCGAGACCACACCCGCCCAGCAGGCCACAGACTGCTCCTTGGGACCAGAGGCCACGGTCCATGTGCCTCGAGACCACGCCCCACAACCCCACTCAGAAGCAAGCTGGGCAGTTCCCGCTACTTCTAACCCAAGCGGGATAAGCGTGGCTTGGCCACGGAAGAGAGCCCAATCGCTCAAAGTCGGCAGAAGAATTTTAGAGCAGGTCTCGAATAGTCTCCCTATGGAAACGTCCTCTTGTTATGACATGGAGAAAAAAACGTTGAATGAAATGATAATCAAGAACCTATTTTCTTTCTGTCGTTTTACTCCAAGTCGCAGTTTCCAAGAACCTACAGACGCCATGAAGTGGGCACTTACTGGATTTTAGAGCTAGGGGCGGGGGAACATAAAGAACTGGGCAGGAATTGCCCCAGATGCCATCTGATTTGGCTTCAGCATCAATTTCCATCTCTCCATTCCCATCTCTCCCCACCCTGGGTTTCTCCCAAGTAGCAGAAAGAGGCTTATTACGGTTGGCCCCCAACGTCCCCGCACCTGGCCCTCCTGAGGCCCTAGGTGGCTGCTGTGTCTCGAGGCTCCACTGTCAGCGTGCCCCACGCGGCCACCTCAGCTCAGCCGTCCCGCCTCAGGACAGAATGGCCGAGGGGCCTCTTGGAGCCCACAGTTGTATATGTGTGGCCCCTTGGGTTCTGGCTTTAAGTGTCCTACATGGGATCTTTGTGGGAGGCTGGGGAGCCCGTAAGTAGCGCCCGCATTCCTTCCTGAGCCACTGTGGCACATTTGAGTGGTGGCCTATGGTAGGTACCTGGGTGGGGGATCATGTGACCTGGGCTCTGCCACAGCAAAGTGTTATTTCCAGAGGATCTGGACACACTCACAGGCACACTTTAGGGAGTAAGCAAGTTTTTTCCAAGTCGCAGTTCTTTCCCTGTGTGGTTTGCACATTTCTAGCCAGTGTGGGAGGAGTGAACAATCTGTATGGGGGTAGGGCTGGGTCACAAGCATGCACACCCGCAGGCTGGCGCTGGGAGGAGCTGGGAGACTGTCTAAGTGCCCAGTGCCTCACTCTCTCTGAAAGCAAGCTCTCGGGCTCAGCTGCTCAGGCCCAAGTGCACAAAGAGAAGGATTTGCGTCGAAGGGTCAGCAAAGCGCTACTAGTCACCAATATCCGCTGATGTTTTCTGTTCAGCTTCAGGTCTTCCTGGCAGGCTTAGGACTCTGCTCCCCAGCCCTCACCCGCAGTTCAGGGCTTAGACGTCAAACTGATCTTAGCAGCTTTGCCTAGGATGACACTCTATCCTCAGGTCTCCCCTTTGCTTCCAGCATCTGTGCTGGTCTCAAATTTGCAAAGAAGCAAAATCAAATTCACACACCACTGAGCAGCAGCTTGGGGCTCCCCCTGGGTCAGACAGGGTCCAGGCACCTGCTCCACTTGCTCAACTGTCCAGGAAGACCTGCTGCTCGCCCAGACATCCTGCCTGAACTGGCCTGGCCAACCCCAAGCAGGCAGCTGGACTCTCTGGCTCCCTAAGTCCTGCTGGCACGGACATTTGGAGGACAGGCCGAGGACAGGCAGGAACCAGCCTAACAGGGTGGAGGAGACGTGGGCAGTGATCACATCAGCATCAGCAGAGAACACAAAAGTCAACGTTTAGAAGTTTGTAAAAGTCAGTGTGTAGTGTTTTCCTCTATCCTGGGTCTCCACACCTGCATGTGGTCAGGACACCCTTGGGGGCGGGAACTGGTGCTTTTCTCTTAGTCTCTTTCCTCCATCCTTACCCTTAGGCCTGGGGCTTAGCATACTGGCCAGTTAGCTGCTTTGGAAGATATCACAGTTTCCAAACTGCCAGCCACCCTGAGGAGTTGAGATCACTGAGCCCACATGCTTGCCGAGCCCTGCCGACCTGCTCGCCTGGCATTGATGAGGCTGCGCCAGCCACAGCTGAAGCCCATGGGAGCCTCACACCCGGCACCAGAGAGCTCTTCCCGCCCCAGCATGACAGAAGGTGGACCACCTAAAAGCCACAGCAAACTTGGGACAGACATTAAAACAAAGCCCCAGACAAGTGCAGTCACGTACTTGAGTTTCCGGACAACAGATGACGGTGACAAGGCAGTGACACACATGCTGATCTTTGGTTTGGGTCTTGGGGAGATTACTGGGTCAAGACCCCTGGACAGTCCTATCCCCTAATCTCGCGAGACAAAGCAAGTCCCTGCACACAGTGGGCAGGCTGGACTGCCCTCCAGCAGCCCCCCACCACAGGGGCCCCAGCCACACACACCGAGTCCACCGAGCCCCCCGAACCCCCTGGGGGTGGGAGACAGCCTCCTCTGCTCTTGCCCTAGGATCTCTGTTTCCTTCCGACTCCCTGTTCATCCCCATGGGGCAGGAGAGCACTCCCTTCCGCTGGGCATGCACTGCTGGCTCCTCCTGGCTTTCTGGGAGCTGAGAGGCCATGCAGGATGGGGGTGGGGTGGAGATGAGTCTTCTTCGGAGACAAGCAGGAAGCTGAGAATGAGAATGAAATGCCCCATGCTTCTAGGGGCTGGCCAGGCCAGGTCCCCTCTCACCTGTACTGGTCATAAAGGTGATGACGGTACTGCTGATGCCCTCGTTGTCCCGGGAATAAACTCGCAACGTGTACGTCATCCCGGGATAGAGGTCTGTTAGCTGTACAGACTGGGCCTGAGCCTTAACAGGGACAGTTTTTTTCGTATGGTTGCCTGGGGAACAGAAACCTCAGTCAGCCTGGGGCCAGGCACGAGGAGCTGGGGAGGCAGTGTTGAGGTCCTGGTCACTTGGACAGGTAGAAGCACGGACAAGGGCCAGGCCTGGGTGCAGACCAGGAGGCTACCAGGTGGCGCCACCAGCCCTTCCACTTAATGTGACTCTATGTGAGGCCCTTCAGCTGAGGACACTCTTCTCTCTCCAAAATTGTCCTCTCCTCACCACTCTGGCAGTAGGCCTAGCACTGAACACATTATGACCTGCTTCCTTGAACTCTCAGCGTGTCAGGGGATGCTCATTGTCTGGACAGGGTCAGAGGGCCGCTTGGCCTGTCCTGGGAGAAGGAGGTGAGGCAGTACTTGCTCCTGGGCCTGCATTCCTGGCTTCTTCTCATCTAATGTTGAGAGGAACCTAGTTCACAGGTCAGGAGATGAGCATCTGTGCCTGGGATGAAGGGCGAATGGGGATGGAGGCCCTGCACAGGCAGGAGCAGCCCAGGGACTGGATTCTGTGAAGTGACTCCCCTTCCGATTGAGAGAACTAACTGTTGACTGTTCCTAGGGCCCTCCTGAGCAGCCAGCCTGGGCAGGTTTTCTGCAGGGGGAGCAGCTTAAGTGCTTAGTGCACAGCACAGTGGGCAGGGGTTCTGGGGAGGGGGGCTGCCCTCCCAGGAGGCAGATATCCAGCCTGCACTGTACACTGACAGATCACACCTTTGGTTCCAAGACTCAGTCAAGCCACCAGCTCTTGGAGACAAACGACCCTGTCTGTGTCTCCAACAAGGGGCCATTGGCGACCCTCTGGGGACAAAGCACGGTGGTGCTCCAAGCCTGAACTGGCCCCATCTGTTAAGTGGAGACAGCAGAAAACATGAATCTGAGTTAAGGAGACCCAGAGCTGAGAGTCGGCTCATTTGGGGGCTATTCAGTGCCCTCATCCTGGGCGGGGTGGGGACAGAGGCCATTCCCCAGACCCCCTGCCCGCACAGCCCCACTGCACAAGTTCCTTTCCTTCTCCGGGAGCCTGCTCCTCCCGCCTCACTGCTGTCTGAGTGTGTATCGATTTCATTACGCCCTAATTAAGGCCGGCTAAAAGGCTGAGCCTGGGGAGCTCACGGATCTCTGTAATGGCATCGACACTCCCCGCCGCCGCCACCCCGCACAGCAATGCTTACTGTCGATGTACTCAACCACAAAGTCAGTTCCGGGCCCGAAATTGTGCTTCCAGGTGATGTTGGCCCATTTACTGTTGGGGAGCACCGTGACGTTCCATATGGACTGCTCGTCGGGGGCTGGTGGTGGGTTAGAAGAGGAGTTAGTGGTGAGGAGGCAGGCAGCACTGCAGACAGACAGACAGACACACACACGTAACCAGGATGGGGTAGGCAGAAGTGGCTGCCCAGCCGAGCTCCAAGCTGCCTGGGGCCAGGCCAGAGGTGCCATCCAGGCAGGAGCTTGTGGTCCGCGGGGTGCGGGGCAAGCTGCAAACTGAGGGTCCACACAGGAGGGGGCAGGCATGAAAAGGCAGTTCCGATGCACCAGGTGGGCTCAGCCCTGCCCAGCTCCCTTGTCATGGGTTTGAACGGCGCAGTGAGAAAGGTTAGGAGGAAGCCCCACTGGCAGGATGCAGGCAAAGCGGGCGATGGGGCCCCTCTTTCCCCTCAACTATAGATGTTCTACAGGACGGAGACATGGTCTTTAAGAGCCACTCAAGAGTCATGGGGAGCCTGAAAAAGGACAGGCCCACACATGGAGCCTGGTGGGCTCCCGAGACAGCAAGGGGCTGCCACGCACGTAACTCCAGCCAAGGAGCCAGGTTCGTTCCTGGTCAGCGGGACTCAGGATCTTCTGGAAAATGACCTCAGATGGCCTAGGGCCCAGAACCCCAGGGTCCCGAGTAGACCCAACCCTCAGTGGCCCAAACACCAGAGGAAACTGGTTCTGTTGGCTTCTCGGCACCCCGGCCTTGAGACTTCATGTCCACGCAACATGGAAGACACTAGTTTTCTAGTTCCTGTGAGCCGGGAGCGCCTGCATCAGCTGTCGTGTGGTCCGAAACCACAGCCTTGGACAGGATAATAGCACTAATGTTCAAACATAATCATTTTTCAAGAGTCCCAGCAGCCTCATCACATTTCCCAGCAAAGATCTAGATGCGGAGTTCCAGGGTGAAGCCCGGGATTTCAAAGACTTTACAAGTGTGACTCCTATTTATTTTATCGGCACATTAGCGGGCACTGTCACCAACTCACTCGTCAAAAATTAATGGAGCACACAGACGATGCCTTATTCACGATCTACCTGGCACATGACCAAGTCTGCAGGGCCGGGAATGGTAACAGGTCTGGTCTTCACTTCTAAGTGGCACCTACTTTACTGCAATTGTCAGCTGCCTGTTGCCCCAGGTGAGGACGATTCATGTTGGGTGAAGGGACAAGAGAGGGATACCACCATGCCACCCTGGGGTGCTCTCCATGGCTGGGGAGAAGGCAGGTGTCTTTGCCCATCTGCCAGGTGCTTCCACTGTACTGGAAACGTAGGGGCTGCTTTAAACCACCCCAATCCCACTCCTGAACATCTTACAGTTCTTGCTAGTAAGAATGAATTCTATGAGTCATGGTTTGGGGCCTGAGTTTCTTCTTCCTCAGCTCTGGGCCCTGGAAATAGCTGGAGACTGGGTTTGAACAGCTTGGCCACCAATACCATATTGACCCAAATCTGACTGTCTTAAAGGTAATGAGGATACGGGAAAAGGTCAAATGATGGGAAACCAAAACGACTTTCATGTGGGAATGGCGGGAGGGAAGCAGGAATTACTCGCTGGCTCCTGGAATGTGAGAATTCGGGAGTATTCCTTGGAATCTGAGATGAGTCAAGGGCAAAAAAAAGTCTCATTTCACCCTGAAAAATGTACCCTCAGGGAATATTTTGCCCTAAGATGTGAAACATTCCACAAACCCAGGATGATAGAATTGTTCTGCCTTGATAAAGAAAGCGAGGAAGTGAAGGGTGTCCCCAAACCTAAGGAGGGACCAGGGGCAGGGCCAGGCTCTGCTGGCACAGCTGGAACTTGGGGTATGACAGCACACAGAGGGGCCGGTCCTCCATGGTGACAAAGTTGATCTCACCAGAGGACCAGAGGCTGCCAGGGAGCAAAATCTGCTCCCCTTCATCCTTTGTGATTCTCTTGTGTGAACTCCAAGCATTAAAGTAGGACCCAATAGGAACCCCACTTACATACAAAGGCTGGTCTAAAGAACAGCCACCACGAAGCCTCTGGGGGCAGCTTCTAATGGCCTACCTGGTTTCTCCTCAGTCAACTTTGTCCTAAAGTGCATGTTGTTTAAATTCTAGATATAGCAGCACCTTTAAGGAAGTCGGTGTTCCAAAGCATGTCACCTGTCTGCCCCGTGCGTATAGCTCCATGTCAGCAAATTAAAGGAAATACTCACATGCATTAAGCCTCTATGCTAATTCAAGTGCTGAGAAAAGTGGGTGGGAGATATATTCAGAGGGTGAGGTCTTGCCCAGGAAACGGGGGGCCGACACCCGACAGTGGCTGAGGGGACTCCGGTCCCCGCCACAGCCAGCCTCACACTGACTTGATAGTTGCAAGCGAGAGGCCTCCCTCTGTGGTAGTAAGAGTGTTGGATGCAGTTCTTAGAAGCAGCGCTGGGTTCCCCGGGGTCTCCTCACACGGGAAGCCCAGAGCTTCCTGGCGTGGCTGCCGGAACAGCACATCCTCCAGGGTCAGCAGGCAGCCCTGGCATTGATTCTCACCAGGGCCCCAGTAAGGCTGCACTTTTCCCTCCATCAGTACATTTGGGGATGTGGTGAACATGAGTGGGAAGAGCAACTGAGTGACTTAGAGCATTATGGGACTCCCTGGCAATACCGTTTCCAGGAAGTGCTGACTTTTTAAAAGAAAGTCTGTAAGTGTGCCTTTGGGGGAGGGAGCAAAGGAGGGGCTGGGTTCTGGGAACAGACAGGCTGGCCTGGCTGGCGACCCCCAAACCTGTTGCCCTCTATGTCTCAAGGCTGGAGGCAACTTGCCAGCCCTTTTCCGTGGCCACACTCGCCTTCTGGAGGCTCAGTCCTGGGCTGGCTGCTGGGAAGGTAGTTGGGGGCAGCCCCACTCTCTAGGCCCTGGGCCCTGCTGAGTGGCCCTCCGTTAAAGAACGGGGATCTGAAGCCAGGCCCAGGGGAGGGAGGGTGGAGAACCAGTTTGGGGTGGGCATGCTCTGGGCCCCTAGGCTTCAAGGCTGAGACTCCAAGTCGTGTGTGTTTCCAAGGTAGAAGCAAAGGGAGGTGTCAGTCAACACCACCCCAGACCCCCCCCTGCTATCTGGGAGAGTCCCGAGGGGTGAGGAGCGTGGACAGTAGGCAGTACCGGATTCGTGTATCTTAGTCCCGGTGGTGGTGGTGGGAGGACTCTCCGTGGTGGTGGTGGTGGCAGCAGTGGTTGTAGTAGTTGTGGCGACGGTGGTGGCGACGATGGTAGGTGCGACAGTTGGGATGATGGGGACTGTTGTGGCTTCGGTGGTGGCAACAGTGGCAGTAGCATCGGTACCGCTCACAGCGCCCGTCGCACCCACGGTAGTCGGGGGCAACGTGGGAGGAGCTGAGAGGGAAATGTAAGACAACCAGACTGGTTTGGTCGTCCCAGCCCGGACCCGGCCCCGCGTGCAAGGCAGGCACCCGGTGAAGAGATGGCGCTTTGGAGCCTGGCACTTCCCCAAGCATGACGGGCCGAGTGAGTCACTCCCTGAGAGGACACAGCCATGTGCAAGGAAGAGAATGAAGCCCTGCGTGTGTTTCATTTTCTTCTCATGGTCTGTGCGGCTTGAAGCACCCCGCATGCACCCAGGCAGGGCGAGGATGGGGGGGGGAGGGGTTTGAACAATCACTCAGACCCCAGGGACAGCCTGTGCCCACCTGGACACCGGTCAAGCAGCACTGCTGGGTCCAGCCCTGGAGCCCCGGCCTCAGGTGGGCGGGCAGCCTGGGCCTATGCTGCAGGAGCACTGGGCGGCCTTTTGGTCCCTGCTGGTCACTCCCAAAGTGTCCGTTCGCATGCTCACCTTGTACTACTACCACCCAGGCCCAACAACAGGGGACAATCCCCACTCTGGGGTCAGCCCCAGGGCTCTCCTGCCCCCACTGCTCTCCCTGCCCTCGCCTCATTCCTCGGCCATTCCTCGCTTGTCTCTGTGCCACAACGGTCCTGCATGTACTCCAGCCACCCTGACTTCTCATAACTGCCTTACTCTCACGAGGGTCCAGGCGGCCAAGTCCTTTCCCTACATATAAGAATGTGGGGAACAGCATGAAAGGACTAACAGTGTGGCTGTGCCGCCTTCCCAGCCCACAGAAATCCTATCAGTCCCCTGAAATTCGTCCCGGGCTTCTTATCTATACCAGTCTCCAGGGGCAACAAATTTGTGCCAACTCTCATGTCCTCATCTCCCACTGACGCTAACTCTGCCATCTGTTAGTCCTCAAGGGCTAAATATATATAGGTGACAACTTTTCCTTCTTTCCTGCTACAGAAGGGTCATGGAAGATAACCAAGGGCTGCCCCAGCCTTACTCTTTAGTTCCACTGTTGACTAAAGCTAAGTGTTTGACAAGAATGATAGGCCACATCAGAGAGGCTGAGCCACACCTCTCCTCCTTGCAGTCCATCTTCTGTGATCTGACCATGGTACAATTTCTAGTGTCGATGCTAAGGGAACAGTAGGCAGGGTCATTAAGACCTAAGTAGGTAACTCCCAAGAAAAACAAACAAACAAACAAACAAATAACCATTCTCTCTTATATCTCCAGGAGTTTAGGAAAACAATATCTCCTTCCCGTCGCATCCACCTCCCTGCCAGGCAGCCAGGACAGGGGTGAGCCAGAGAGCTATTCTCAGGGGGGATATAAAATATCCTGTTTGTTTGTTTTTAAGTTAGAGCCTGACCAACAAAAGTCCATTCATTCTCCTGGGCCTCCAATATCACACTACTACTCTTACTACTGCTCCCCCAGCCCGCGCCCCACATAGGAGGAGGAAGTGTTCCAAGGTTCCCAGCAACTCCCCTATGGGTAAGATCAGAAGTGTTAGAAGGCCCTAAGGGTGCTGACCACAGCAGTCACACTGGGCAGCTGACTGTGCCCAGTGTAGTGCAGAGATCCTCTGGGCAAGGTCACCACATACAGTCCTCTATTTCCCAAACCCCAATCAACTCACAGGTCGGGGGGCCTCTCCCTCTTCTAATCATTATTCAGGGGTGATTCAGCCAAGGTGCCTCAGACCTGGAAAACTCAGTGCCTGAAAAGCTGAGCGAGAGGGAACGCGCCTGCCCACCCACCAGCAGCTCACACACCCGGGCCCCTTGCCAGGCCGGCTCCCTGGTGTGGACTCACAGGGCCTTGCCCACTGCTCTGCGCTGCTGGGAGGAAGCTTAGGGGTGATTTTGTCCACCTGGGCTGGGGTGCTCTCAGCTCCTTATCAGTGCTGAATTTTCCAATAATTCCTGCCACATGCAATGTCCACAGTCCCTCCCTTTTCCTTGATTATTTAAAAGTCACCATCAAAAAACACTCTTTAACAAGAAATCACCCTGCGCGGATGGTACAAGGAGCTGGGCTTCCCTTGGTGTGCACAGTGGGGTTATATGTGCAGGCCCCCGAATCAAAGCCAGGTTTCCCCAGGCTTAAGTGTGCTCATGCATCCTTTGCTGCTCACTTCACAGGGCCACAGGCAAGCTCGCACAGCAGGGGGCCCAGGGGCACTGAGGGGCTGCTGGGGTGGGGTGAGGTGGGCTGTCCCTGACACTGCCGGTCAGACAAGAATGAGAGAAACCCCTTCCCTGCAGTCCGCCGCCCCCTCTGCTGCCCTTCTGCCATGGCTCTGGGTATCAGTGAGGGGGCAGCTGGGAGGGGTGCTGCAGGGTGCTCTTCCAAGCAGGTGCCTGTCACTGAGTCGGAGTGGGGGTGCCTTTAGCTGGCTGGGGTTAAGGCTGACCCACTCAAGAGTTGCATCTACTACCCATGCTGCTGGACAGGGCGAGAGGGACACAGAGGCAAGAAGGAAAGGTTCTGAGGAGAGGGGACACAAGTGAGGTGAGTTGTTAGCGGGAGGGGAGGTTTTCTGCAGGGAGACTGTCCAGAGTTCAAGTCAAAGGCGATTTGGTGATCTCAACCCTGGGGCTTCTTTGGATAGAGGATAAAGGGGGAACCTGGCACAGAAGAGGGGCCCGTGGACAAAGTGGCCACAGACGCTGCCGGGCCAGGATGTCACCTCTGGACACCTCTAGCAGGCAGTATGGGCCAGCGAACCACCCTGCTCGGGTGGAGACCACCAGACTGGCCACTGGGAAAGAGGGGAAGCCAGAGGGGGATGCATTGTACCCCTCCCCAA
>NW_023605194.1:71004783-71036091 GCF_014898055.3 Talpa occidentalis | reverse complement strand
TGCCTCCGCTGCTGCTTCCCAGGCCCACGCCCTAAACCCTGAGCTGTGTCCCATGATGTGAGCCCTGAGCGCACGGTGAGCTCATGTGGAGCTGACACAGCACATGGGTGTCTGAGTTCCCTGCGCGTGAGAAAGTTATGTTTGCGCCCGTTTGTGGTCTGGTCCCTGCAAGGGCTGGGTGTGTGAAGCTGCACGCGTCTGGACTAGAGGCCATGGGGGGCGCCCCCTGCTGGACAGATGCTGCAGGACAGCCGCTCGCTGGGGCCGGGTCCTGGAATGTAATTGCTGTGAGCTCCCTGAAACCAGATTCCCGCCTAGCCAAGCCTACCTGTGCTCCCTCCACCCCAGGGATCTGAGTTGACCCTGGCAGGTGGCTCTGAGGCCCCCCAAAGTTTGACTCACCAGTGGTGTCACAGGCATTTGTTGGGAGCCTTTGCTGTACTGTCCTAGGCCCTGGGCATGGGGCTGGTGCAGCCTGCGGATGTCTGCAGGGCCGCAGTGGGAGGAGGCAGCCAGCGTGGCCTGAGTCGGGGTCCAGTGGTCAGTTCCCTGCGGAGCGTGTGGGAGGCTGGCTCCAATGTGGGCTGCCCCGGGAGCTGCCCCCACCACCAGCTGTTCTGGGCCACCTTGAGGTGCAAGACTTTGAGAGTTTCTTTACTGTAACAGGGCGGAGGGGGGGGCTGCCATGGGCAGGAGGGCTGTTGGACAGATGGTGAGGAGGTCGGAGACTAGGGCCAAGGGCCTCGCAGGTTGAAGGGGGCTCACAGACCCTCTGGTGAGTGATTCAACGTGGGCACTGAGTGGGGAGTCAGGTTCCTAATTAGGTTGGGGTGCAGTAGAGAGGTGAGTGTGGGGGCAACTTTCTCTGATTGTGCTGAATTTGGGGTGTCTGTGAGGATGGTTGCCCTGCAGGTGGTGAGGGGCTGACCTTCCAAGCGTAGTATAGCACTGAGAAGAGGTTGTAGGTTGTAGTGCCAGCCCAGGGCAGATTCAGCGGGTGGGGGGACAATTCGATTGGGGGTGGGGCTGTTGCAATGATTGTAAGTCCTGACCCTCCCCACCCCCCGGCTTCCTGTGAAGTTCTCATCACCAACAGGTTTTGGGGAGGGCATGCAGCGCACCTGGTTGGGGTGAGAACCTTGACTTCGGTGTGGATATGGGTGGCATGGACTAGGAGAGGGGGTTGTTCACAGACAGGGACGTTGTGATCCCCAAGTGCAAAATGGTGGAATTTGGGGGTCTCAGGATGCTTGGCCGGGAGTGGTGGGAAGAGAGACGTGGGCCCCCACTCCATGGAAGTCAAGACTCTCTGGAAGCTTCCTCCAGGGGGTACCTGGGCTGGGGGTATGTAGCCTATACACACCACACAACGCACACACCACTTGCACCACATACACCACATGTACACCACACACACCACATGCACCACTCACATCACACACACCACACATACCACACATACATCACATACCACATACACCACACACATGCCACACACCACACACACCACACACACCACACGCACCATACATATCACACATCACACGCACCACATACACCAAGCACATGCCACACACCACACACCCCACACATCACACCCCACACATCACAGACCCCACACATCACACCCCACACGCACACCATACCGTACACACACCCCCACACACATCACACACCACACACCCACACCACATCATACACACCACACACATCACACACGCCACACCACACATCACACACACATACCACACACACCCTTATGCTGTTAATTTTAGTATTATCTTAAAATTATGTCCTTAATTAAGGACATTGAAACACATTTTTTATTCCTTTCATTTAATTGTAACTGTTAGAATAAATCAATAGTTAATAATAAAACATTCTTTGTTTACATTTTCTCTTGCATTTTTGCTGCATATAAGGGGCGGTCCCACTCATTTCCAGTTTCTTTGTGTGGAGGGTAAACACTGAGGCTTGCGCCACCCCAGGGGCCTTAGGGAGGTGACAGGTGGGCCTGGTGTCTGCCCAGCACAGCCCCTGGCCCGGGTCTCGCGCTCAAGTCCGTCCACCATAGTCAAGACTATTAATATTCAGCTGATGTTTTTCCAGAGTTTTCCTTTTTGGCTATAATTTCAAACAGTTTATTTCACCGATGCGGATGAGTACACATTCCTTCAAAATCCCAAGCCTGTCAGTGAGAAGTGCCCCTCGCTATTGTTCTGCCCTTTCCAGAGGCCTCGTCCAGATCTGGCAGAGGCCAGCTTGTCCTCAGCACTTGCTGCGTGTCCTCCCCATGCAGCGGCCTCTCTGCTCGCCTGTCGAGGCAGCACCTGCCTTTGTTTTGCTTTTTCTTGGAGACAGCTGGTGGCGGACAGTGGGGAGGGGTCAGGGTCAGCTACAGGACAGGCCCGGTGAGGTGACTGAGTTTCCGGAGGCCAGGGATGGATGCTTAGCCCAGGGTCCCCTGGTCAAGCTGTCATCTATGATGCTCCAGGTGGTTTCTCAGGGAGTAGTCATACCTGAGAGGTCAGTTTTCTAAAGCAACCAAAAGTTAGTGGGCCAGTAGGAAGGTGGGAGCTAACACTGGCCACAGAAACATCTGGTTACCACTCCTGTCTTTCTAAAAATCTCAAAAAGGAGGGCCTCCGCGGTGGTGCAGTGGGTTGAGTGCTCTGTGAAGCTGTCCACAGCCTCTACAGTGCTGGTTCAATTCCCAGCTGGCCAGGGAGATTCCCACATGGCACGGCAGACCTCTCCTGCCTCGCCCACTGCTCTCCTCAGCAGTGTCTTCAGTCCGTCTGCCTGTTCTGCTCCCCAATCTGTCTCTGGTAAATCCTCTCACCCCCCTTACCTCTGGCCTGTACCCTAGTTCTTGTATAAATTAAAAAAATAAATCTTTAAAAAAAAAAAAAAAACCTCAGGAAGGAAAAGATGGTTAGTCAGAGTACAGAAGTGGGAGGTCATGCATGTTGACTTAGGATGCTAATGCCTCACTCTCCTGCCTTTGTTTTCTGAGGTGATTCTGGCCCCATCCTGCCAGTCAGAATCCACCCTTAGGGGGTGTGAGCCATTGCCCTGGGATCCTGCACCCACGTTGTAATGCCAGCGTGTGAATTGTGGGCCACAGTGTTTACGTGCCGGCGCTGCAGCTGTGCCCTGCCTGCCCCACGTTGGACAGATATTCCTTGTGGTTGAGTTTTGAGAAGGAAAAGAAAAAGATCTAGGGTCTTCCCAGTGGCACAGATGGTTCAGCACAGCACTGTGCAGCTCTCCGCAGCCTCTGCAGCATGGGTTTGATTCCTGGTCAGCCAGGGAGATTCCCACATGGTGCGGCAGATCTCTCCTATCTCCCCACTGCTCCCCTCGGCAGTGCCTTCAATCTGTTTGCCTGTTCTGCTCCCCACTCTGTCTCTGGTGAATCCTCTCACCCCCCACACCTCTGGCCTGTACCCCAGCTCTTGTATGCATAAATAAGTCTTAAAAAGAAAAAAAGGTTTTCTAAAGAAGACGATCTAGATGAACACACTTGATTGGGTAACCGGGACGGCAACAAGATCCAAGTCGGCAAAGGCTCTGCGTTGCAGGTTGACACTGCTCTTCAGTCCCGGGGTGGTTTCTGAGCTGTGTCAAAGACATAAATGTCAACTGGGTGACTTGTTTTTGGTGGAATGAAATTGAGGTTCTGTTTTCATTTTAAACTTCTGAAAAATTTCTCCTCTGAGCCATCTTGGTGTGGGCTCTGCCTTTGAGGGAAGAAATCACACTTGAGTCAAAAATCACACAGCAAAGCTGAGAGGTGTTTTGATGCCTTAGCTCATGCTTGATGTGTGCTCACACGGGTAAGGATTTTCTAGAAAACTTGGATATGTTTAAGTCCCCAAGGTGCTCTGTAATGTCATCAACCAAATCTCAGGTAATTTAAATGGATTTTGAGAATTAGTATGTAGCTGCTTAACGTCTAGAGTTAGGAGAGGCCCTGGCTCCTTACAGACTGAAGATTGTTTTGGTTGTAAAGGGAGAGCTTGTCCTGCAGTTTTGGTATGGGTTACTCTGGAAGGCCTTCTTTCAGTGCACATTTATTTTGTATTTTATTTATTAACAATTCAAATAAGGATATCACATTCTTTTTTTTTTTTTTTTGGTGTAGAAGAACTGGAGTGTAAGCCAAAGACGCAGGGGGTAAGAGGATTCACCAGAGACAGAGTAGGGAACAGAACAGGTGGATCTACTGAAATACACTGCTGAGGGGGGCAGTAGGGTGACAGAAGAGGTCTGCTGTGCCCTGTTTGTCACCTCCCTGGCTGGGGATCAAACTCAGGCCACAGTGGTGATAGCCTGAGGCTCAACCCCTAGGCCACCAGGGAGGCTCTCAGTGGACAGTTAATTAAGCATTTATAATGTGTGGTTGTTTTGGCTGGCATCTGTGGGAGGAGGACCAGGCTGAGGCAGAGGGAGGATGGACTGTGATCTCTTCACTTATGTTGATTCATTTCATCTTTTAACCATTCTTCCAAGTTTGGACAACTCTGAACTCTGCTTTGCAAGTAGAAGTGAGATGGAGTTTGTTCACGTTGTGGCTTAGGGTTCCTCGAACCTGAGTGACTGGGATGGGAGAACTCTGCCCTGAGGTCAGCTCTGGGCCATCGGGAAATTCCGTATCACATGACAAAAGATAGATGTCCATGAGCACCCAGCTGTTCTGTGTTCTGTTCCACTGAACTGAGACTGTCTGACAAGCTGCAGGCGTGTTTAAAATGAAGCAGATGCACCTTTAGTATATTGAACATACATGTAGTAAGTCCAAGCCTATGTAGCATGCCATGAAAATGCAGCTGTTATTTTTGTAACTAATTAGACCTAGCATTAGTGTTATGCAAACCATTAAGAGTTGATAAGTTCACCCCTGCTTACCTGTGTGAGTGAACACACACATGTGTGAGTGAACACACTTGTGTGAGTGGCCAGAGCCGCTGTGTGTGGCTGTTCAGGTCCGTCCAGCCCCCGGGCCAACACACCTGGCCTTCGCCTGCCCCCTGTAAGTTGTGAGCATGCAAGTCACGGCGCTGCTCCTCCCTTTGCAGAAACTAGCAAAGTTGGTGGGGGAGGGGAGGGACCTCACATCCATCCCAGTTCTTGAGTCCTGAGGTGCTGTGCTGCTAAGTGAGACTCTCAGAATTTCCTTTCATGGTCTTCCAGGTTTCCAGTGTGACAGGTGAAATGTCAGGCAAAGCAGATTGTGCGTGTGCAGCTCACAGTCTAATCACTGCCTCCTGTCGATTCTAAGGCTTTTCATTAGTCTCTATGTCAGCGTTAATAGGGAACTGCTATGCCCTTTGGCACTGAGCTGCAAATAGTCTCAAAGCAGGTTTGTCCATAAAAAGAAAATGCTGTGGGGCTTCCCTTCTGGCCTAGGGGTTAGTCTCAGGCTATCGCCTCTATGGCCTGAGTCTATCCCGGGCCAGGGAGCTGACCCACATGGAGCAGCAGACCTCTCCTGTGTCCCGCTATTCCCTTCAGCAGTGTATTTCAGTCAATCCGCCTGTTCTGCTCCCCACTCTGTCTCTGGGGAATCCTTTCACCACCCCCTCCCCTGCACCTCTGGCCTGTACCCCAGTTCTTCTACCCCAAAATAAATAAAATCTTTTCTAAAAAAGAGAGAATGTTGAGCTAACCATTGATTTCTCTTGGGAGAGCTTCAAAAATTGTGCTTGGTTGTAGCTGTGGTCAGGAGATGCCAGATGTCCCCGAAGAAGGGACCAGGTGCCCAGTCCTGCGCTGATCTCGCTGGGAGGTTGGAGTTGCTGCTCTGAGGAAGCCTCTGCTTGCTCTTGCTGCTGCAGTTCTGAATTTCTGTGTGTCCGTTTCTCTGGCACTAATTGGCAGTGGAATTGGTGGAAAACTTTTTGCTGCTCTTTCTGACAGGACAGCTCCTGGACTGACGCGAGGCCCATCTCCCCGTGAGCCACTGATGAAGCCCGGATCTCATCAGTGGGTGAGATTTATCCAGTCTGTCATCTGAACCTTTGTTTAAATTTTCCATCTCCACAAGGAAACCAAAAGGCTGTGTTCTCTGTATCTGGACTACAGTCAATCTTCCCGAAGGGGCCTCCGTTCCTCCCTGGATTTCCCAGAGGCCTGCCATTTAATCTAATTTTTCATTATCTCAGTTTCCGTTGGATCCTTTCTCACCGTCCCGTTAATTTCATCCTCGTATTACTGCACTTTGACATTAATGGACTGTCACTGTGGAGGGTGTGATGCTGGCCGTGTAGGACTAACATGAAATGTTCCTAATTGAGCTGACTGGCCCGACAATGATGGCTCTCGTGTCTGGAGGCTTTCTTTAAATAATGAGTCAAATTTGAAGCTTCTGGGAGGAAACATATATACATTTATTCTTGTGAGAATTTTATTCCAGAGGCTCATCAATGATGTGTCACATTTCAAGCTCTTACTAAATAATCTACATTTTCAGTAACTCTGAAATGAACCTTTGTAGATTAAGATCCTATTACATTTCTTGTTTAAAAGCAAATCACCACCAGGGACCCCGGTGGCCTAGGAGTTGAGTCTCAGGTTATCACCACTGTGGCCTGAGTTTGATCGCTGGCCAGAGAGCTGACCCACAGGGCACCTCAGACTTCTCCTGTCTCCCAGCTGTTCCCCTCAGCAGTGTATTTTAGTCAGTCTGCCTGTTCTGCTCCCCACTCTGTCTCTTGCGGGTCCTCTCAACCCCCCACACCTCTGGGATGCACCCCAATTCTTCCATGTATGAATAAATAAATCTTAAATAAAAAAAGCACATCACTACCAGGTGAGAGACTGGAGTCAGGGTTGTGGGTGCTTAGGGCTCCATCCTGGTGCCTGTAGCTTGTCAACCTCAACTTGACCGACCCAAGCTTTAGACCAAGGCCATTTCTAGACATGTTGGTAGTCATAAAAATTCAGCCATGGGGTTTGATTTAAGGACTTTAAATGAAACTAACTGCACTAATGTGAAAACTCTAATTTGAAGTTAGGTGTCAAAAGCACCCCCTCTCCCCAATTCACAGCAGAACTCTTAGATCCTTGAATCTGTTAGTTCATATCCATTGTGGTGCTGGCAAGACTTCATGGCACCTGTCACTACATCGTGAACTTGCCCTTTGTATCTTGCCCAGCTTTACCACCTTTGCTATTTACAATTAATCTTCTAAGATGGCCAGAGTGGCCTTATTTATTTGTTCAATGATCTTTTTCAGTAAAGATCTGTTATCCAGTGGCTTGATGTTCCATCTCAGAAGGCTTCTATTTGTCACAGGAAAAGAAGCAGTAGGTGCACTTAACTCATGTTAGAGTCGCGCCCTGGCTGCTTAAAGGCAGCCCTGATGCAAGTGGAAGGCCAAGGAGATCGACTTGAATTATGCATGACTGTCTGCATTAGCCTGCCGGATGGAGAATGTAAACATGTTCTGAATTTTAAGTACATGACAGTATATGAGTGGCAGGTTAAAAATAGAACTAATAACCTGAGTGCATATTTGGAAATCTGATTTTTCCTGTGTGAAACTCTATAGGGACAGTACCTGCAAGTGGTCGGCTGCCAGTGTAGTGAGTTGCTTTGTATTGCACAGACAAACGATTCTATCCAGGTCAGCGAGGTTTTTTTCTTGCTAATTTGTTGAACTTTTCACAGTAGAAACAAAAACAAGTGTGCAAGTGAATAAGGATCACCCCCTACAGTTCCAAGCTGTTTCAAATGTGTTTTTCAAAAAAAATGGCCCGGAGCATCTGCTTGCTCAAGCACTGTCCACTGTTCTAGAACTGCGATGGGCACCACTGAACGTCTTCATGGGGAAGTTTGGCATTCTAGTGTCTCGAAATCTTGCACCTTTCACTCCCATGGAAACTGGGACAGGGGAAGTCCATTCTGAATAGCTCTTGTGTCTAGACGACTGTCTTTATTTTGCATTTGTAAATATAAGATTCCTCTAAAGCCATAATCACTCTTTATGATATTAAGTGTCCATGGCCCTAAAGTTCTTTGCTTATATCATTTATGGTTTCTGGATGCATATGCATTTTTGTTTGTGAATATTGGTAAATTTGACTCATTTCTCTTTTGCATTAATACTGCTTTTCATATCAAGTCTTAGAGGCCATAGAGACAAAAAATTTAGCCTTTGTTGCATATTAATGAATATTTTTGTTACTGGCTTTTTATATTATTGATAGTGATTGTCCAACCCATAATTTTAGTATTGTGTTGATTAGGAATTTTCACTTACAGTACCTAGATTTTATGTTACATATAGAAACACCTTTCATAGTTTGAGGTTTGAGAAATTTTTTCATGTTTTCTTCTAGTATTTTTACGGCTTCATTTTTTACACTAATATCTTTGATCCAACTGGGGTCTATTATGATACCAGGACTGAAATGGAATTCTAGCTTTATTCTTCTACAAATTTCTAATCACTATTGCTGTGTTATTTTCTGAAAAATACAATATTTTTAACTGCTGATTTGAAGTGCTACTTTTATCATATACTAAACTTCTTTTTGTTCTTATTTCTGAACTTTATTATCTTTCAGTGACTTCCTGTATTGCATTGTCTAATGATCTACCGTAGGATCAGGTTACTCTATGTCAGAAAGTTTTCGGTTATTTTGGTACACTAATTCTTCCCACTGACCTTTAGAACAAGGTCTAAATTCTTATGCTCTTTTTAGTTGGATCACAGTGCCTCATATCAGGGGTATTTCTTGTTTGTTTTTTAAACATTGATTTTAATTACCAATGTGAAGTCTTTCAGTTCCTCTCTATTGCATTTCACAATATCTTTTTATTTTTATTTGTCATCTTTAGTTTGATGTTACAGCTCAAGTAATTTTCCTGTTTCTTTGGTGCTTTCTTCACCTCTGGAGAAGCTGGAATCAATTATCTGCAATTACTCTTTTCTGTTTGCAACTTAATTCTTTCCATGGTTTCCTTCCTTCTGTTCTAAAGCACTCCTACAACTCCCCACATTTACAGTGTCCATCCTTCTAGTCGTCTTCATCTGTTTTAGTATTTTTAAAAATTAAACTGAATGGAGACAATTTCCTTCTACACCCCTTCCTTATAAATCCTCCTTAAAGGCTAGTTAACAGTGCCCCCATATCTTCACAGGCCATTATTTACAATTATTTGAAAGGTGGATCTTATTTTTCTCTCTCTAGTGAAAGTTTTTAAATTTAATTTTGTTCCTGTGATATACATTTACTACACAAAAGTGGAACCTTACATAAGTGAAATCATCAAAATTTGCCTGTCATTTCTGGTTTATTTCACTTACCAGAGTGTCTTTGAGGTTCTTTTATATTGTTCCATGTTTCAGAACTTTATTCCTTTTTATGGCTAGGTAATATTCCACTCTATACATATGCCACATTTTGTTTTCACCCATCAGTGGACACTTGAGTTGCTTCTACATTTTGATTAATGCATATTGCTATGAATATTAAGAGTGCAATTATCTGAGTCCTTTCTTTCCGTATTTCTGTTCATATGCCTAGAAGTTAAATTATTTGATTCTGTTCATTTTTGCTTCTATGTATATTTTGGTGTCCTGTCATTGATGCTTATATGTCTGTAATTATATCTCCTTGCTAGAGATATATTTTTATACTATGTCCCTCTTGATCTCTAATAATTTTTTTATTTGTTTTAAAGTCTATTTTTCTGATATACAGTCACTCTTGCTTTCTTGTGATTGATTTTGCAAAATATTTCTTTTTCTAACTTTTTACTTTCAATACAATTGTTTATTTCATCTAAAGTATGCTTCCTGTAGCCAGCATATAGTTGAATCATGCTTTTTTTTAATTCAGTCTGTTTCTACATTTTGTTGAGATTATATAATCCATTCATATTTAATATTATTTAATAATAATATTTAATATTATTTATATGATTTAAAATATGGCTATCCTTTTATGTTATTTTTCTGTGTAACTCAAGTCTTCCATTGTTCCTCTGTGCCTGCTTTACTGCTTTCTTTTGCATTATGGAGATATTCATAAGGTAGCATTTTAATTTCTTTAACTACCTTTTTACTACATTATTTGAATATTTTTGATTGGTTGGCCTAAGAGCTTGCCATAGTAATCTTATCCAAATCAGTTTCAGATTGATGCTAGCTTCATTCCAGTCATGCCTGGAAATGTAACTTAGAGAGTACTGTCCTTTCCCCATTTTATTGTTATGTTGTTTTTATACATAATATTCCTACTCATGTTGCAAACCACACAGTACATTGTTATAATTACTACTTTACCATTATAGTCACTTCCTTTGCCCAGGGGAGCTTTGGTACCCCTTTGCCCTAGGAGCTGTTACTGGTAGAATATGCACCTGTATTATGTTTCTATGTTGTGGGACCAACAGTACCTTGTATACATTGTGTCTCATTTTTAAATAAGAGAATAGAAGTTAAAGAGAAAATATACATTTCTCTTGTCTTTTATAAGTAGTTGCTTTACTGTCACTCTGTATCTGGAGTCACCATTGATGGTCACTCGTTTTCAGCCTGAAGAACTTTCTTTACCATTTTCTTTACCAATATGTCCTCTCAGGATCTGTTAATCTGGAACAGTGTTTATTTCACCTTCATTTTTAAAAGATAGTTTTGCTGGGTATATGGTTCTTGCCTGACAGTTGTTTCTTTGACCGTCTTGAAGATGGTATCCCTGCCTTGGGCCTCCAGTGTTTTGGCTGAGAAACAACTCCCATGTGCTGATTGGTTTGGCATTGCCACCTTTCCAATTTTCTCCGTCCCTTTGACTCTTGTTTCCACGCTTGTCTGTACATCTCTCTGCCTTTATCCTGCTTGGATGCCGTTGAGCTTCTTGGATGTGTCATTGCTGTTTTTCAGTAAACTTGGGAAGTGTATGACATTAGGTCTGTGCGTACTTTTCCAAGTATCTTTTTCTCCTCCAGGTGTTCCCATTGCTTGTGTGTTGGTGCACTAGGTGCTTCTCTAAGGGTCTCTTCTTTTTCCTGCATCCTTTCCTCTCCTGGCTCTTTGGTGGCATCACCTGTACGCTCCTCTCACACATTCACTTACTTGTCCTTCTGGTGGTTGATATCTACTGTTGAGTCCTTCTAGTGAAATTTTTATTTCATTTTTTATGATTTTCAATTCCATAATACCTATTCAGTTATTTTTAGTGATATTCTCTATTGCATGCAACACTTATCACATTTCCTTTATTTTTGTAGTACTGGTTTCCTTTAATCCTGTGAACACATTCTCTAACATCTTTGTGACGTCTTGTCTCTCACACATGGGGGTGTTGCCTCCCTTTTCTTCTGTGTGTGTGATTCATACTTTGTTTCTTTGGATGCCTCATAATCTTTGTTAAATCACCCTGGAGTTTGTGGTACTCTTTTCCCATTTACTTGTTGGGTGGGTGACTGGATTTTTTTAGTGATTTTTGTTTCTCTACACAGATTTGAGCCTCTGATGTTTTTTAGGGAACCCAGTTACCCTAGGGCAGCAGGAATTGTGATGGATTCTCGTCCCCTTTTGCCCCAAACACATCCAGCTGTTAAATCCCAGTAGTTTCAAGCTGGTTGATCCAGGGGCTTCTAACAGTGGCCTGAACTATAAAAGGCTCTGCACACAAATCCAGTCAAATTCTGCCACCTCTGAAGGAGCAATTGTCAGGTTAGGTTTCCCCCTGACCTGAGAAAGGCCTCTCTCAGTTAACTTAATACCCTCTCTTCTGCGAAATGGCTGGTCCTGTTTCCTTCCTTCTGTGAGTCTCTGCATTGCCTTTTGTTACCAGAACCCAGCCATCTTAGTGGTGAGAGCCAGCAGGACAGTGATGTCCTTTCAACCTGCTGCCTCATAAGTCAGTTGTGGCAGTTGCTCCTCAGAGCTCAGTAACTGCCATTTGTAATGGACCAATCAGGTGTGAGCTGTGAGCTGATTGGTGCTAAATGGTCCAATCAAACTTGTGGGTGAAAGAGAATATAAGCCATGGTTGGAGGGAGCTGAGGGAGCCCTCAGAAAAAGGAGACGACCCAGGGCCCCCAGAAAAAGATGACCAGGAGCCCCCAGAAAAAGGACATGATGATGAAAGCCCCCAGAAAAAGGAGATGACCTTGGGGCCCCTTCGATGGTTCCAGCTTCTGAAGAAAGAAGTAAAGAAGCATCCAGCAGCCACCCTCTGAGGAGGAAGAGAAGCCGAAGGACTCAGTCACGGACTGGGCCTCGGGCCTGTCTCTGATGTTGCCTGAGAGGAGCACCAAAGGCCCTGGGCCTGGTGCCTCTAAGAGCTGTTTGTTGTTGGTACCTGGGTGAGGCAGCCACCATGTGTGGGTACAGTGAGCTTGTTATTTCCCCTGTTTGTAAAAATCCCCTTGGTTGTTCCTGGAGTCTAAGGTCTCTTGCAATTGTGCACGCAGTTGAGAACCCACAGACAGTGACCTGTCCATTTTATCGGGCACTGTCCTTTAGCTTTTGGTTTTTGGCCCTGTGGCCTCTCTTGTGGCCCTCTCTGCCCCTGTTTCACTTTTGCAGAAACTCTGCTATTCTTGAGAGCACTCCTAGCCTCAAGCCTCTTCCTTCTCTGTTGCAAAGAACTCAGTTCTTTTGGGAAGAGAATAGGGCCTCTGTTTTATGGCTCATTCTCATCCACCTGAGAGCAACATCTCTGAGCCAGGGTTTTGGAAATGGGTGTGGAGATGGGGCAGGCTTCTCTCTGAACAGATGCCCTGCGCTAGGAGCTGAGTATTCACTGTTGCGGAGGCAGCACCTGGGACCCTTGGTCCTGCCTCTCCTGGTAAGGAACTCTGTCTGCCACTCCAGACAGGGCAAAGGCCATCTGAGCTGCAGTTTTCTGAGCAAACTGTGCTAAATTTAGAACCTTTAGGGCTCCTCATTCCCTGAGTGTTGGGAGGGCGGAAGAAGGGAACCTTATCCATTCCACTTACTCAAACCCCAGGTAACTGGGGACAGAATGAAAAAACACAGGCATTTTGCTCTCCCCTGGGAAAAGCCCTTCACTCCATCTGGATGCTTTGCTCTTTGGGGTGGAGTTGCTGCCCTACTAAGTGAGGAGAGCTAGAGAGAGGGTGGTTTTGGTTCAAATACCATAGACTCTCATCTTTCTTAGTGAATTTCCATATATTTCTTGAATATATGATTTTTCATTTGCTATTCATATTTCCAGAGACATTAAATAATCCTGTTTTTAAGTTTTCTACTAGGGAATGGTTAACAAAGACCCTCCTACTGTCATGCCAGGAATTGGTCCTCTATTGATTTATCTTTAAGTGTTTGAAGCACACAAATAAATACACCCAGTTTAATTATGATACATGCATTCTCTAGGTTTTTCAGATTCTAATGTTTTGCTATATTCCAAATTCTTTTTTTAAAAAATTAATGAAATACCAGGCAGATTTGAAAGCATCGATATGCATCTTTATATTTTATATAGATCTGCCTTGACTTATAATGAAGTTACCTCCTGATAAATGCACAGTAGTTCAAAAGTTACACACGCATTGAATACTCCTAGCCCTCCAAACATCATGGCATAGCTAGCCAACTGATACGTGCTCTGAACGCTCGGTTTAGCTAGCAGTGGGGCAAATCATTTAACAAGGAGCCTATTTTTTTAATTTTATATATTTTTACATCATTTTTCATTTTTGTACAATGTGTGCGTTTTCATCTTGGTTATAGTCCCAGTGAAATTCCCACCACCATTGTTTTGATCCTACTTCCTTCTCCCCCCTATAGTCTATCTCTGGTTTATAGTTGTCTGTTGATTTTGATTTTTACTTTATTATAATTAGTCTTTTTCCTGATCCCTTATTTGGGTCTTCTAAATTCCTGCTATGAGTGAGACCATCCAGTATTTTTCTTTTTTCTTTCTGGCTTATTTCACTGAGCATGATCCCTTCCAGCTCCATCTATGTTGCTGCAAATAGCATGAGTTTATCTTTTTAACTGCTGAGTAATATTCCGTTGTATATATGTACCACATCTTCTTGATCCAGTCATCTATTTTTGGGCATTTGGGTTGTTTCTATAGCATACCTATTGTAAATAGTGCTGCAATAAACATTGGGGTGCAGGTATCCTTTTGAAATAATGAGAATATGCAATGGAGCAAAGAAAGTTTGTTCAATAAATGGTGCTGGGAAAACTGGGCCACTACATGCAAAAGAATGGAGCTTGACTACTACCTCACACCATGCACAAAAACCAACTCAAAATGGATTAAAGAACTAGAGATAAGACCTGAAACCATAAAATATATGGAAGGAAATATTGGTGAACACTACATGACATACACCTCAGTAACAGCTTTAAAGACACATCACCCAAAGCAGTGATAGTGACGGAGCCTATTTTATAACAAAGTCCTGGCTGTCTCACAGCTTATCAACTGTACTGCACTGGACGTGGCCATAGGATGGTTGTGCTTTCCATGTGCAGCTACTGCATCCTGAAGTCAGAAGCTTGGGTTGAATGTGGTAAATTAAGGACTCCTACTTGCTGTTTGTTGTTCCATTAATTTTTTAAAAAAGATTATTTATTTATATAAGCACTGGGTACAGTCAGAAGCACGGGAGGGTGAGAGAATTCACCAGAGCCAGAGCAGGGAGCAGAACAGGCAGTCTGACGAAGTACACTGCTGAGGGGAGCAGTGGGCGAGGCAGGAGAGGTCTGTGTGCCATGTGGGACCCTCACTGGCGGCAGGGGATTGAACTGGCACTGCAGAGGCTGCAGGCAGCTTTACAGCCCAGTGCTCAATCGCTGCGCCACCAGGGAGGCCCTATTCCATTAATTTTTTACAAATTTAAAAGGTCAACCCTCTATTAGCAGTGTGTGAGCATCGTGGCCGATCTTTGGTACCTGTGGTTGCCAGACTTCTGTCTTTGGAATCCAGGAGGTGGAATATGACATTGCAGTGGAGTTCTAGGAAAACAGGTGAGGCATAAAATGAGATGAAATTTGTAAAGATTTAAAAAGAAGAAATAAAATAGGCATTGTTTAGAAATGATAGGATTACCTGCCAAGAGTGGGAAAGAGATTGAATAGGCAAATGATTAGAGAAAATCTTTTGTCTGGCAGCTTTGCTCCTAATTTCTAATAATTTGTCCCTGTGCCCCTTGTTCCTGTCTTAAAGGGCACACTTCTGAGGTTTCTCTTTTATGATATTTATTACAGATATTTGGAAAATATTTATTGAATTATGGAAGTTCCCATCTGTTTCTCATTTTCTGAGTCTTTTTAAAGTTATTAATGATACTTAATTTTATATATTGCTCTGATTTTATGATATCACATAGTTTTTGACTTTTAGTATTTGTTGTAAAGTATATTAAGGTATCCTTGTGTTAAACCACCCTTACATTTGTGAAACAGATTCCAACTTGTCTTTCTGTATTTGGTTTACTCTTCTATTTCCCTTAGGATTTTTGCAACTGTGTACTTAAAGGAACTTACTGTAAACTTTTTTCCTCCTTATATTGTCTTTTTTTGTGTTTTAGAATAAAAGTTTTACTAAAAATTATGGTTTTAGATTATTTTCCCTTTTCTCATTTCTCCATAACATTGTATAAAATTGAGAGTATCTATTCTCTAAATATTTAGTAGAGTCTGAAAAAGAAACCACTTCATGATTTTTGTGGGGATAATCTTAAATTTTATAGATTACCTAAATTTTGTAGATTTAGCTAGGTTCTCTATTTCTTCTTGAGTGAGTGTGGTAAATTATATATTTCCCAGGAATTCTTTATGAGTTTTTGGAATAGGGTTATAAAGTTATCAATAGTATTCTTTTCTTTATTTAATCTTGTTAGGGTTTTTTCCCCATTAGTTTTATCAAGAAACCTGGTTTGGGTTTTTATCAATCCTCTGTACTGTATATATTATTAAATTTCATTAATTCTATGTTCTTCGTTATTTCCTTATTTTCAATTTTCTTTGAACTAAACTTTCTCTGGTGTCTGGAGCCAGATATTAAATTATCTTTCAGGTTTTTTTTTTCTTTTCTAACATAGATGTTGAAGAATATGCATTTCTTGCTATTATTTTAACTGTTGCACCTCCTTAGTATGTGATATTTTCATGTTCATTTGTTGTTATGATTTTCTAAATTACTATTATGATTTCTCTTTAAGTTCATTAGTTATTTGAAGTTTAAACACTATCCAAATGTATAGAAAATCCCCTAATGTGTTCAGTAAAAAATTTGCCTCTTCCTGACTTCTAAATAATTGTGTGGCAGTCAGTTACAGGATCTAGGTGAGACCTCCTCTCGCCAGCTGTGAAGATGTGCTTTTTGCAGCTAATGTGTTTGTTTGGGAAGAAGGGGCAACTGCCGGTATTGACTGTGTCTATCGGAAGAACATTCTCTACTTCTTGCTGGCCCTTGTGCTGTGCGTGCTCTCTGGCCTAAGTTACTGTGTCCACATCGTCTCTATTTTTCTGTTTGCCTCTTCATCATTAGACTTGTGTTAACTCTGTCTATGACTGGGGATTTCTCAGTTTTTTCTCTTGGAGTTTTTCTTTGATTATTTTAAATTATGTTTCAAGGACTTCTATGTTGAAAAATGTAGATTTTGGGATTCAGTTGTTCCATCTATCCCTACATAGTAATGACCCTTCTTGATCCTTTATTGTTTATGACATTTGGGGGAAGGGCTCAAAAACTATTTCATTTGATATAATCAACCTATTCAGTGATATTTTTTCAAAGATTTATTTATATATACAAGAACTGGGATATAGGCCAGAGATGCAGGGAGTGAGAGGATTCACCAGAGACAGAATGGGAACAGAACAGGCAGAGCAACTGAAATACACTGCTGAGGGGAGCAGCAGGGAAATAGGAGAGGTCTGCCGCACCATGTGGATAGCTCCCTGGCTGCCCGGGGGTCGAACTCATGCTGCAGAGGCTGCAGCCAGCTTCATAGTGCTCTGCTTAACCCTTTGTGCCACCAGGGAGGGCCCTATTCAGTGATTTTTTTTTATATTGATATTTATCAAGTATAGCTTTCTCTGGGCTTCCCTGGTGGCCTAAGGGTTGAGTCACCACTGCGGCCTGTGTTCGATTCCCGGCCAGGGAGCTGACCCACATGGCGTAGCAGACCTCTCCTGTCTCCCCGCAGCTCCCCTCAGCAGTGGGTTTCAGTGGACCTGCCTATTCTGCTCCCCACTCTGTCTCTGGTGAATGCTCTCACCCCGCACCTCTGGCCTACACCCCAGTTCTTCTATGCATAAATAAATAAATCTTTCCCCAAAAAAGTCTAGCTTTTTCTAGCTTTCACACATATTCAAGCTTCCTATATTCTTAGTTCTCAGTGTATTTCTTAGAGTTTAGTTCCTGTGTATTTAGTACAACACTTAGGATAATGATTCCTATGTGTGAGTTTATTTCTGCCACATAGTTTTGTTCTAGTCACTCCACTTGTCCTGTATTGCTTTTTCTTTCCATTGTTGGCCTTTGTCCTGATGTGATTTTTAGCAGCATATTAGTTTACAAAAATTGATATTCTCCACCTTCGATGGCATCTGTATGTGTAGAAACATCCTTAGTACAAAGAATATTCTGAACATCTGAGATAGCATTAGGAATTCTCAAGAAGGAAAGAGTTTTTATATTGTTGGCTTTTTTCCACTTTTGCAGATAATCCTCCTTGCCCCATCCCCATCTATTCTTGGAGTCACCCCGTGTTAAGTCATAGAATCACAGAAGTAGGTGGGACCTTGAGAATTGATAATAATTGAGAATTAGTAATTCAGCTCATTATTCGAGAAAGTTCACATCCCAGATATCAAAATGTAAAACTCTGAGCAAATGGGCTTCAAGAACGGAGACGCTTTACTTCCCTTCCACAGTGGCTCATTCACAATTTTTGCTTTAGGAAAATTAATCCCTTATTTTATCCCAATTCCAAAATGGAACTGCTGAGTTCTGGAGTCACAGCAGTTAAATTGGCAAGGACTCTTTTAATTGTGGGGTCTTGAGATTTAGCTCTTCTTCGCCATGTTATGGGGACCAAATTCAATACACTGCTGACAGAACCCTGGACCCCTCTCTGCCTTCCTCTTCCCCACTCAGTATCCCGACCTCCCCACTCACTGACAAAGAAGCTGCACAAATTGGTCTTCCTTCTGAGGACCAGTGGGGTTTCAGGACCACTCTTAGAGCTTAGCACAAAGTCAGTGGGCGCGAAAACCAGGGCAGCTGTTGGCCGTTTTCTGCAGGAGAAAGACAGGGGCATGTGGGATGGCTGAGTATTGGGGTCTTGTGCTTTGCTGTGTGGGGGCACAGAAAGGGCACAGTGAAATCTGAGGACACTTTTCAGCTTAGGTCCATCTTTCGCTTAGCAGACAGCTTGCTGTGGCCCCAAGTGGCAGTCATAGGAGGGGCCGGAGGTGGCTGCATTTCCCTGCAAGTCAGCTCAATCCAGCAAGGCTACTTTGAGTGTAATTTTTGCTGCAGTCCTTGGTGAGAAGGAAAACAGGTATTAAACATTTCCTGTGAGTCCCAATAAGAACTTCAGGAATGTATTATTTTTCTCTCAACTAATTCTGATTTCAACTGATAATCCTGTTTCCTTTAACTGTTCATATTAAAGTTTCTATTTAGAAAGTTTTCATAATCTTTCAATGACTGCAAAAGATGCTTCCTCCCCCTACAGATGGAGAAATTGAGTCATTATGAGATCTGACTGGAAACTTCTGTGTGAATCCACTGTGTCCTACTGAATTTGTACATTATATCTTCTCTGTAAAGTCAACAGCCTTCTTTTAGTAAATCATATATTCACACAGGTAATAAAAACATTTTCATATTAGATAATAAAAACAATTGTGTTTACACAACCTGTAGGGTTTTCATAGGTTACAACATGTATTTCTTGGTTGATGTTTTAATCATTAGACTTAGAATATTAGTTATCAAAAGGACAGACACATCTGTCCATGTCTAATAAAATAACTTGTGAACTGTCATATCATGAAGAGAATGAAACTTATGATTTATCTTCAAAAGTAAAATTATATGTAGATATGATAGATATAATAGAGGTAGATAGATAAAATAGAGGTAGATAGGAATTCTACCTCACCACCCTTATAAATCTAAACTATTCCCCTCAGTAGTGTATTTCAGTCTGCCTGTTCTGCTCCCCATACTGTCTCTGGTGAATCCTCTCACCCCCGCACCTCTGGCCTGCACCCCAGTTCTTGTATGCATAAATAAATAAATCTTTTTTAAAAAAGGAAAGAAATCAAGTAGGGTATTCAATTTCTGATTTTTAGTGGTGTTTTATTTAGTAAAAGACTGTAGTTTATTAAGAAAAATTAGGTTTCTGTGCTAAGACAGAAAGAACAAGATGATTTCTGACATGGAACAAATAATTTTTACTGATACTTTTGCCCGATAATAAAAAGCATTCTGCAATGTTTTACAGCCATGTTTTTGTTACAAGCCAGCAGTTAACTTTGAACATGCTCTAGTTCTCATAAATGAGTTCTGAAATATTTTATTGTGGGCTAGTGATATATGACTCGATGAGATGTTACCGTTAATATAACTAGAAGTTTTCATGGAAGGTCTCAAACCCAGGTTTACTTTGGACATGGGGTTCATTTTGGAGCCTATGAAAAGGTTGATTTGGTTTGTTTCAATATTTGTGCTTTTCCTTTTATAAAAACTCTTTGTCTTTCACCCAGTGATTTTCTGTCTAATATTGTTAAAACAACTTCCCTGTCAGCTGGTCTCTTTTAGCTAGAAGGAGAAACACACACACACAACACACATGCACACACAACGGGAGTCCCCTGTGTGGTCTGGCTGTTAAACCTGAGCGGTGGCACAAACGACGACACCGCCCTGGCGTCTGGGTAGCTCGTTTCCCACCATGTCAGTTTTCTGGTGTTTGCTGAGACATGAAGCAGAAGTAGGAGATGCTTGTCACTGGTTTCCATGGAAACCCCAAGGATACTTTGGAGCTCAGAAGGGTAGAGCAAACCACAGTAATAGGTCTTATTATAAGGGCAAAATACATAAAAGGTTCAGGCATATGCTTTTAATTAGTTTCCAGAAATAGCTAGAAGCAGAGAGGATGCAGTGAAATCCTGTTTCTCACTCTTACTGGGCGAGGAAGCTTTGGAGATTTAATGATTGACTTTCGCCGAGGCAGGGAGAGCCAGACTGCAGGTGCGCCTGGCGTGGCCCTCCCTGATCCTCACATAGAGGCGCGTGCATGTTGTCTAATAGGAGCTTTCCTGTGGCCACCGATGTCCAGTTTGCTGATCGTTTTCCATTCTTATCCCCGTGACATAGTTTACTCCAAACAGCGCCCTTCAGACTGTTTGTAGTAGATTCAAATGTGCCGCAGAAGCACTTTCTATCTTCACATATGCAAGAATGTATCTGTGCATTTTTATTTTAAAATGCAAATAAGTCAGTAGCCAAAATTCTTATTGTTAAGGTATATTAAATTTTCCAGTCTTTTGGGGAACATATTAAAATTGAATGAGCTAAAAAAACAGGATTCAGGGAGAGTAGACTAGAATAATTAAGTATTTTCTGTTAGAGAATTATGATGGGTAAAAGACTAATAACTCTTTTAAGACAAAATTCTTTAAAGATTTCCTTTTGAATTGCAATCTGCAAAGAATAATCTTGTATTGCATTGCAATTCAACACATTATTTCGTCTTGTTGCTATAGAAACTAATTCTGGTGCAGCTGTGATTGCTAATCAAAATTCTACCATTATACAACCTTTCCCCCCTTAGTGCTTAGTGTTATTTTTAGTTACAAAATAATAAATTTAAATGGTGAGTTCATGTTAATGGTCAAAACATTAACGCAAAGAGTTTTAAAAATTTGAGCCCTTTTTTGTGAAAATAAAGATGTGCTCCTATTGTATAGCTTCAATATGAATAACAAGAAAACAAAGCCTTTTCGCTGAATTACAAAGGTCTGTAATTGCTATATTACATCAACATTGTGAAGCACTTAACTGCTTCATAATCCTAAATTGCTACTATTTCAACCATCTATTTTGAAGTGTCTGGTTTCTTGGTGTTATAAAAATGAAAAAAATAAAATGTCCTCAGAATGCATGAAGTCTTTGAACACAAAATGGGAATGAAATCTATTGTTTTATCCTTAGCGAATTGAGATCACATCCCCAGTTTATGTCATAAGCAAAAGCTAATTAGTTGTCCTCATTCTTGCCTTTATTAGTGCATCAGCACCCACCAAACTATCCTGTTCACATCCCCCAGTGTAAATCTTGTATATTCTACAGGCCAGAACGGAATCACATTTTTTGACTTTCTAAGAACATTGGTTCTTTTCCATTTCGTCAAACAAATGTTAAAACTGCTTACCATGTTATTCAGAGCAGAAGATGGACGATAGAATGTCTAGGGGGCCTATGCCAACTCTAAATTGAATCTTTGTTGTGTGTTATATAACCAGTAATGGTGCGTTTTTGCATATATGGCATTCCCAAAATGTTCTTGTCTGATTTGGTACATCAAGTAAGGGAAGTAACATAAAATTTATTATTTCACATTCTGCTTGATTGAAATTAAAACTGAAACATGTGAAACAACAACTACTATTCTTATCTTCCTTTAGATGAAAAAAGTAAAACACAGTGGGAAATGAAACAGCTATTATTACTTAATATATTTGTATTCATTTTTCCGTTCACTTACCGTTCACTTACATATTGTATGTGCTGATGACAGAAGCAGTGACATTCTCAGGGCACCTAAAATGGACACTTGAGAAGGGCCTGGCTGTCTGGAATTTGAACTTGGATGTGAAGTTGGCTGTTTTATTAAGTCATTGGCATCTGTGATGGAATTAAAGCCCCTGGCTGTGAAAAGCTCCCAAGGGTAGCTGGGGTTCCATTTCTCAGGCTTGGGAGTTCTTCACATCTTTCATGGAAATCTTTCTGATGTGTGTTTCACACTTAGCTTAATTGAATCTGTAATGATAATTTAGGGTCATGATTACTGGGTAGAACCAAAGCAGCAGCTGTAATGACAACACTCCTGGGACTCGGCAGCCAATATGAGCTGTAACCCCAAAGCTTTGTGAAAAATTCTCCTGGATGACTTTTGTGGCCTCTTTCTTGTAAAGCTGGAGCGAGGGGACAGACTGTTTTGTGCTGTTGGACAGGCTAGAACTCCTGCAGAATTATCAGCAAACGCCGAAGTTGGCTTGCATTTTCTCCAGAGCACTAATGAATGAACAGCAGCCGGTGCCGTTGGTCATCCTGCAGCCCACCTGCTGTCTCGGCCTCATGTCAGTGCTGATCTACTAACGATCTTAACATGCTTGCTGACTGACTGTGCAGCATCTGCAGGTACCCACAAATCCAGTTAATCACCAAAAGTCCCAGCGCACCTGGTGTCACCCCCTCTTCCAGGGCCAGACGAGGCTTCAGTGAAGGCGGCACAGACACCTGTGCCCCAGAATTGCCACAGCCGGGAGACGTGGGAGCAGTGTGGACCTGCAGCCCAATGGCAGCCCTCTACAGCATGATGGGAAGCGTTGGGAGAGTTAAATCAACCCCAGGTTCCCGTGAGGGCAGAGGCATCGACACAGACATAGGCCTCCACCCTGGTTCCATCCTTCATTATAACATGGCGAACCCACTGTGCTCTTTCAACATTTTCTGCTTGGATGTTCACAGGTGACTTTGGTCCAAACTTTAGAGTTTCCCTATCAGAAGAAAATGCCCCCAGAAAGTGATAGATCTCTTCTCACTCACCATGTGTTTCCACATGTGGATTTAAGTGCACCAAGGGAACGCTAGGAGGTCGCTGGGGGCCTGCACTTGTGTATAGTAGGTCCTGAATGGTGCATTGACTTTTAAGTACACAAAATGTTAGGTTTTATGTCATCTTCTCCCCCGAAGGCTCATCCCTCTGCAAACAACTGAAAGCATTTTGATGGCAGGTTGCACTGCACTGATTTCATGTTGCAGGGAACCAACGCATACGTGGCCCTCACGCGATGTCTAGCTCTCCGTGGAGACTTCCTGTGCAGACTTTCAGGACAGTAGAGCCAGCTCTCCTCTGAGAAGCTCAGGGACAAGTAGGAGAAATATTTAAGAGTTTTATTGAGATGTAACTCACATACCATGAAACTCACTTGTGTACAGTGTACAATGTACTGTGACTTTTAGTACATTTACATCCACACCACATGTTAATTCTAGAATATTCTCATCACCCTAGAGAGACCTTGGACCTGCTGGTCGTCATTCCATGGCACCCCTCCCAGACCTGGGCGGTCACCCATGGGCTTCTGTTTATCTGTATCCCCTCCCCCACCCTCACCCACACTTCATAGAGCTGACTGGTGCAGCTCTGGAGCTTTGTAAACGTGATGTCTTCAGGGTCCCTCAGGTTGCAACATGCATTGTGCCATGTTTCTTATTATCACTAAGTCATTCTCCATCATCCATCTGTCACTCAGTGGACATCTGCACCCTTTCTATATGGTGGCTACTGGGAACCAGGCTGCTGTGTGTCTGTGTGTGTGTGCGTGTGTGTGTTTTCTCCCTTCTCTCATTTCCCTTGTAAATAAACCTTGTATTAACTTTTTAAAAAAGAATGCTCTATTTGTCCTCCACTTTAAATTTTTTTTTTTTTAAGATTTATTTATATAAGCACTGGGTACAGTCAGAAGCACGGGAGGGTGAGAGAATTCACCGGAGTCAAGCGGGCAGAGCAGAGCAGGCAGACTGATGAAGTACACTGCTGAGGGGAGCAGCGGGCGGCAGGAGAGGTCTGCACGCCATGCGGGACCCTCCTCCGGTGGCCGGGGAGCAGCCGGGAATTGAACCGGTGCTGCAAAGGCTGTGGGCAGCTTCACAGCCTAGCGCTCAACCGCTGTGCCACCTGGGGAGGCCCTGTTTACCTGTATTTTTATGGTAGCTGTACTAGTCAGTGTGAAGTGATCTCCCACTGTGATTTTGGGATTTATTTTTTAAACAAAGAATCACAGTGCCTAAGTACTGTAAGTATGGGGTACAGAGCCGTGACTCAGAGGATGGAGTTGTTAAATGGGCCGGAGAAGGCTTCTGAACTATAAGTGGAGTCTTGGATATTGGAAACGGTGCCTGTGAGACTTGAAGAGCTGTCTGTTTGTGACAGCCATGAGTTTTCTGGCAGAGCAGGCATGGTGGTCGCCACACTGCATACCCACCATGAAAGCCGTGACAGTGACGCTGTACAGACCACACACACAGCTTTTGTGCATGGTGAGGGTCAGCACTACGTAGCAATACTGTTCATGATTTAAAACATGTATTCATGAAATATATTTGTTGTCGTGTCCATCCCAGTTCTAGGGATTAAACCCCCTGTTCTAGAGTGCCCAGGAAGGGACAGAAAGATGTGGAAGCTCGTGTCTTAGCTCGGACCCTAGAACTACCAAGCAGGTGGGTAGCATTCAGGATAGGTCTCATCAACGCTATGTGTGTGACATGGGTGGGCACAGCTCTGGGACCTGATGGGTTTTTTTAATCACAATTTTTTTTGGCTTCAGTGGAATGACTTGTCAAGCTATCTAGACCCAAGTTTCTCAACCTTCTTTCATCATTGCTTCCTTACAGAGACGATTTTAATTCTATTTATGTAAATCAATTAATTAAATTACTTTAATTTCTACATAACAAGAAGAAAAATACTAAGGAATTAAAATTCATTCAGAAAGGGTTAAGTTTTGGTTGGCCACAAAGCACTATAATAGTTAAGATTTTTTATTGCCCTCCTCTTAGCTAATTACTCTTGGGGTAACACTGCCCTGATTATGGATGCTTGATCTAGTTCATTACTGCTTTGCTTAAAATTAGAAGACTTAGAAAAAAAAAAATTAGAAGACTTAGAATTTCTACTTTAACTCATGAAGAAGTAACTGTGGTCAGATTTGCTTTCCTGCCATAAGTAATTACAACACCAAGGAGAGAATGAAGAGCAAAGACTTCAGCTTCTGAAGGGCAGGACAATGAGCCGAGAGGGAAAGCCAGTAAGTGAGTTAACATCTGGGTGCCTCGACTTACTGTCTGGAGGCTGCAGCGCGCGAAGGAGAAACAAAATGGAATCTGGAAATCTCTTGAGTTGAAAGACAGAGATAAAGTTGAGGGAGATGGAAGGGGGTGGGGTGTGTGGGGCTGAGTGCAGGAGTGGATGGAGGACGAAGCTGCTGACAAGTTCATGGCATCTCCACATTGCTGGTGTGGCACTGACCATGCATGCATGTGACACAGTTACCTGCATCTTGGAAAGGAGCTGTCAGAAAGCAGTGGGTAGAATAATTCCCAGGACCTGCACAGGGGTGAAGATGACGTGTGTTTCCAGCACCCCCAGCAGAGAGGCACTGAGTGGCATCCTCAGTAAGGCCACAGATGACCAGTGGGACTAACTCAGCATTAAGGTTGAGAACACTCTGAACCATGCTCACCAAACCTAGGTACGAGGAAGACTCAAAAGATTGATCTTATCCTCAAGAAATGTAACTGTATGCCAGAATAAAGTCAAAACACTATCCAGTGGAATACAACAAAAATTTAGTATTCAGCAATGTAAGATTCACAATGCTCAGCAGCTAATAATTTCCAAGTATACAACAACAACAAAACAACCCATGATGTGGTGGGGTGTAGGGAAAATAAACAGAAACAGAAATAAGCAGCAAAGATAATGAAATGAGCCGGCAGGGGTCTTACAACAGCTCGTGTCGAGTATATTATTGTGCTTGGGAATGTAAGGAAAATCATGAAAAAAGAGATGGAAGACCTGAGAAGACCAAAGGAACTCAAGGATGTGGAAAATGCAGTCTCCGAAATTAAAAACGGGCTGAACATACTGGGTGGGGTTAACAGGTGGACATTGAAGAATTGTAGCCCAGGGTAGAGCGCAGAGAGGATAGCGTCACGAAGCTGCTAATCTGAGAGGCAATATTGGGTGCGGTGACATGTGATGAGGACAGGGCAATGGGAACAGAAACATATTTAAAAATGTTACTACTGGAAATTTTCCGTGTTTGAAGAGAACAGTAAGTCTGTAAGCCTGTGAAGCTCAACAAGACTAAGCAGCTTGAAGAAAATAAAAACTGGATCATGTGCTGCCGTGAGAGAGGGTAGCAGAGCCCTTGCTGGCTCTAAAGCCAGGTCCCCACAGGGTGTTGTGAGCAAAGTGCTGAAAGGAACTTTTTAAAGGCTGTCAACCTTGAATTCTTTACCCAACAAAAAGCTCCAGAAATAAAGCTCCTTCAAGGACTTTTTCCCTGGGCAGTGGCCAAGGCTAAGACTCTGTCCGCAGGTGGAGTGGGCAGCTGAGCGGCTGCCAAGTGCTGCCCCCATACCCTGCGTGTTGCCCGTCACCGGAAAAGAGTTGTGTCTGTACTTTGTCCAGTTTTATACTCATTTACAGCAGAGAGCTAACCCATTGCCAGCTGCTCTAGCATGAAAATAAGTTCCTTGATAGTATTTTTCATTATTATTATTATTATTTCAGTTTTACTATTCATTAACATGAAATATTTTCCACAGGTAAAACTGAGTAGCACTGGGATGAAAAGACAAACAAAAATATTGCTGGAAAGTGACACTGGAATTTTGGGCATGATTTCTTTCAAAATTCAGCCAGCTTAATTTATCAGGAGTCTTGCAGCTTCAGTGTAGTTGAGTAGAGGAAAAGAAGAAACCCCACTGGCCACTTACATTGGGTCATCCTTGTGTTATTTCAAAGTGATATTTTTCAGTTTATCCCTTGATTTTTCTATTGTGCGTTTGTAAGGTTGTATGAGGAATACAAGACATCTTTTTTGTGTTCAAAAATTGCTGTTTTTAGGATGAGCCAGTGAATTCAAAGCCATGAACTTAAAATCCTTATTCTGTTATGTAGTTAAAATCCAATTAGTCTTGAACAGGGGTAGCAGTAGGAATTGTCTATGTGCTATGTCATTTCATTGTTAAGGCCATTTTGTGAGTCATCCTGTAAGAAATCCTAGGTCATTTTCTTACTTTTTTTTTAATGTCATCAGTCACATAACATAAACTTCTCCCGTTAGACTTTTTCATATTTGTTTCTGGAAAGAAATCTTAAAGACAATACTTCCTCTCATCCTTTTCCCACATTCTGTACTTTACTAAACATCAGTGACCTCTTTAGTATTTCCTTAATGTGAAGATGAACTTACATCGTTTTCTTAGCATGCTCACTGTCTGCGAACCCAGAAGCCTGCCTCACGTGTGGGTCACCCGTAGATTTGCCCTTTCTTCGGCAGAGATTTTTAGGGCAATACTGTGTGTCGGACACCACAGGGGTGCAGAAAGGCGCTGGCCACCTGCAGTGGGATGAATTGGCAGATCCAGTGTAAGCGCTGGAGCTAGAGCGTCCTGGGAGCACTTAGTAGGGCACCGAGCCCTCCCCCACCCCCTCTTGCGCCCCCCGCCCCCTTTGCAGGAACGCGCTGCAGATGTGGGGACATCTCCTGGGAGATGGGAATGGTTCTGAGCGGGTGAGAAACAACTCGAAAGGGAAAAAGAAAGTGTAGCGTGGGAATTTTTCTGAGGTTAACAAGTCACTTGAATCTTGTGGGGTCATCTATGGAAAGGGAGGGCAGGCCAAGGACACCCCTGGCCGCGGGAGGAGCCTGGCCCAAGGAAGGGGACGCCCGCGTGGGAAATTTCTGGAATTCCGCCTGGGCCCTGAGGGCGCCAGGGCGTGGGGAGAGAGAGCCGGAGCAGTGCCAGTGCGCCCTCGGGGGGCCAGGGCTGCATGTTAGGTGGTGCCGGAAACACTTAGGGTTTCGTCCCGAAATTGGTGAGTACACGTCGGAGACTGTTGAGCGGCCCTGTAGCTCTGTAATTCTATGTGAGAACAAAATATTCAGCCCCCGAGGCAAAGCAGGGCTGAGTCGGCCTCCGAGTTCGGGGTGCGGCCTTAAGCGCACTGAGCCTCCTGTCGGACCCAGCCGGAGGCGGGACACGTGGCCGGGCCGCCTGCCCCGCCGGGCCTCTCCCGGTCCCTGCCGTCTGGTTTCCCCTCCTGTTACTCGGGGGAGAGGCGTGAGGAAGCTCCTGGGACCTGGGCGCGCAGCACCCCCAGCAGGCGAGCCCGGCGTGGCGCCGAGCCCCCCAGCGCCTGCCGCCGCGGTGACGGCTCTCCCCCTTCCTTGCCCCAGGAAACTGCATTCAGAGGATGAGGAGGACGCCCCCGCTGGACGAGCTGCAGCCCCCGCCCTACCAAGACGACAGCGGCTCGCCCCACCTGTCGTGCACGCCCTCAGAGGTCGGGGACAGCAAGTGCGAGTTTTCTCACTGCAACAGCCCGCGCTGCTCCTACACGTGCCCAAGCGAGGGCAGCACGGGGCCAGACGCGGGGAGCGGCCGCAACAAGGGCTACGAGGAGGACGTCCCCAGCGACAGCACCGCGGTGCTGAGCCCCGAGGTCAGTGCCCGCCCGCTGGGGGCGGGGCGGGGCGGGGCAGCGCGGGGCGGGGCGGGGCCTGCCCCCTGGGGGCCTCTCTGCCGTGGTGGGGGCGGGTCTCTGACCCTTACCCAGCAGCCTCCAGGGCCCGCCCCCACTTCTCACCCCCACCCGCACGTGGGCCCGACGTGAGCGCAGCGCACAGGAAGTGAAAATCACCTCCCGCAGGTAGTGACCTCAAAATTTTTTTTTTAATTCGAATCTTTTATGCAAAAATCCTGAAAGCGCGTTCCTGGTTGGTTCATCTGGAGTTTCCTACTCATGTTTGAGCTGTTTTATGTTGGCTGTCTGGGCACCTGCGAGGCCACCCCTTCCTCCAGCGGGAGCCACAGCTCTCGGCCTCGGGCGGGGAGGGGACGCGCGTCAGCCCCGGAGCCCTGAGGCATTCAGAGCTGACGATGGGCAGGGTTTGAACTCGGTTCCCTTTTGGAGCGAAAAGGTAAAAAAAATTAACCAAAAAAAAAACCATTTGTACTTTTGAAGTCTTCCATTAAAGATTAACAAGGAAAACTGGGTTTCCACACAAGGTGGTGTTTATTTCCTATCTGAACCAGAGTCTGAGGCTTCAGGATCCTCTGTGTGTAACTTTCACAGCCTTTGTCCGGGAGAGCACCGCAGTACTTGAGTCTGTGTTCTCTGTGAACTCAAGTCATCCACTGCCAAAATTAAATAAATCATCTATGTTGAGGTGTAAATTGAATTCCTTTCATTTTGAGTATTTCTTATATAAACTTTAAAATCACTTTGTATCTACTTTGCTGATGCTTCTAGTTGATACTAGAAGAGAAGAACATGCCAGGCCTAGTTTAGTCTCACGCTTCCCGAGCCATGTCCCGGAGCTGCCCTGCGGGGCCGGGAACCTGGCTGAGCTGCGCCCTTGACAGTCAGCTCTGGAGGTCTTTCTAGGTTACAGATGAAACCACTAGACTCAGAGTCCAACAATAAGTAGCTCTGAAATGGCTGGTCCACCCTGGTCAGCAGCCTGCCTGATGGGGCTCTCCACAGCTCCACAGCTGGCTCTTGCCAGCTCAGGTGCCCCACCTGGCCGGAATCAGAGTGTAGAGTCCTCAGAGGCAGAACGTCTGATGGACAGGTGGTCCCAGGGACTTGTGCTCCAAACTAAGATACTTGAGTTGCAACTGGGCGTGTGCACGCTTGTATATGCACATGTACATGTGTGTGCATGTGCCTTAGTCTACTTTAGATATGAAGCAAGAATTGAGGCACAAGATGAGGCAGGGCCTATGGGGATGGGGTATGGGGACAGGGGCAGGGCACACGGGGATTGGGCAGGGGCTCGCGGGGACAGCTGTAAGCTGTGCCCATGTGTCCACCTCACTTTTCACTCCACTGTTGGGGGCAGCAAGGGCAGGAATTGAGGTTTGCTGGGGGGGTCCCAGGGCCAAGCTACCGGTGGTTTGATGGAGGGTGCATTCCCTGGCAGCGAAGCTGCCCGTCAGCCTCCCACCTGTCCCTGGAGCAGAGCGCCATGGCCATGGCTCCTCCAGGAGACCCTTGCTAGTTCGGTCATTGTTTCTGTGCATCTTGGAGCTTCTGACTCAGCTGCTGTCCTTGTTCAGTCTTGTCCAGTTGCCCGCCCTAGATGACCGCCCTGGCTGGTGGCCTCAACCTTCCCTTGAGCAGGAGCACCAGCCCCCTCTTTGTTGACACATCGGGGTGTCTCCTCTGTCCTACTGTCCTGCTTGTCTCCCCTTCTGTAGCCGAACTGAACGTGTCCCGACGGCACAGCAGCGTCCCGGGCGCGAGCTCAGGGCCGACAGCCTGTGCTATTATAAAACACACTCCTGGGCCTTTTCAGGTTTATCCACTCAGTGCCATTCCTTACTGGGTATCAGGATCAGGTCTGGGACCTTCTTTACCATTCACTTCATCCAGAGCTGGCGTCTCCATGCCTACCTCCCGCCACGGTTGAGCCAGAAGAGGGGTAAGGGTTCCCTAGCGCCCAGGTGGGGGCGTTCATGAGCTCTGATGGCTGCTGCTCCCCAGGGGAGCCCAGACCCTGTACCCCGTGCCTGCCCTGCCGATGTCAGCACTCCGTTGCTGTCTCCTCCTTCAGTCCTTGTCAGAATGCCCAGAAAAAACAAAATGAGGCACAGCGGGACCTGAGGTCCGTGGGCGCGGTGCTCTGGAAGCTGCGGGCAGCCGCCGTTATTGCCCGTTATAAAGACGCGCTCTGAGAAGCAGGGGATTTACAGAGACGTGCTGGCGCTGATTTAACCCCCTGCACAGTAACTAAGTGCAGGTCCCCACCCAGTCCCAGAGTTTGCTCCCGTTGTGTCCATGTGTGAGTGCTCTGGGTCACCGCAGGGAGACCTGCAGGAGTTCAGGGTCCGAGACATGTCTTTCTGGCACATTCTCCACTGTGCCCGCACCCCCAGGGGCCCGGACAGAGACGCACAGTGAGCAGTGAGTGTGCAGAGCCTGTCACAGCAGGCAGTTCAAGGAGATAGAGCAAAGACACAGCACAGCCCACAGGAGCACAGCCGTCTCATCAGTGAGTGAGGGCCAGCAGGCTCTGCCACCCCAGGACAACGCCCTGCCAGGTCGTTGGAGCTGAGTGCCACCTGCCCATATGGCTGCTCATGGGGATGGCAGGGGAGGGCAGACGCGACTTCTGCAGCTCTGGCCTCCCCGGCAATTGCAGGTGCATTCTGGGGTGGGGCAGGAAGACGCATCTCTGCTGGCATGTGCCCGGGCCAGACAAGTGCTACTTGTGGGAAGCACTGCTGGTAGCCCTGGAGCCTGCCACTGTGACAGCC
>NW_023605194.1:67782891-68096436 GCF_014898055.3 Talpa occidentalis | reverse complement strand
CTGCACTGTTGGTGGGAATGCAAACTGGTCCAACCACTATGGAGAGCTGTGTGGAGATTTCTTGACCTACTAAACATAGAGCTTCCATATGATCCAGCTATTCCACTCATAGGTATTTACCCAAAGGACACAGAAACATCAATTCCAAAGAGCACCTGCACACCTATGTTTATAGCAGCACTGTTTACAATAGCTAAGCTTTGGAAACAGCCCAAATGCCCAAAAATAGATGACTAGATCAAGAAGATGTGGTACATATATACCATGGAATATTACTCAGCATTCAAAAAAGATAAACACATGCAATTTGCAGCAACATGGATGGCACTGGAAGTGATCATGCTCAGTGAAATAAGCCAAAAGAAAAGAAAAATACCGGATGTCTCACTCATAGCAGGAATCTAGAAAACTTAATAAGGGACCAGGAAAATGAATAACTATTAGAAAGTGAAAATCAAATCAACAAAAACTATGAACCAGAGACACTTTTTGGGGATGGGGGCGGGAGGGGAGGGATTGGGGTCAGAATGGAGGGTTGCAATTTTATGGGAATATAAAAATAAAATTTATTATTAAAAAAAAGAAAGAAAGAAATCTCACTCAGAAAATGCCCCTTAGGGCATCCCTGGTGGCGCAAGGGTTAAGCACAGCACTGTGAAGCTGTCCGCAGCCTCTGCAGCATAAGTTCCATCCCAGGCCAGGGAGCTGACCCACATGCGCGGCAGACCTCTCCTGACCCCCCGCTGCTCCCCTCAGCAGTGTATTTCAGTCAATCCGCCTGTTATGTTCCCCACTCTGTCTCTGGTAAATCCTCTCACTTCCCGCACCTCTGGCCTGTACCCCAGCTCTTGTATACATAAATAAATAAATCTTAAAAAACAAAGAAAATGCCTCTCACAGGACCTGCAGAGAGCAGGTGTCAGGGTGAGCGTCTTAGTCCTGCAGCTGCAGATGCTCAAGGTTGGGCCCCCGTGGCTGCCTGGACATGGGGCCTCCAGGCAAAGGTGCCACCCTTTGGTCTGACAGGATTCATATCTTCACAAGAGGGAACACCAGAGTCAGGGGACAGTCAGATGAGGACAACACAGCCGTCTACCAGCCGACAGGGTGCTCTCAGCAACCCTGGCCAGGCCCCACCCAGCTGCCTCCAGCCCTCGCTCACAGCCCACTAGGACCATGAGCTCAGACCTGTCACCTCCAGAATTGTGTGCAAATAAATGCCTATCATTTCAGCTGCCCAGTTTGTGGTATTTTGCTCTGATAGCCTGGGCAGATGAATTCAATAGAATGTTTGGGGAAATCCCATTTTCTAGTTTTTGCTTCATTATTTTGTCTGTTAGTCATTCCCATTGTCCTCTGCTAGCAGCAAACAAATGGTGGCAGTCTCAAAGATTTAAGAAAAATGAAAGACCGAGGAAACCATATTCTGTATTAATTCATTTTCCTGCGACTCTGGAAGAGAACATGGTGCCTTAGCTGAAGGAATAAGGTAGTGCGGCTCCAGGAACAGTAAAAGATATCCTAGGCTTGACTCGAGAATACCTTTTCCTATGAAAACTTCTGTGGTTTTAAATTGTTGCTTCACTTAAAAAATTATTTCCTAATGAGTGACTATTTAGTGGGCATTTCTAGAGAATGAAGTTGCCTGTGGAGCTGCTACCCAGGGGCGGTCAGGCCCACAGGTAATTGTCCTGTGATCTTGATTTTGATTTTGCTATTTTCCTTCTGGACTTTTCTGGCTGTTTCTGACCCTTTTCTGGGTCTCCACCAGGAGGAGACTTAGACTGTGGCAGGTTTTACCCTGCTTTTGCCAACCCTTTTGGGCTGGACATTTGCCCATGAGGGGATGGGTAGCTTTGGGTGCTTGACTTGGAAACTATATTCTTTGTCTTTTCTCTATTGCACTCTAATTATATTAAAGTTCTTTTCTATTAAAGGTCTTATATGTTTTGTCATGATGCAGCAGATGGCAGAACCTATTTAGAGCAGGCAGGTTTGGGGATTCTGGTGTGTTCCTTTCCCTGTCCTATAATAAAAGGGAATGATAAGGCTGCCATGGGTTGGGTTCTTGTGTTCCAGTGCAACCAACACACACCTGACTGAGAGGAGCAGCTTCAGTTTAGTGCAAAGGGACTCCTGCCAGCAGGAGGGGTCCTTGGGAGGAGCCTGTTGCTGTTGGGAGTAGGTTTCCTTTTATAATCGCTTTTATAATGGGGACTTCCCCATTCTGGTGCCTTTCCACTGCCCCCCTTTGCCTCTTTGCTCTACTTTGCCACCCAGAGGTGTGAAGCTACCACAAGCTACTGTGTGACTCTATATGCCTCTTGTGGTGTCTGCCAGTGAACTCTGTGGCCAGCAGCTTTTGATGGTCAGCTTTCTGCTCCTCAAGCCCCCAGCCTTGGTCTGTGCTCTTATAACCAACCCTTGCCAGCCAGCTTGCAGCCAGCTCCCTAGCCAGCAACCTAGCCAACTCCCTAGCCCACTAGCTCTCCACACCCTCAACAGGAACGTCAGCTTTAAAATCAGTGCCAGGAACAGCTATACTTATATCAGATAAAACAGACTTCAAACTCAAAAAAATAAAAAGAGACCCCAATGGTCACTACATTATGATCAAGGGGACAATACTTCAAGAAGAAATAACACTCATTAACATATACTCACCAAACGAAAGAGCACCAAAATATATCAGACAACTGTTGTCCTCTCTGAAAACAGACATCAGAGAAAACACATACGTCGTGGGAGACTTCAACACACCACTATCAACAATGGATAGATCAACAAGACAAAAAATAAGTAAAGAAACTAAAGCTCTAAATAAGGACCTAGAGCATTTGGGCTTAACAGACATCTATAGAACACTAAACCCAAAAAAACGGAGTACACATTTTTCTCAAGCGCACATGGATCATTCTCCAGGATCGATCACATACTGGGGCACAAGACAAACATCAACAGATACACCAAGATTGAAATCATACCAACCATCTTTTCTGACCATGAAGGCATCAAACTAGAAATAAATCAAAAAAAGAAGGCAAGGAACTATCCTACCTCATGGAGATTAAAAGCCACACTAATGGAAGACCACTGGACTAACGAGGAGATCAAAGAAGAAATTAAAAAATTCTTTGAATTGAATGACAAGGAGGACACCAATATTCTAAATGTATGGGATGCAGCAAAAGCAGTAATAAGAGGAAAATATATAGCAATAGAAGCTCACATCAAAAAACAAGAAAGAACTCAAAGAAACAACCTAATCTCGAAGCTCAAAGATCTAGAAAAAGAACAACAAAAAAACCCCAAAACCAGTAGAAGAAAAGAAATAATAAAAACCAAAGCAGAAATAAATGAAATTGAAACTAAAAAAACAATCCAAAAGATCAATGAAACCAAGAGCTGGTTCTTTGAAAAAAATCAATAAAATAGACAAACCCCTAGCCAGGCTCACAAAGGAAAAAAGGGAGAAAGCACAAATACACAGGATCATCAATGAAAGAGGAGAAATCACAACGGACACAGCAGAAATCAAAAGAATAATCAGTAACTACTATGAACAGTTATATGGAAACAAGTTTAACAATCTAGAGGAGATGGACAAATTCTACAACTCTACAATCACCCAAAGCTAGATAAAGAAGAAATAGAACACCTAAACAGACCAATTACAAGCAGCGAAATTGAAATGGTAATCAAAAACCTCCCCAAAAACAAAAGCCCAGGACCTGATGGATTTACAAATGAATTCTACCAAACATTCAGAGACGAATTAGTGCCTATCCTTCACAAACTCTTCCAAAAAATTGAGAAGGAAGGGACAATACCAAACATGTTCTATGAAGCCAATATTACACTAATACCAAAATCGAATAAGGACAACACCAAAAAGGAAAACTATAGGCCAATCTCCCTAATGAACACTGATGCAAAAATCCTCAATAAAATTTTAGCTATCAGAATCCAACAATGTATCCATAAGATAATTCACCACGACCAAGTTGGATTCATTCCAGGGGCACAAGGATGGTTTAACATCCGAAAATCAATCAACGTTATCCAACACATCAACAAAAAGAAATATAAAAACCATATGATAATATCAATAGATGCTGAGAAAGCTTTCGACAAAGTGCAACACCCATTCATGATAAAAGCCCTTGAAATTCTTGGGATACAAGGAACATACCTTAACATCATAAAGGCCATCTATGACAAGCCAACAGCCAGTATCATTCTCAATGGTGAAAAGCTGAAAGCAATTCCATTAAGATCTGGAACAAGACAAGGATGTCCACTCTCACCACTGCTTTTCAATATAATACTGGAAGTCCTAGCCAGAGCAATAAGACAAGAGAAAGACATCCAAGGAATCCAAATAGGAAAAGAAGTCAAACTATCACTATTTGCAGATGATATGATAATATACATAGAGAACCCCAAAATCTCCACAGAAAAACTAATTCAACTCATCAATCAATTCAGTAAAGTGGCAGGATACAAAATCAACACGCAAAAGTCAGTAGCCTTCCTATACACAAACAATAAATCTGAAGAAGAAGAAATAAAAAAAAACACCCCTTTTATTATCGAAACAAAAAAAATCAAATATTTGGGAATAAATATAACAAAAGAGGTAAAGGACCTACACAAAGAAAACTATAAAACACTGTTAAAAGAAATAGAAGAAGACACAAAGAAATGGAAAGACATCCCCTGCTCATGGATTGGAAGAATAAACATTATTAAAATGGCCATCCTACCAAAAGCAATATACAGATTCAATGCTATTCCAATCAAAATCTCAATGGCATTCTTCAAAGAAATAGAACAATTATTGATGAAATTCATATGGAATCACCAAAAACCCGAATAGCCAAAGCTCTACTGAAAAAAAAAAGAAGGAAATGGAGGCATCACACTCCCAGACTTCAAACTATACTACAGAGCCATAATCATCAAAACTGCATGGTATTGGAACAAGAACAGACATACAGACCAATGGAATCGAATAGAAAATCCAGAAATAAACCCACAGATTTATGGTCAACTAATCTTTGACAAAGGAGCAAAGACTATGCATTGGAGCAAAGAAAGTTTGTTCAATAAATGGTGCTGGGAAAACTGGGTCGCTACATGCAAAAGAATGAAGCTTGACCACTACCTCACACCATACACAAAAATCAACTCAAAATGGATTAAAGAACTAGACTTAAGACCTGAAACCATAAAATACATAGAAGGAAATATAGGCAAAACACTACGGGATTTGCACATCAAAGACATCTTTACAGACACATCACCCAAAGCAGTGATAGTGAAGACAAAGATAAACAGCTGGGACTACATCAAATTAAAGAGCTTCTGCACAACAAAAGAGACAATAACAAAAACAAAGAGAAACCCCACCTACTGGGAGAACATTTTTGCACCCAACACTAATGATAAAGGACTGATCACAAAAATCTGCAAAGAGCTGATGAGACTCAGCAACAACAAAGAAAATAATCTAGTCAAAAAATGGGCAGAAGAGCTAAAAGAAACTTCTCTGAAGAGGAAATGCAAATGGCCAACAGACATATGAAAAAATGTTCAACATCACTTGTAATCAGGGAAATGCAAATCAAAACTACCATGAGATACCATCTCACACCAGTGAGAATGGCACATATTACAAAAACTAGCAACAACAAATGTTGGCGAGGATGTGGAGAAAAAGGAACTCTTCTGCACTGTTGGTGGGAGTGCAAACTGGTCCAGCCACTATGGAGAGCTGTGTGGAGATTTCTGGACCTACTAAACATAGAGCTTCCATATGATCCAGCAATTCCACTCCTAGGTATTTACCCAAAGGACACAGAAACATCAATTCCAAAGAGCACCTGCACCCCTATGTTTATAGCAGCACTGTTTACAATAGCTAAGCTTTGGAAACAACCCAAATGCCCAAAAATAGATGACTGGATCAAGAAGATGTGGTACATATACACCATGGAATATTACTCAGCATTCAAAAAAGATAAACACATGCAATTTGCAGCAACATGGATGGCGCTGGAAGGGATCATGCTCAGCGAAATAAGCCAAAAAGAAAAAGAAAAATACCGGATGGTCTCACTCATAGCAGGAATCTAGAAAACTTAAATAAGGGACCAGGAAAATGAATATAAGAAAGTGAAAATCAAAATCAACAAAAACTGTGAACCAGAGACACTTTTTGGGGTGGGGGGCGGGAGGGGAAGGATTGGGGTCAGAATGGGGCGTTTGCAATTGTATGGGGGAATATAAAAATAAAATTTAATATTAAAAAAAAATTAACTTAAAAAAAAAAAAAGTAAAATCAATGCCAGGTCGCTGCTAGTGTAGGTGTGTGTTGTGCAAACATCCCAGGCAGGGTAGGTTCTTTGTCAGTTCTCGCAGACAAAAACAGTTTGGAAACTTGAAGGCATTTTGCAGGCCTTTACTGCTGAAACAGGGGACTGTATACACAGGCAAGCTGAGAGAGACTGCGAGTCTCCAACTCAGAAAGGCAGACCAGCATCTCAATGCTGGCCCCTTTACACTATTAATGCCCACAGCCACACAACTGATTGAAGGTTGCAGATGCAAGGCCCATATGCAGTTTGCCAGATGCCCCAATGGGGGAATACACAACTTTTTAAGGAGTGGGGTGTCTGTTGTGTAGAAGCCTGATTTTAACTCATTTTCCTTAGAGTGGGATAGTGTGATTTGTACAGAACCCGACTTCTTTGTAGGCGCTGAGAGAGCGAGAGAGAGAGAGAGAGAGAGAGAGAAAGAGAGAGAGAGAGAGCAAAAGAGAACAACACAGGACCTTTTCCCAGCTGAACTCCTGACCCAGATATCATTGAGCTGGTAATTTTCCATTTAACACCAACCGTGTAATCACAGCAATAATAATCTTACTTGGTACTCCCCAAAGAAATGAGAGAAAAGGGAAATCAAAGAAATCAATGACATTAAACTCAGGAAATTTGAGAAAATCAATAAAATCCAAAACTGGTTCTCTGAAAGAAAAGCAATTAATCTGACAAACCTGTGGGTGTATAAGCAAGTAAGAGTGAGAGAAAACACAAATTGGCAATATCAGAAATTAAGAATGGTCGCCCTGCTGGCCCATGAACATTAGACATACACAGTCAACTACTCCTCAATGAAGCTTTGCTCAGGGTTACTAAAGGAGTATTAAGAACATGTCTACATATCGGATAACTTAGATAAACTGGACCAATTCCTTGAAGGACACAAATTACCAAAACTCATTCAAGGAGAATAAACTACCGGGATAGGCCATTATCAATGAAAGAAATTGAATTAATACTTAAAAGCCTTCCAAAAGAAGGAAAGTATCAGGCCAGATGTCATTTCTTAAGGAAAGTGGGCAGGCAGTGGGCAGACAGGAGGCACCGTGGGACTTCCAAACTTGTATACTCCAAAGGGGTGTGGACTTCTGTGTGCGCAAAAACGAAGCATTCTCTTAGCTGAAAGAATTTTAATAGGACTAGTGTGCATGGAAAGAGAAGAGAAGAAAGTTATGCCCAAATGGGTTCCCAAACTTTCCAAGTGTCCCCTTGTGGGCAAATGCCCAGCCAAACAGGGACACCCAAGCAGGGCCAGTGAGGTCCAAATGCTTGTTTCAAGTCTAAGGCACCTTCTAGTGGGTACCACAGGAAAGGGCAGAAGGGGCCAGGCATGTCTGGAAGGAAAATAGCAAAATCAAAGTACAAGTCAAGATCAAGATCAAGACTGCCATCGTCAGCCTCCCAAAAGGGGCTACCCACATGTCTCCTCCATATCCCCCAAGTCCTTGGTGCAAGTTCAAAGCTGAGCTGTAAGTACCCTTCTCCTTTGCATGTCTTTCTCCTGAGTCATCCTGGCCACTTAGTTTTCTTCCAGAAAACTGAAGCAAAGAGACTGTTCCTAACTCATCCTATGAGACTAGCATTTACTCTAATTTCAAACAAAACTGTTAGTGGCAACTGTTAGTAAATTTACCACTCCTCCAAGGAGATTTCACTTTCAAATTTAAGAAAGTTTAAATCTGTGAGTGTAACTATCACACTGTGGGAACTGGTTTCCTTTGACCTCCTTAATTGTGCCCCAAAGGTGACCCTGGGAAAGTCTTTGAACTAAGGGTCAGAAAAAGCTGAAGAGTCTTGATAAAACTAGTTTCTTGAACTTTTTTTTTTGTTGTTGTTAAAAGCTCTGAAAATCCTTGGTGCACTCCTGATCACATTAGAGGTATCTAACCTGCATTTCAAAAAAAAAAAAAAAATCCACAATTTAAGATGATCCTGAATAAACTGACCTTGCTCTGACCTTCACCCCTTTCAGATGAGCCAGCCACCTCCCACCCTGACTGCCATATACTGGGCGCCCCCATGGGTTGGCTGGCCTGCTTGCTTTTCCCACTCCTCCTCTGTTCCCCACCCTATTAGTCTTTTCCTGGTTCCCCTCCATTCTCTCAGTCCTGTGCCTTCCTTTTTCCCCACCTCTGAAGCCACCCACAATCCTGACACATAGGGCACCATCCAGATGTGTCCTCACCCCCATATCAAACATCCAGATATCTGAAATTTTCCTTTCAAGACTTAGCCTGTGATTCAGAGTCTGTGATTATCTGGTTCTGCTCTAGCAATTGTCAAAGTATTTGTGAAAAAGAGTAAAACAGACATGAGCATAAGGGAATCCAGTGGGTTTAAAGAGATCACCCTAAACTTGACCTCTGCAGTCCATTTTACTGAGATAAGAAACATGTGCAAAATATATATCCTCACACTAAAGTGCCTTTTGTTTAGAAACCCAGCCTTAGAGGGGGTGAGGTCAGGGAACAGTCGGGCATTATTTCTCCTTTGTAATATGCTAAGAACGTCTATCCCAGAGAAGGGTAGGAGGATAAACTTCCTCTTTCAAAGTCATTTAGCATATTCTTAGAAAAAGCAGAAACTTAGACTGAAGGGGACAAGACAATAAATGAAATAGATGACCTGGGAAAATACTGAGTCTCAATGTAAATTCAATAATTCACTGTTTTTGTTTTTGTTTTTTTTTTTGATGAACTGGGGAAAAATGATTTTCAGTATAGACAATGGGTCATATCACTTCATCTGACTTTTCTGAAGATGCTGCCACCATATTTGCAAATTGGAAATGAACTTTAGAAAATTGGTTCTGGAAATTACAAACAAAAATTTGTAAGCAGCAACCAGGTTACCTTAAGGAACTTATGCAGGCATTTTAAACATCTTGATTAATTCCCATCCTTGATATTTGTCAAATTTCATAATGAAACCATGACCAAAAATTGTTATCCCTATTCTCCCTTCAAAAATCAATTAACCCAAAATCCTACAACAAAACATTAAAATAACTCTTGACATGAAACTTACAAGGATATTGGTCTTATTAGAGCTGGCTATTATTGCAGGAATTTTAGCCACTTATAATCTCTAAAAGGTTTTGAATTTCACCCTTGAGGTCCAAAGACCAAACCTGACCTTCCTGCTATATCCATCTTCCATTCTTTGTATAATTTAAATTTTCAAACACGGTTTAAAACATGAAAAAGACAACGACAGCTTCATAATAGATTAGGAATATTGTTTGTAGCTTCTATTCTACTGGGGAGATATATTTTGGGAATATCATCTCCAATGCTGTATAGACAGAATTACTTGTGGTAAATATAGATGATGCCCCAGCAATCAGAATTATTTTCCAGTCAGAGAAGGTGATGTAATTTGAGGAGAATTTATATATAATATAATATAATATAATATGATATGATATGATATGATATGATATGATATGATATGATATGATATGATATGATATATAATACAATACAATACAATCTAATATAATACAATATAAAATAACAAAAAATTTCTGTTTCTACGAGTTTGATGATGTGCGAGATCTCCTATTAGGGTACTTAAGCCCGTTTTTGCTAGGACCTGCCACGCACCAGTTCCTACACGTGTCCTCCGGATTCCCTCACCTGGCTGTGTGGTGGCTGGGCTGTCTGTTCGGTCAAACTAAAGTGAGGATTCCCACGGTCCCCTCTGCGTTCCGGGCGTGATTTGGGTTCTGCCATTTAGATCTATTCCTGTGCAATTCAGAGGCAGAATCATGACAGAGGCTGTATTCCAGGTGCTTTGGAGGTCCTTCTCGACATGGATCAGGTTTTTCCTGGGACAGCAAAGTAGCGTCCAGTCCCTGCCTTCTGGGTGTTGAGAGGCCATGGACGGGGCTGCCTATATCTGTGATCACCTGTGGGCAGGTGAGCACCAGGACAGCGCGTGGGTCCTCCGCTGTGATTGCAGCAGACAGCGCCAGAGCTATCTGGCATGGCGGCCCTTCCCAGCCCGGACTCCACTCCTGACAGTGGGACTGGCAGCTGGTCGCCTGGAAGCTGGACTTCTGTTATTTCCACCGGGAGTCTTTGGTAGAGAAGCATTTCTTCAAACTTTGCCCTAATTTTCTAGGCATCTAATTCTCTGTCACCCACTTTTCTCTTAAAGTGAACAAGGTCTTCGTGCTCTCTACTGGCCTGGGCTGATTCAGCAGAGGATGAGGGGGTATTTTACCTAAAGTCCAGCTTCAGCTTCCCTCCCTCTGTCCTCAGTTTATTAAATGCCTCTGATGGAAGGACCATGCAGAGCTGGAAACTCACCGTCAGCCCTTTATGTGGGTCTCTGCTGCTGCTCTGAACTTACAGCCACAGCAAAATGATAAACTAGCACATCAGCATTTATGAAGGGTGATTTTGAAATACTATACTGATAGCAGGTTTTATTTTAAAATTATTCAAACTTTGTAGTATTTTTTAAAACCAAGGATTTTATTTTATTTTTATTTTAAGATTTATTTGTTTATGCATGCAAGAACTGGGGTATAGGCGAGAGGTGCGGAGATGAGAGGATTCACCAGAGACAGAGTGGGGAGCAGAACACAATACACTGCTGAGGGAAACACAATACACTGCTTAAGGGGTTAGAGAGGTCTGCTACGACATGTGGGTCAGCTCCCTGGCCAGGGATCGAACTCATGCTGTATAGCTGCAGATTGCCTCATAGTGCTGGTGCTTAACCCTTTGCGCCACTAGGGAGGCCCTGCAATAGATTTTAAATGGAAAAATATCAAGTAAAATTGTAAATTGTTGTGTTTAATAAATACTACAAACATTTTAATTTTCTCTATTAAATTAGTTTAGAAAGTGTTATCAACGCCAGAAGCTGAATACTGATGTAAATATAATAAATAATGAACATTTAAAGCAAAACATTATTTCAGCTATTCTTTTTTTAAATATTTATTTATTTATTTATTTATACAAGAACTGGGGAACAGGCCAGATGTGCAGCGGGTGAGAGACAGGATGGGGAACAGAACAGGCAGACTGGTGAAATACACTGCTGAGGGGAGCAGCAGTCGAGACAGGAGAGGTCTGCCGCACCATGTGGGACCCTTGCCGGCTGGCCGGAATAGAACCGGCGCTGCAGAGGCTGTGAACAGCTTCACAGCACTGTGCTCAACTGCCTGTGCCACCAGGTTAAGGCCAGTATTTCAGCTATTCTTTAAAATGCAAATGAAGGGCAAAAGACAGCAGGTCTGCATCACAGCATCACTAGTTTTAAGTTTCAGTTAAAACTTCTGATTCTTTGCCTCTAAGTAGAATGTTGAGGGGACAGTGTTCCTCCAATCCAAACATATCCCTCTTTTTCATCATCAAATAGTCCTCTTGTGTTATGCTGTTCAAAAAATCTTTGAAGACTTTTATTTGGGGGTAAAGGCTCAGAGGATGAAATTTCTTTATTGACAGTGAAATGTTCTTATCTAAAAAAGCATTTCAAGCTTATCTTCCACTTCTTAAGTTTCATTGTGCGTAGATGGGAGATTCCTTTTTATTTTCCCTAAAGATTTATTTATTTATGCATACAAGAGCTGGGCTACAGGCCAGAATTGCAGGGGGTGAGAGGATTCACCAGAGACAGAGTGGGGAACAGAACAGGCAGAGCTACTGAAACACACTTCTGAGGGGAGCAGCAGGGAGACAGGAGAGGTCTGCTGCACCATGTGGGTCAGCTCCCTGGCTGGGAATTGAACTCATGCTGCAGTGACTGTGGGTAGCTTCATAGTGCTGTGTCTTAACCCCTTGCGCTACCAGGGAGGCCCATAGAGATTCTGATTTGAAATTGCCTGTATCAATGTTGACACTACCGTATTTTCTTGTTTGAAAAGTCTTCTAACCAAAATAATCTTCTTTCAATAATAGATGCTTTGCCGCATCCTAATATTGCTTATTTAAATCCCTGCAGGCTAGAATATGTCTAAACCTGTGGACTGCATGTCATTTTTGTCTTTGTACATATGCTTATATCACTCGGTCATTTTTACTTTACTTAATCCTAAGATGTAAATTACTCAGATTTCAGATTTTTCAAAATAATAATTCATACTCACAAAAACGCTGTTCTCTAAACACACCTTACACAAGGACTTCACTCCAGTCCACCCTGATGCACTTCTCTGCTCCACGTCTCACTTCAAGCCCACCTTTCCACTACCTGATTCAGAGGATGCCTCTCCTTTCCTTATTGCAAAATTTAGAAGCTTCTGAGAAAAGCTTCGGGTTTCAGATTCCCTTCTCTTCATTCCAATCACTTCCATCTTCACACATGTTTTTTATTTATCTATCATCCATCCACCCTTCCATCCCTCCATCCATCATGGGTCTCCTTTCCTCCCTCCCTCTCTCTTTCTCTCCCTCCCTCATTCCTTCCTTCCTCCCTTTTTGCTGTCCCGTGGGAAGAGGTGATTTGCTTCTCATCTGCTTCTATTTTTTTTCCTTTCCTGCCTCCTAACAACCTCATTCCACTAACTCTCCACCTCCCCAACTTTCCATCACTGCTAACTTCTTTCTCTCTGTTTCCAAAGATGTCAGTTCTTATATTCTTAAAAGCACCCTTCACCCTACTATTTCCTACCCATCACTTTTTCTCACACAGAAGCAGAACCCTGAGGGGTCCCAAGTGGGCATCTGGTGACCGCCTGGTCAGGTTCCCAGTCCACGTCTTCTAGCTCCTTGGCCTCCCCGACATTTAATCTCTGAGTGTCAAATGTTGGTGATGATGCTGCTGTTCTTAGTTTACTATTATTTTTTAATTTTTTTCATATTTCCCCCTTTCTTTTCATCTGCAGCCTTTATTTCTCACCAAGAATAAAAGATTTGAGATTTTAAGTCACAAGATAGATATGCAGAAATGCAACTGTATTTTCTTGTTAATTCAATTTAATTTGCTCTTTAGTCCCATTTTTAGTCCATAATCAATAACACAGAGATTATCCCTTGGAAGAAAAGGAGGAGTCTCTGATTTTAGTCTCTGATTGAGCTTCCACAAAGTTCAGTGGCAGCCCTCTGGGTTGTCTGTGTCTAATTACCTCTAAGAGAGCAGGAGGACGCTTTACACAGACCTACTGATAGCCTTCTGGGGAGAAAGAGTGGGTAATAGGTTTAGCCTTAGAATCAGAGAGAGAAATCTCTATCCTACAGCTCAATTTCAATTTCACTGACAAAGCAGATGAGGTGCAGCTATAAGAGGCTGTTTTCTCTACAGCATCACAGCTGGGAAAATAATTTCCCTCTGCAACTGCCATGCGTATCTTTCTGAAGGCGACAACAGGAAAATTACCATGAACCATATTTCATTTATTCCAAATATTTTTGCGAATCTATTCTACAATATTTTCTATTACATGTTATTTTAATACTCATTTAGAAAATATATATATATATATAAAAACATATTTACTAAGACAAAAAGCCTAGCCTATTTAATAAACATAACTTGAGAACACAGAGGTGTAAGAAGCCTCAGTGTTAAGTGCATGTGTGCAGCAGGGGCTAACATCAGCTTTGCAACAGAATGTAATCCTGGAGAGTTAACCCCTGACTTCAGCCTTTTCTTTCAGTGGCGGATGAAAGGACTGAGCTTGCACTTCCTGGTTTTCTGATGCTCCTTTTTGTCCGTCTGGGATGCGGAAGCTGTGCCTGCTGCCACCTGAATGATAGGTGAGAGAGCACAGACCAGTGACACCTTCCTGGTTAGATGAGCTTCTCCCCAAATCCATCAGGTCTGAATTCAATTGCGGTTTGCCAAGGAAAGGGGGGAGATAAGCAGCTTGTGGGTGGGAGATTATTTCTACTCTAAGGAAAAGCACATCGAGGGAGCTTCCCTTCCAAAGCCAATGAAACCCCACTCCTCCCTTTCTTTGTTCTTTCCCATTACTCTTTCTTTTTTAAATATATATATATATATATATATATATATATTACATCATTGTTCATTTGTGTACAATGTTTGCTTTCTCCTGTCAGGTGTAGTCCCCATAACATTCCCATCACCAAGTGACCCGTGAACTGCCACCATAGTCTCTTATGCTCTTGCCACCCCTGTTTTAATCCCTCTCCTCCCCCTCCCCTGCAAAATGAATCCAATTAATAATTGCCTGCTAATTCTGTCTTTTTTTTCCTGATCCCTTTGGCTCCCCTATATTCCTCCTATAAGTGAAGCCATCCAATATTTTTCTGTTCCTTCTGACTAATTTTACAGAGCATCATCCCTTCCAGCTCTATCTTTCCTCTTACTTTCAATGGAAGGGCATTCACAAAGGCCAATTACATGATTACTTAATTGTTTGGGTGGCCAACTTCCCCGAACAAAGTGGCAGCAGCAGGTACTCTCCAGAGCACAGCTTGTGCCAGAATGAAGACATCTGGTCCCTCTGGGTCACCATGACCCAGGGCTCAGCCCCTTCCCTAACACCATGGAAAACTGATGGTTAGCCACCAAAACGCAGCTGACAAAAAAAAAAAGTCATCTCAGAATGGAGTCGTGACTATTCCCTTTTGCTATGGCCATTTGAAAAGGAATAATGTGAGGCGACCTATCCTTGGCAGACTTACTGAAATGAATGAAGAATTCATGCACTAAAATACAATGGCTCCTGTTATTACTGGAAAAAAATAGGTGTATTGTGTTAAATGTTTCTGCTTATGTCTCTAATGAATATTCTAATGACATAGATTGAGTAGAATTTCACTGTATCACTCAAATTCTCAAACCCTACATTTAAGCAATGCTTATTTGCTTATCTACAGATAGGCTAACACATTTTATATTACAAATAGAAATTAGTAAGTCAAGACAATTTCTGGAGGCACAGCCAACACAGAAGTGATAGCTTGTTTAATTTTTTAAAGTTTGTTTTTTTTCTTTACTTACAGGAAAATGCACAAATATTTTTTTTAAGATTTATTTTTATTTATGCATACAAGAACTGGGGTGTAGGCTAGAGGTGCAGGGGGTGAGAGGATTCACCAGAGACAGAGTGGGGAGCAGAATAGGTGGATCCACTGAAATACACTGCTGAGGGGAGCAGTGGGGAGACAGGAGAGGTCTCCTGTGCCCTGTGGGTCAGCTCCCTGGCTGGATTAAACTCAGGACGCAGGGGCTGGTGATAGCTTGATAGCGCTGAGACTGTACCCCCTGAGCCAGCAGGAAGGCCCCCAAAAATGCACAAATCTTAAGTGTAAAACTCAGAATTTTTACAGAAGGACACAGCCATCCAATTATCTGACTGTCAAGATAGGGAATATTCCCAGCCCCAATTATCTGACTGTCAAGATAGGGAATATTCCCAGCCCCCAGAAATCTTTGTGCTACAAAGGGAACTGGCCATGTCACCTCTATCACCCCAGATTCATTTCACTGATTTTTAACTGTAAATACCTAGAATCATACCAAGTGCATGTGCGCATCAGTGTCTAACTTTTCTCACTGAATAGTTTGTGAGATCTGTCAAAATTGTCACAGCAGTTTTCCTTGCTGCATAGTTTCTACGTGGAAATAGAAAGGTAGTGACTCTGATGAATATTCAGTAGCCTTAGGGGATATTCCCAGCCATGGTGCTTTGAAGTGTCTGGTGCACATATATAGGCTTTTATTTTGAGAATAAATTAGGAGTGGAATTGCTGAGTCATAGGTTATATGGGCTGTCAAACAGTTTTTCAAAGAGCTTTTGCAAATTTCAATTCCCACCAGCTGTACATGAACGTTCCATTTGCTCTGCATCCTCATCAACTCTTACTGTTGTCGGACTTCTCATTTTCACCACACAGGTAGTTGTGTAGCAGTAGACCACTGTGTTTTAACTTATATTTCCCTGCTGACTGAAAATGTGACCATTGTTTTTTTAATGCTTACTGGTCATTTGGATATACTCCTTTGGGAGGATTTGGTGTAAGATTTTCCCCATGTACTAATTAGATTGTCTTGTCTTTCTTTTATTTAATTTTAGACAAGTAAATAATCTGGATGAGTCATATAGTATATATAATATATGGCAAATATCTTTTGAAAAATTGTCTTTCATTCTGTCCTATGCCGATATTTTATAAAAAGGAATTCTTACTTTTCATTAAATCAAATTAATTCAACTTTTCTTTTTTTGATTTTATGTCTGTTTTCTTCTCCTCCCCCCACTCAAACCCCCCACCCCGCCACCTCTTCTTTTAGCTGATTATGAATTTATTTAAGCCAAGTAATACAAATCCTGGCTCAAGAATACTAGATCATTTAAAAAGAGATTAATATCAGCCAATCATGCACAGGGAAAAGAAGGGGTATACATATAATCATTATAAAGAAAAATGAAGAAAACCAAAAGCATATAGAGCAGTCACTTTAAATAATGTTACTATGCCGGAGGCAGAAAAGAAATCAAATGATCACAATGCGCAGTAATTATGTTTAAGATGGGGACATGTGGCACCACAGGAAAGATATAGGGGATAAAAGTCAGATTCCGAGGACAAAGAGAGGGCCAGGGAATCTTCCTGGAGAAACAAATCACTGAAATGGATGAAAATGAAGTTTGCTTGGGTCTCCTGTCTCACCTGCTGCTCCCCTCAGCAGTGGATTTCAGTAGATCTACCTGTCCTACTCCCCAGTCTGATTCGGGTGAATCCTCTCATCCCCCGCACTACTGGCTACACCCCAGTACTTCCACTAAAAAAAAAAGTGCATCTTGCTTAGGGGGCTGAAAGGAAGTCATCACTCTGGAAAACAGTGTCAAGCCACGGATGACGCTGAATATTTCAAAGTCTGTGTGGTTACCTTTTATATAGAGCTAGTGAGAGAATACTGTCAGTTATTAAAGTGTTTAAGAGATTTCTAGGGCCTCCCTGGTGGCGCAGGCGGTTGAGCACTGCACTGTGAAGCTGTCCACGGCCTCTGCAGTGCAGGTTCGATCCTGGCCAGCAGCGGAGATACCCACATGGCAATGCAGACCTCTCTTGTCTAGTCCCCTGCTCCCCTCAGCAGTTTATTTCAGTCTGCCTGTTCTGCCCCCAACTCTGTCTTTGGTGAATCCTCTCACCCTCCCACACATCTGGCCTGTACCCTGGTTCTTATATGCATGATTAAATTAAAAAAAAAAAAGAGAGATTTCTAGGGAAGCTAGTCAGTGTGTTATGTTGTATTACTAGATTGCAGTTCTCAAAGCGAATTTACTCATTTCTAATTAGAAACTGATTAATAATTCTAAAAAGACTGTTTTACTCAGCAGTTTGGAATCTCTCTGCAGAGATTAGCAGAGACCCAGGGGGATCTTGATACAAATGTGTGATGCTAAATTATCAGAGATGTTGGGGTACCACGTGGAGGATATGGATTGTGGCCCCCACCCAGGAGGGGTGGCAAAAGAACGAGACCTTGTGAGGCTGGAGCAAGGAACATGTTTCTAGAATACTATCCCAAATGGCTGACAGGAAGTGAGTCAAGCCGGCATCAGGGCTCAAGTTCCAGGAAGCCAGCCTGACACTGGGAAAATGAAGAACAGACAAGTGTACTGGACCACACAGAAAGGCAGATGCTCAACTCGGGAGGCCCTGGGCACTGCCTCTTCACAGTGAAGCTACACCGTCTATCAGCAACTGGGCAAGTCCCTGTGCCTGACCTTTAGGATTCAGGGGGACCGGCCTCTTACCCTCCGCATGAGGATCCTGTCTCTAAGCCATGGGACATACAACGGCTTCTTGGCCAATTTTCATTCATGTTGCCAGCCCAAAGAACACTTCTGGAAAAAGTGTGTTCTGGGAACAGAAATGTTCCCTTCTCCAGGCAGCTGGGAATGCAGGACCTCAGGGGACACTTGGGTCTAAGCCATCAAGCAGTGCCTTGCGGAAGAGGGGTGTCCATCCCCAAAGCAGAGGAGGAGCCCTGGTGCCCTCCCAGAAATCTTTTCCAAACTTCTGTCCCAAACATCTTCTACTGTCCTCCTTCTAGGTTCTTAGCAGGATGCAAATGTCACTCCGTGTCCACACCATTTCCATCTAAATGCTAACTTTATATGTAAATTCTGGACTTGATGTCAACATGTGTATTTTTTAATTGTATTTCTTTTTTATTGAGATAACATTGGTTTGCAGCATGGTAGATGATTTAGGGGCACACATTTATAACCCTGTAGATGTATGTTACTATACCACACCCACCACAGCCCCCTGGGCCTCCTCCCCAGAGTCCTCATCCCTGTCCTGCCCTGGGAGCTTGGCCTTGCAGTCAAGTTTCTAGAGTTTGGGCTTGTTTATGTTTGTTCCTTGGCTTTGTTTCTTTATATTTCACATGAGTGAAATCATGCAGTATTTGTCTTTCTTCTAACTTATTTAGCTTTAGTATAATCACCTCTAGTTCCATCCATGTTGTTGAAAAGGGTAAGAGCTTGAGTTTTTCATATAGTTGAAGGGAGAGAGAGAGAGAGAGAAAGAGAGCTCCCTGGATCACATGGTAGATCTATTGTTAATATTCTAAGAAATTCCAAACTGTTGTCCATGGGCTACTCCAGTCCTCATTCCCACCAAGAATGTGCAAGGGTTCATTCTGCTTCCTTCCCTCACCAACACTCGTTTCTGGCCTTTTTGATAGCATCACTTAAAAAAAAAAAAAAGCATCACTAAAAAAAAATGAAAAAAAAAAAAAAACAAACAAACTCTGATAAGTGGAACCAGAAACAAAAGAGAAGTCACAGCCAATCATAAAAAACCACTATAGACCTCTTTATGCTAATTAATTGTACATCCTAGAAGAGACGAACAAATGTTTAGAGGCTCACAACCTACCAAGACTGAATCAGAAAGAAACAGAAAACATGAACATCCCAATTATTAGCTAGGGAATTGAAACAGTAATCAAATGTCTCCCAAAAAACAAAAGCCCAGGACCAGATGGTTTCATGAGTGAGTTCGACCAAACCTTCAAAGACAAACTAATACCAATCTTTGTCAAACTGTTTCAAAAACTTGAAAAAGTGGGAATGCTTCCAAATACACTTTATGAGGCCAGCATGACTGATACCAAAACAGACAAGGACATCACAAAAAGAAAAAAAAAAAAAAGAAAGAAAGAAAGAAAAAGAAAATTGCAGCCCAATATCCCTGAAGTAGTGTATCTCCTTAAGTAGATAGAAAGTGGATTTTATTGGAACAAATAAATTTAATTTAACAAATAATTTAACAAATAATTTAAATTTTGAATTTAAAATTTCAGACCCTAAAGGTTTTTTTGAATTTATTTGAATTTAATTTTTTTAGATTTATTTATTCATGCATACATGAACCAGGATATAGGCCAGATGTGCAGGAGGGTGAGAGGATTCACCAGAGACAGAGTGGGGAACAAAACAGGCAGATGGACTGAAATTCACTGCTGAGGGGAGCAGTGGGCGAATCAGGAGGTCTGCCACGTCATGTTGGATTCTCGCTGGCTGGCATCACCCGTGCTGCAGAGGCTGCAGACAACTTCACAGCACTGTGCTCAACCACCTGCGCCACCAGGGGAGGCCCATCTAAAGACTATTTTTAATGATTCAAGTAGATCTTAAAAATAATAAAAAAAAATGTGTGTGTGGGGACAAATGTTAACTAGACCTACTGTAGTGATTATTTCAAAATATATACAAGTATCAAGTCATTGTTGTACAGCTGAAATAATATAACATTATATGTAAATTATGCCTCAGTGACAAGCTGGAATAGAGCATGTTTACAACACATAGTAGGAAAGAAAAATAATAAGCCAAGATAATAAATATTCTCTACAACTTTAATTCATTCATGACTTGAGAAAGAAAAGTCTCACCCACAATCACACAGTCTATGGCTGCATCACCAAGGGAATGGGGATCATACCAGAATGGGTTACAAGGCAGTGCACCTCCTGGGACATGGAAGGCCTGGCTTTGGCTTTGAATTCCCCATGTTGGCTTTCACACCGGGGAGGCTGTAACTCAGGGATACCTGAGAAACCAACGTTCAAATCATTTAATACTGGGCACTAAAATTGGTAAAAACAAGGGAGTTGATTCCTCTCCAGAAACTACAACCAGCAGCTGAAAACCAAAACTGTTACAGGTGGTGCCCCTTGGAGGGGTTTGCTAGTAAAGATAGACAGCCCCAGGGAAAATGTTAAAAGTGGGGTGGAGCAACTAATAAAGTGATTATGAGTGACTACAGAAGAGCGAGGGTAGTGAGGCTTCCTAATATAGCATTTGGGGTTAACGGATTTGGGCCCTCACTGTGCCAACCTTTCAAAAGGCTGTTGTGGCCAAAAAGATGGAGATCTGGAGCCAGGCCTTTTACTCAGATGCATGAGTGTTTCTGTTTGTCGGAGTTTTACAAGTAGCCAAGTGACTGAAACAGTTTTTGATTTTGGTGTTGTTGTGGCCTATCGGAAAAGTCAGAGATCCAGAGCCAGGCGTCTTGCTGAGATGCGTGAGTGTGGCTGCTCTTCAGGTCTTTCAGCTGCTATTGTTTTGAGTGTCGCTTGCCTGGTGCTGTGCTCATGGAGCTCATGTTCATCCCAGGAGCTCATGGAGCATCTCCTGTTGCAATTTCTGATGTCTTTGTGAGTCAAAACCTGGCCTATACTCTGGCTGCCATGTATCCACAGTGGCAGAAAGATGCCATCTTAGACATGTGGCCTATTGTTTGGGATAGGAGCTCTGTGTCCTCCATGACGGGAAGATGCCATATTTAACTGCCTTTATGCAGGAGTGGAAAACACTGGACATGACTTTGGGTAAAGTAAAGGTCATTTTGGGGCCTCCCTGGTGGCGCAGGCAGTTGGGCGCAGCGCTGTGAAGCTGTCCACAGCCTCTGCAGTGCTGGTTCGATCCCACTGGCCTCAGAACAACCCGCATGGCCCAGCAGACCTCTCCTGTCTCGCCCACTGCTCCCCTCAGAAGTGTATTTCATCAGTCTGCCTGTTCTTTCTGCTCCCCACTCAGTCTCTGGTGAATCCTCTCACCCTCCTGCACATCTGGCCTGTACCCTGGCCCTTGTATAAAATAAAAAAAAAATTAAAAATTAAAAAAAAAGTAAAGGTCATTTTATTGGTCTCAGTAACTCATTGTTTTTTCCTGGTTTGTTAAATAAATCCCTTTGTTGTTCCCTGAGCCTGAGTGGTCTTGCAATTGTGCCCGTGGGTGAAGAACTCAGACAGTGACTGGTAAACTATTTGGGCATGTCCTTGGCCAGTTTAGTGCCCCTTCCTGCCCTATATCAAAACCAGTTGATTTACTCAATTGTGACATTTCCCAACCTTGTCCAAGCTTTCCTGGTGCATCTGTGAAGAAACGGAGTATATTTCTGTATTCCTGCCCTGGCTCTACATGGCATGACAGAAAGGCTTGACAAGCGTGTGATTCTAGGCCTCTGAGAGTCTGACATGTGAGCACTCTTGTCCTCCTGCTGGGTGCTCTGGAGAAGATGTTGCGCTTGTGGCCCTGACTTTGCCACCGACCAATGAGCTGCTTGACCCCCAAGTACCTTCTCCATCAGTCTCAGTTACTTCATCAATTAAAAAAGCCCGATATTGACAGGGACATTTCTTCAGTAAAGACTGCCTGAAGCCGGCAGAAAACTCACGGAGGAGCCAGAGGTGAGCTGGGAAGTTCAACCACGCCAGGCCCCCTTCTGGCCTGCAGTCCCAGCCCAGAGGGGGAGCGGGAACCCACTGCTGGGGCACACCGGGTGTGCAGGGAGTGTGTCCTGCATCACCATTTTAGAACAAGGACATTTCTTCAGTAAAGACTGCTTGAAACCGGCAGAAGGCTCCCAGAGAGACTGAGAAGTGAGCTGGGAAGTTCGCCCACGTCGGACCCCTTCTGGCATGCAGTCCAAGCCCAGAAGAGGAGCGGGCACCCAAGACCGGGTCAGACCGGGCATACAGAGGAGTGCGAACCTGCATCACCTTTTTAGAACAAGGACCTTTCTTCAGTAAAGCCTGCTTGAAACCAGCAGATGGCTCCTGGAAGAGCCAGAGGTGAGCTGGGAAGTTCGCCCAAGATGCCCGCCAGTACCAGCAACACAGTGTCCCAATAAATACGGCAAATTAGAAAACAGACAGTAGGGAGTAGAAAAACCACATGCAACCCAGCAACTCCTCAGGAAAAAAGCACCCACAAAAAGAAAACCACCCCCCATACTGCAACTACAGTAACTTGGAAGAACTTCTGAGCCTTCCAGAAAGAGAATTTAAATTTGCCATGATTAAAAAACTGACAGAAGTCATAAAGGAAAACAATGATAAGGGAAAAATAATCAACAATCAGAAGAATGAAATTGAGTCCCTAAAGAGGGAAGTAAAAGAAATGCAGGAGATTAAAGAATTAATGGAAGCACTAAAGAACTCTGGGAAAAGCAATGAAAGCAGAATAGATGAAATGGAAGAACGAAGAGTACTCTTGAAGACACAGAAATAAAAAGAATGAAAACAGAAAAGGAAAGAGAAGTATGAAGGAAAAAGACAGAAGAAAAACTTCGGGAACTATCTGACTCCATGAGGAAAGGAAATGTAAGAGTTATAGGAATCCCAGAAGGAGAGGAGAGAGATGTAGGAACAGAGAAAATATTCAAGGAGATAATTGAAGAGAACTTCCCAAATGTGAAGAAGGAGCTGAAAATTGATATACAAGAAGCAAGAAGAACACCAAACTTCCACGACGAAAGGGAAAATACAGCAAGACACATAATAGTAAAGCTCCCAAGAATCCAGGACAAGGAAAAAATAATGAAGCTGACAAGAGGGAAGAAACAGATAACATTCAAAGGAAGACCAATCAGACTGACATCAGACTTCTCCGAAGAAACACTAAGGGCAAGGAGAGAGTGGAGGGACATAGTCAACAGACTCCAAGAAAACAGATGTCAACCATGAATATTCTATCCTGCAAAGCTCTCCTTCCTCTATGAAGAAAGAATAAGGACCTTTCCAGACAAACAGAAACTCTGGAATATCATTACGACTAAACCCCCACTCCAAAAAATACTACAAGGTGTCCTAAAGCCAGAACCTCAGAGGGACGAATAACAATGAAAGAACGCCAAAAAAAAAAAATATTAAAAGTATAAATAGAAGGGTGGATCAACATGGTGGTGAGGAAATACTGCGAGTAAGATCTCCCATTAAAAAAAAGTTAATAGGGAGGAAAAGCGTCAATTCCCAGTGAGAACTGGGACACAGAAGATAAAAGGGCGACTCCAGCAAACTAACCAAAGAAGAAAGCTGCCATTAAAGAGGATTAGAAGGGAGGAAAGCTCAGAACCCTGCTACCCTCCCCCACCCACAAAGTCGGCACTCTCCGACCAACAGGAAGGAGGAAAAAACAAAAAAAAAACTAAAACAACCAACAAGAACAAACTACGCATCAAGCAGGACTAAGAGTGGAAAGGAACTATTTCAGCCACCACATCCAGTGAACTGGAGCTGTGGAGAACCCTGCAGGATTCGCCACGGACATGAGCGAATGGCTCCAGGTGCCATTAGAGAAAAACAAAGACTCTGGAGACCTGCAGACAGCCCCGGGCCAGTGGGTAAGCTTGCACGGAAAAGCGGCGCACTTGAAAAGCAAATGCAGATCACGACTGCCCAGGTCCCCACGCCTGTGACCTAGGCTTGAGGGGAGACGCGTGGGGGCCCTCACTGAGGTGAATGTCCCTCACTGAGTAATCAGAAACCAGGTGCCTAGGCACGGGAGCAGGGTGCAAAAGGCGCCATTTCTGCGGACACTGAACTGGGCTGCAGCCCACGTCCTGGACCTGAGGGCTTTAGAACTGAGATTCACACTCATTAACATATATTCACCCAACGAAGGAGCACCAAAATATATCAGACAACTATTGTCATCTCTGAAAACAGACATCAGAGAAAACACATACATAGTGGGAGACTTCAACACACCACTATCAAAAATGGATAGATTAACGAGACAAAAAATAAGTAAAGATACTAAAGCTCTAAATAAGGATCTAGAGCGCTTGGGCTTAACAGACACCTATAGAACACTAAACCCAAAAATATTCAGTACACATTTTTCTCAAGCACACATGGATCATTCTCCAGGATCGATGACATATTGGGACCCAAGACAAACATCAACAGATACACCAAGATGGAAATCATACCAACCATCTTTTCTGACCATGAAGGCATCACACTAGAAATAAACCATAAAAAGAAAGCAAGGAACTCGCCTAAATCATGGAGATTGAAAACCACACTATGGGAAGACCACTGGACTAATGAGGAGATCAAAGAAGAAATTAAAAAATTCTTTGAATTGAATGACACTGAGGACACCAATTTCCTAAATGTATGGGGTGCAACAAAAGCAGTAATAAGAGGAAAATATATAACAATAGAGGCTTACATCAAGAAACAAGAAAGAATGCAAAGAAACAACCTAATCTCGAAGCTCAAAGATCTAGAAAAAGAACAACAAAAAAACCCCAAAACCAGTAGAAGAAAAGAAATAATAAAAACCAAAGCAGAAATAAATGAAATTGAAACTAAAAAAACAATCCAAAAGATCAATGAAACCAAGAGCTGGTTCTTTGAAAAAATCAATAAAATAGACAAACCCCTAGCCAGGCTCACAAAGGAAAAAAGGGAGAAAGCACAAATAAACAGGGTCATAAATGAAAGAGGAGAAATCACAATGGACACAGCAGAAATCAAAAGTATAATCAGAAACTACTATGAACAGTTATATGGAAACAAGATTAACAATCTAGAGGAGATGGACAAATTCCTACAACTCTACAATCACCCAAAGCTAGATAAAGAAGAAATAGAACACCTAAACAGACCAATTACAAGCAGCGAAATTGAAATCGTAATCAAAAACCTGCCAAAAAACAAAAGCCCAGGACCTGATGGATTTACAAATGAATTCTACCAAACATTCAGAGACGAATTAGTGCCTATCCTTCACAAACTCTTCCAAAAAATTGAGAAAGAAGGGACAATACCGAACATGTTCCATGAAGCCAACATTACACTCTTACCAAAACTGAACAAGAACAACACAAAAAATGAAAACTACAGGCCAATCTCCCTAATGAACACTGATGCAAAAATTCTCAATAAAATTTTAGCTATCAGAATCCAACAATGTATCCATAAGATAATTCACCACGACCAAGTAGGACTCATGCCAGGAACACAAGGATGATTCAACATCCGAAAATCAATCAAAGTTAGCCAACATATCAAAAAAAAAAAAAGAAATATAAAAACCATAAGATAATATCAATAGATGCTGAGAAAGCTTTCGACAAAGTGCAACACCCATTCATGATGAAAGCCCTTGAAATTCTCGGGATACAAGGAACATACCTGAACATCATAAAGGCCATATATGACAAGCCAACAGCCAGTATCATTCTCAATGGTGAAAAGCTGAAAGCATTTCCATTAAGACCTGGAACAAGACAAGGATGTCCACTCTCACCACTGCTTTTCAATATAATACTGGAAGTCCTAGCCAGAGCAATGAGACAAGAGAAAGATATACAAGGAATCCAAATAGGAAAAGAAGAAGTCAAACTATCACTATTTGCAGATGATATGATAACATACATAGAGAACCCCAAAAACTCCATAGAAAAACTAATTCAACTCATCAATCTATTCAGTAAAATCAACACGCAAAATTCAGTAGCCTTCCTATACACAAATAATAAATATGAAGAAGAAAATCAAAAAAACATCCCTTTTATTATCAAAACAAAAAAAAATCAAATACTTGGGAATAAATCTAACAAAAGAGGTAAAGGACCTGTACAAAGAAAACTATAAAACACTGTTAAAAGAAATAGAAGAAGACACAAAGAAATGGAAATACATCCCCTGCTCATGGATTGGAAGAATAAACATTATTAAAATGGCCATCTTACCAAAAGCAATATACAGATTCAATGCTATTCCAATAAAAATTTCAATGTCATTCTTCAAAGAAATAGAACAATTATTGATGAAATTCATATAGAGCAACCAAAAACCCCGAATAGCCAAAGCTCTCCTGAAAAGAAAAAGAAGGGAATGGAGACAACACACTCCCAGACTTCAAACTATATTACAAAGCCATAATCATCAAAACTCCATGGTATTGGAACAAGAACAGCCACGCAGACCAATGGAGTTGAATAGAAAATCCAGAAATAAACCCACAGATTTATGGTCAACTAATCTTTGACAAAGGAGCAAAGAATATGCATTGGAGCAAAGAAAGTTTGTTCAATAAATGGTGCTGGGAAAACTGGGTCACTACATGCAAAAGAATGAAGCTTGACCACTACCTCACACCATACACAAAAATCAACTCAAAATGGATTAAAGAACTAGACATAAGACCTGAAACCATAAAATACACAGAAGGAAATATAGGCGAAACACTACATGATATGCACATCAAAGACATCTTTACAGACACATCACCCAAAGCAGTGATAGTGAAGGCGAAGATAAACAGCTGGGACTACATCAAATTAAAGAGCTTCTGCACAGCAAAAGAGACAATAACAAAAACAAAGAGAAACCTCACCGACTGGGAGAACATTTTTGCACCCAACACTAATGATAAAGGACTGATCACAAAAATCTGCAAAGAGCCGATGAGACTCAACAACAACAAAGAAAATAATCCTGTCAAAAAATGGGCAGAAGAACTAAAAAGGAACTTCTCCAAAGACGAAATGCAAATGGCCAACAGGCATATGAAAAAATGTTCAACATCACTTGTAATCAGGGAAATGCAAATCAAAACTATAATGAGATACCATGTTACACTGGTGAGAATGGCACATATTAAAAAAACTAGCAACAACAAATGTTGGTGAGGTTGTGGAGGAAAAGGAACTCTCCTGCACTTTTGCTGGGAGTGCAAACTGGTCCAACCACTATGGAGAGCTGTGTGGAGATTTCTTGACCTACTAAACATAGAGCTTCCATATGATCCAGCCATTCCACTGCTAGGTATTTACCCAAAGGACACAGAATCATTAATTCGAAAGGGCACCTGCACCCCTATATTTATAACAGCACTATTTACAATAGCTAAGCTTTGGAAACAACCGAAATGCCCAAAAGTAGATGACTGGATCAAGAAGATGTGGTATATATACACCATGGAATATTACTCAGCATTCAAAAAAGATAAACTCTTGCAATTTGCAGCAACATAAATGGCGCTGGAAGGGATCATGCTTAGCGAAATAAGCCAGAAAGAAGAAGAAAAATACCGGATGGTCTCACTCATAGCAGGAATCTAGAAAAGTTAAATAAGGGACCAGGAAAAAGAATAATTATAAGAAAGTAAAAATCAAAATCAACAAACAACTATGAATCAGAGACACTTTGTGGGGGTGGGGCACGGGGAGGGGAGGGATTGGGGTCAAAAATAAGGGGGTCGCAATTGTATGGGGAATATAATAATAAAATTTATTTAAAAAATAAAGCTCAATATGATAACCACCTTTCAGAACACTGAGTGGCTTCAACGAGATATTTGTGAATGCTCAGTGTTTGGCAGAAAAAAAGAGAGGAGACACCACCTTTTCTTTCAACATCTCGAATCTGCACGCTAATCTCTTTATTTATTTATTTATTTGATTTCATTTTATATATTTTTTACATCATTTTTCATTTTTGCACAGTGTATGCATTTTCATCTTGGTTATATTCCCCATTCAATTCCCACCCCCCTTATGTAGGCATGATGTGGGCATGAGTGTGGGCATGAGTGTGTCAGCTCATGGCCAAGCAGGTCCTTCAGAACCTCCCACAGATGCATCGCGGAGGCCAGCCTGGTCCACATCAGAACTGCACAAAGACGAAATTAATACCTATATTTTCTCCTGTTTGCAAGTGAGAAAACAGAACTGTCATGTAACATACTAAATCTGATAATAGAGGCTTATTATTTCAGTGCCTTGAGCTGCCCAGGACAGGCACACGAACTTACTCATATCATTTGTGTGTCTTGGGCAGGGCCTGGAGAAGCACACACCTGTGTTTTAAACTGAGGAGATTGTTATGGTGATGAGGAGCAGAGTCAGGGAAGTGCTGTTTTTGTTTTGTTTGGCTATTTTTATAAGATAAGAAATGTCTGCATATGACATAGGGAGTGAATCGATGGAGAAGGAAAAGATAAAGTCACAGGAAGAAAGGTCTTCACCAGAGGGCAGAGGTCCGGAAGACAGCAAGCATGTGGGGATATGGCCTCTTCCCAAACATATGGGAACAGGAGGAATAAGAATTTGAATGCTGGCTTTGGGGTATTTTATTTAAGGCTAGAGGTGCAGAAAGCATTAAGAGATTAGCACGAAGATGTAGTACATAAACACGATGGAATATTACTCAGCAATCAAAAAAGATAAACTCATTCAGCAACATGGATGGAGATGGAAGGGATCATGCTTAGCGAAATTAACCAGAAAGAAAAAGAAAAACACCAGATGGTCTCACTCATAGCAGGAATTTAGAAAACCTATATAAGGGACCAGGAAAAAGACTAATTATAATAAACTAAAAATCAAAATCATCAAGCAACTATAAACCAGAGACACACTATGCAGGGCGGAGGAGGGATTAGGGTCAAAAGAAGGGTGGGTGGGAATTTTATGGGGAATATAACCAAGATGAAAATGCATACATTGTGCAAAAAATGAAAAAATATATTAAAATATAAAAAAAAAATGAAATCCCAAGGGACCTTGTGGACCAGATATGTACCAGAAATACATTCTGAAATGCACTGGTCATCTGAACAGCTCTATGTATTTCCTACAAGCATAATATTGCAGCGTCTGTCCGACGCTCAGAGTTCCCCACCTGCCCCTGCTGTGCTTGCAGGTGGCATGTGCTCTCAGCATATCCCTAGGGGAACAGGGCCCCAGGGACCAGCAATGAAGTGCAGCTCCCCCGGTGGCTGCTATTGTTGTGCTGACCAGTGTGGTCTCCTCTCTGGCCTTGAGTCACGTGCCTCTGCCAGCTGCCATGAAACGGTGTCAGGCTGGCTTGTTAGCTGGTAAATAGGGTGTGATCTGGACCCTTTACAGTTCTGACAACCTCTCCCACTAGAAATTTGTATTGCTTTGTCTTTATATTCATTTGGCTTTCCCCTTGGTTGGTTTTGCCTGACTTTGTTACAGAAAGTGAATAATCTAGCCCGCCTCCCCCCAAAAATAAATTGTTTGCAGACCTCTTCTTGTTTTGGAGATAAATATAAAAATAGTTTCCTGTATATTTTTCTGAAAAAGCATCCATTTTACTATTAATGTAAAAAAATTTAATGCTGCTAAGAATCGCATATTTCTGAGGTTGAGCAAAAGCTGTTGGTGTCACTTCTCCCTGCTAAAGTTACAGGAGGGTCCTGTCCCCAAAGCATGAGCAGGCGCTGGGCTCCCCACCCCTCGTGCAGAGGAGGGCCTGTTAGTGCAGGCCCCACGGCTCGTTACAGACAGCAGGAACACTTCAGAGTGTGTGACTCCCCTTTGTTCTGATGGATGAGCTCAGTCTTCAAAGTGTGCAGGTGTGTCCCTGAGATGGTTGCAGGGAATAGCAATGTGCCAGAAGGCCCTGGAAGCATTTTTCCAATTTCCCATAGGGAAAATAGAAAGGAATGTTAGGTCATTTGTAAAGCCATATCAAAGTTGTGTACTAACATACCATTCCTTGTTCTCTTAGATGCTCACTAACAAGTGAGCCTTTTGCTATGAATTGCCTGACAGGGCAAGACAGGAAGAGGAAGAGACACACTTCTAAGGCTCAGATGAGTTTTCCACGGACTGACACTGATGAAATCGCCATCTCTAAGGAGTCCTTCTAACTTACTTCTTCAACACTGATTCTCTCAGCATCATAAAGAGTGAAACCCTTCTTTGTGGTCTTAATAAGATGGAAAGGAAAAGCCTTTCCTGAGAGTAGGAGAGGGAAGCCGGTGCCGCTCGGTGCCTCTCTGTGCCGTGGGGGAGCAGCATGAACAGCATGGTGATTGATGCTGTAGTTATCTGTGATAGAGAAACACTTTCTCTCCACTTAATGGAAAAATTTAATGGATTCATCTATTTGTTAATTTCCAGCAAGGGCAATGTTGTTTTCCTAAAAGAAATAGAACCAAAGCAGCCTCAAAAACAACAAGGTTTCTAGAAAATGTTTCTGTCTTTTCATCTTGATTAAGAATTAACAAAGCAGGAGCCTCCCTGGTGGCACAAGGGGTTAAGCACAGCACTGTGAGGCTATCTGCAGCCACTGCAGCATGAGTTCGATCCCCAGCCAGTCACGGAGCAACCCACATGGTGCAGCAGACCTCTCCTGACTTGCCTGCTGCTCCCCTCAGCAGTGTGTTTCAGTACACCTGCCTGTCTGCTCGCCACTCTGTCTCTGGTGATGCTGCTCCTACCCCCCAACCCCGCACCTCTGGCCTGTACCCCAGTTCTTGTATGCATAAATAAATAAATGAGACTCTCCAACCGGCAGAGAGGAGGAAAACAACAAACCAAAACGACCAACAAGAACAAACTACGCAGCAAGCGGGACTGTGAGTGGAAAGGAACTATTGCAGCCACCACACCCCGTGAACGGGAGCTGTGGAGAACCCTGAAGGATTCGCCGCGGCGGTGAGCGAACGGCTCCGGGCGCCATTAGAGAAGAACAAAGACCCCGGGAGACACGCACACAGCCCGGGCTGCCGGTAAGCTTGCGCGGGAAAGCTGCGCGCTTGGCGCTCTTGAAAAGCAAATGCAGACCTGGATCGCAGCTTCCCAGGTCCCCGCGCCTGCGACCTAGGCTTGTGGGGAGACGCGCAGAGGTCCTCACTGAGGTGAAGGTCCCTCCCTGAGTGAGCAGGAACCAGGCGCCCAGGCACGGGAGCGGGGTGCAAAAGGCGCCATTTCCGCGCCACTGAACTGGGCTACAGCCCGCGTCCTGGACCTGAGGGCTTTGAACTGAGACCCGGGGCACGAAAATTCGGGGTGTGGGTTCTCCACGACGGTGGGGCACAAGGCAGACACAGCACCCCAAAGCTGTTGAGGTGTACCCTACCATTCCCGCTCTGTTCCCTGTCCCACGGGGTGGGGGGAGGCGAAAAACAGCCCCCCAAGGACAATAGGAGAGATCTCTGGCGCCACCTAGCGACCAGGAAAAAAAAGTCACTAACACCCCATAGAACAGGAAATTTCTTAAGACTGCTTGAAAAGGGCAGAAGGCTTCTGGAGGATCCAGTGGCCAGCCGGGAAGTTAGCCCACACCAGGCCCCTTCCGACCAGCAGTCTGAGCCCACAGAGGGAGCAGGCACCCACGTCCGGGGCAGACCGGGTGCGCAGAAGAGTGTGCCTGAAACCGGAGGCGCAGGGACTGCATCCCGCTTCGCCATTTTAGAACAGGGACATTTCTTCAGTAAAAACTGCCTAAAACCAGCAGAAAGCTCCCCCAGAAGACAGACATGGCTCCTGGAAGAGCCAGAGGGGAGCGGAGAAGTTCAACCAAGATGCCAGTCAGTCTGAGCAACACAGTGTCCCAACGCATACGACAAATTAGAAAACAGACAGTAGGGAGTAGAAGAACCACACGCAACCTAACAACTCCTCAGGAAAGAAGCACACCACAAAAAGAAAACCACTCCCCAGATTGCAACGACAGCAACTTGGAAGAACTTCTGAGCCTTCCAGAAAGAGAATTTAAAATTGCCATGATTAAAAAATGATAGATCAGAAGAAGGAAATTGAGTCCCTAAAGAGGGAAGTAAAAGAAATGCAGGAGATCAAAGAATTAATGGAGGAACTAAAGAACTCTGGGAAAAGCAATGAAAGCAGAATAGATGAAATGGAAGAACGAATAAGTAATCTTGAAGACACAGAAATAAAAAGAACCAAAACAGAAAAGGAAAGAGAAGTATGAAGGAAAAAGAATGAAGAAAGACTTCGGGAACTATCTGACTCCATGAGGAAAGGAAATATAAGAGTTATAGGAATTCCAGAAGGAGAGGAGAGAGATGTAGGAACAGAGAAAATATTCCAGGAGATAATTGAAGAGAACTTCCCAAATGCAAAGGAGCTGAAAATTGATATACAAGAAGCAAGAAGAACACCAAACTTCCACGACGAAAGGAAAAACACAGCAAGACACATAATAGTAAAGCTCCCAAGAATCCAGGACAAGGAAAAAATAATGAAGCTGACAAGAGGGAAGAAACAGATAACATTCAAAGGAAAACCAATCAGGCTGACATCAGACTTCTCTGAAGAAACACTACGGGCAAGGAGAGAATGGAGGGACAGAGTCAACAGACTCCAAGAAAACAGATGCCAACCAAGAATACTCTATCCCGCAAAGCTCTCTTTCCTCCATGAAGAAAGAATATGGACCTTCCCAGACAAAGAGAAACTCCGGAATTTCATTACGACTAAACCCCCACTCCAAAAAATACTACAAGGAATCCTAAAGCCAGAACCTCAGAGGGACGAATAACAACGAAAGAAGACCAAAAAAAAAAGTTATTAAAAGAATAAATAAATAAAATCAAAGGAAAGACAAACATAATGGCAAATACAGATGCTAACATATCAATATTAACTCTAAATGTAAATGGACTAAACTCTTCAATAAAAAGACACAGAGGAGCAGCCTGGATTAAGAAACAAAACCCAACCTTTTGCTGTCTCCAGGAAACACATTTAGCTAAAAAGATAAAAATAGGCTCAAAGTCAAAGGATGGAAAACAATCCTACAAGCAAATGGGCCAAAAAAGAAAGCAGGAACAGCTATACTTATATCAGATAAAACAGACTTCAAACTCAAAAAAATAAAAAGAGACCCCAATGGTCACTACATTATGATTAAGGGGACAATACTTCAAGAAGAAATAACACTCATTAACATATACTCACCAAACGAAAGAGCACCAAAATATATCAGACAACTGTTGTCCTCTCTGAAAACAGACATCAGAGAAAACACATACGTAGTGGGAGACTTCAACACACCACTATCAGCAATGGATAGATCAACAAGACAAAAAATAAGTAAAGAAACTAAAGCTCTAAATAAGGATCTAGAGCATTTGGGCTTAACAGACATCTATAGAACACTAAACCCCCCAAAAAAAAGGAGTACACATTTTTCTCAAGCGCACACGGATCATTCTCCAGGATCGATCACATACTGGGGCACAAGTCAAACATCAACAGATACACCAAGATTGAAATCATACCAACCATCTTTCTGACCACGAAGGCATCAAACTAGAAATAAATCATAAAAAGAAGGCAAGGAACTATCCTACCTCATGGAGATTAAAAGCCACACTAATGGAAGACCACTGGACTAACGAGGAGATCAAAGAAGAAATTAAAAAATTCTTTGAATTGAATGACAAGGAGGACACCAATATCCTAAATGTATGGGATGCAGCAAAAGCAGTAATAAGAGGAAAATATATAGCAATAGAAGCTCACATCAAGAAACAAGAAAGAACTCAAAGAAACAACCTAATCTCGAAGCTCAAAGATCTAGAAAAAGAACAACAAAAACCCCAAAACCAGTAGAAGAAAAGAAATAATAAAAACCAAAGCAGAAATAAATGAAATTGAAACTAAAAAAACAATCCAAAAGATCAATGAAACCAAGAGCTGGTTCTTTGAAAAAATCAATAAAATAGACAAACCCCTAGCCAGGCTCACAAAGGAAAAAAGGGAGAAAGCACAAATACACAGGATCATAAATGAAAGAGGAGAAATCACAACGGACACAGCAGAAATCAAAAGAATAATCAGTAACTACTATGAACAGATATATGGAAACAAGTTCAACAATCTAGAGGAGATGGACAAATTCCTACAACTCTACAATCACCCAAAGCTAGATAAAGAAGAAATAGAACACCTAAACAGACCAATTACAAGCAGCGAAATTGAAATGGTAATCAAAAACCTCCCCAAAAACAAAAGCCCAGGACCTGATGGATTTACAAATGAATTCTACCAAACATTCAGAGACGAATTAGTGCCTGTCCTTCACAAACTCTTCCAAAAAATTGAGAAGGAAGGGACAATACCAAACACGTTCTATGAAGCCAATATTACACTAATACCAAAACTGAATAAGGACAACACAAAAAAGGAAAACTATAGGCCAATCTTCCTAATGAACACTGATGCAAAAATCCTCAATAAAATTTTAGCTATCAGAATCCAACAATGTATCCATAAGATAATTCACCACGACCAAGTTGGATTCATTCCAGGGGCACAAGGATGGTTTAACATCCGAAAATCAATCAACGTTATCCAACACATCAACAAAAAGAAATATAAAAACCATATGATAATATCAATAGATGCTGAGAAAGCTTTCGACAAAGTGCAACACCCATTCATGATAAAAGCCCTTGAAATTCTTGGGATACAAGGAACATACCTCAACATCATAAAGGCCATCTATGACAAGCCAACAGCCAGTATCATTCTCAATGGTGAAAAGCTGAAAGCAATTCCATTAAGATCTGAAACAAGACAAGGATGTCCACTCTCACCACTGCTCTTCAATATAATACTGGAAGTCCTACCAGAGCAATAAGACAAGAGAAAGACATCCAAGGAATCCAAATAGGAAAAGAAGAAGTCAAACTATCACTATTTGCAGATGATATGATAATATACATAGAGAACCCCAAAAACTCCACAGAAAAACTAATTCAACTCATCAATCAATTCAGTAAAGTGGCAGGATACAAAATCAACACGCAAAATTCAGTAGCCTTCCTATACACAAACAATAAATCTGAAGAAGAAGAAATCAAAAAAACCATCCCTTTATTATCGAAACAAAAAAAAATCAAATATTTGGGAATAAATCTAACAAAAGAGGTAAAGGACCTATACAAAGAAAACTATAAAACACTTTTAAAAGAAATAGAAGAAGACACAAAGAAATGGAAAGACATCCCCTGCTCATGGATTGGAAGAATAAACATTATTAAAATGGCCATCCTACCAAAAGCAATATACAGATTCAATGCTATTCCAATCAAAATCTCAATGGCATTCTTCAAAGAAATAGAACAATTATTGATGAAATTCATATGGAATCACCAAAAACCCCGAATAGCCAAAGCTCTCCTGAAAAGAAAAAGAAGGAAATGGAGGCATCACACTCCCAGACTTCAAACTATACTACAAAGCCATAATCATCAAAACTGCATGGTATTGGAACAAGAACAGACATACAGACCAATGGAATCAAATAGAAAATCCAGAAATAAACCCACAGATTTATGGTCAACTAATCTTTGACAAAGGAGCAAAAACTACGCATTGGAGCAAAGAAAGTTTGTTCAATAAATGGTGCTGGGAAAACTGGGTCGCTACATGCAAAAGAATGAAGCTTGACCACTACCTCACACCATACACAAAAATCAACTCAAAATGGATCAAAGAACTAGACATAAGACCTGAAACCATAAAATACATAGAAGGAAATATAGGCGAAACACTACGGGATTTGCACATCAAAGACATCTTTACAGACACATCACCCAAAGCAGTGAGAGTGAAGACAAAGATAAACAGCTGGGACTACATCAAATTAAAGAGCTTCTGCACAGCAAAAGAGACAATAACAAAAACAAAGAGAAACCCCACCAACTGGGAGAACATTTTTGCACCCAACACTAATGATAAAGGACTGATCACAAAAATCTGCAAAGAGCTGATGAGACTCAGCAACAACAAAGAAAATAATCCAGTCAAAAAATGGGCAGAAGAGCTAAAAAGAAACTTCTCTGAAGAGGAAATGCAAATGGCCAACAGACATATGAAAAAATGTTCAACATCACTTGTCATCAGGGAAATGCAAATCAAAACTACCGTGAGATACCATCTCACACCAGTGAGAATGGCACATATTAAAAAAACTAGCAACAACAGATGTTGGCGAGGGTGTGGAGAAAAAGGAACTCTTCTGCACTGTTGGTGGGAGTGCAAACTGGTCCAACCACTATGGAGAGCTGTGTGGAGATTTCTGGACCGACTAAACATAGAGCTTCCATATGATCCAGCAATTCCACTCCTAGGTATTTACCCAAAGGACACAGAAACATCAATTCCAAAGAGCACCTGCACCCCTATGTTTATAGCAGCACTGTTTACAATAGCTAAGCTTTGGAAACAACCCAAATGCCCAAAAATAGATGACTGGATCAAGAAGATGTGGTACATATACACCATGGAATATTACTCAGCATTCAAAAAAGATAAACACATGCAATTTGCAGCAACATGGATGGCGCTGGAAGGGATCATGCTCAGCGAAATAAGCCAAAAAGAAAAAGAAAAATACCAGATGGTCTCACTCATAGCAGGAATCTAGAAAACTTAAATAAGGAACCAGGAAAATGAATATAAGAAAGTGAAAATCAAAATCAACAAAAAACTATGAACCAGAGACACTTTTTGGGGGTGGGGGGCGGGAGGGGAAGGATTGGGGTCAGAATGGGGCATTGCAATTGTATGGGGGAATATAAAAATAAAATAAAAAAATATAATAAATAAATGAAAGAATTAACAAAGCAAAGGAATAGACAAAACCAACCCCAATAACCCAAGTGTAGACATGAGGTTACCAGGATTTTGGAGCCAAGGCTGGAGGGGCCCAACGTCTGGGGGGGAGGGTTATTGATACTTTGGCAATGGGGGTGATGTGGCCACATACATCTGAAGGAGTGTGAACCTGTACCCCTAAATCACAGCCACTATTGTAAACCAACATTACCTCAATAAGTGTATACATCGATGTTATCCAAAAAACGTCTCAGAAATACACAGCTAGTTTAATTTTGCACACATGAGGTTTCTTACATGTTACCAGAAATTACTAAGTTTTTTTAATCAGTATCATTCAATGCTTCAGCACCATAAAAATGAAAAAGAAGTTTCTAGCACACCAAGTACAGACGCTGTGGGCTGTCTCCGCATTTCCTCCCTGGGTACGTGAGCAGTCCACTCCCGCGCAGGAAACGTCCCAAGGGCCATGTTGTCTCTTTTCCAGACCGGCTTGCAGAAGCCTGTTGGTTCTTGGCTGAGCCAGGAAGACAAGCAGATTCTTATGCTCCTCAAGGATGCTACCGAGTAGTAGATCATTGTAAAACCATGTTGAGATGCCAATACAAGCTGCTCCGCTGGCAACGGTGACACATCGCTGTTCCCTGCAAGGCCGACCAGCTCGAGGACACACCTGCACTCTGCAGAGACACCAGTCACTGCGCAGGGGGGTTGGAAAGACACGCTGACATGTCCCAAGCCACCTGGGACTTGGGCTCACAGGCCTCTCCTATGCCAGGGCATAGGACCTGTGTCCAACGCCTTCTGTGAACAGGAGCCTCCTGTAAAGTCAAAGTGGGGCCATGAACTGTGGTTTCCAGTTTCCCTTTGCACGGAGCCCAGTGGTGTGGGAGGTGGGCCAGCTGCAGGAGGGGACTGAGATCATCGAGAGTTTGCTGTTCTTTGAGCTACCACTTCATGTCAGTTATGGGGGGAGGGTGTCTTCACTTATCTGCTTTAATAATTAATACATATTTTACTGCAGAATAATGGGAACCTAGACGACAAAATATCTTGCCCCACCTTGTAACCCCTCTACTACCATGGGGAGCCACTGGCATAACCTGCTGCCTGAGGCCTGTGGGGACTGCAGAAACAGAATCCCGCAGCCTGCAATAGAAATGAGCTTCTACCAGTTCCGGGGACTGGACATCTGGGATCAGGACACAGATGTGGTCAGGCCCGGACACGGGCACTCTCTCCTTGCATCTGTACATGGGGACAGAAACAAGAGGCTCATCCCATCCATGAGGGTTCCAACCTCCCAGCCTGACCACTTTCCAAAGGCTCCACTCTGGACACCATTGCATTGGGGATTAGGAATCAGTTATAAATTTTGGAAGGACACAAAGAGTAATCAAATCATTAAATGGTTAAAGCTGAATGCTCTAGAACATTCAGGCTCCACCTGCAGAATACACCTCCCCACTTAAAAAATCCTGTGATTATATTTTCCCTTTCCTTCCTCAATCCCTGGCCCCCTATTCCAGGGAGCTACTGTCCCACTGAGTCTGCGTGGGGCCCCGTTGGCTCACAAATCCACCCTTCATCCCGAATGCAACCTGGAGCTGAGAGAACCAGGTTCCTCCTGTGTGGCTAAGGGAGCAGACATCCCTGTCATTTTCACAAGTTCAAGATTTCCTTCTGTCCAGAGATCTGATAGAACAGAAGCCAACTAAGACAGGAGATCTGGTAGAACAGAAGCTTGCTTGGAGACGGGGACTTGTAGTCAAAAATCTGCTTTCTGCCTCACATTCCCTCCTGCTAACTGCAGATGACAGGAGCACTCCCACAGTCTGTGTGGCTCAGAGCAGATGGGGTGTCAGACAGGACAGAGGAACAGGTGGGACGAAACCCCTCTGGCTTGGAGGCTTCAGTCCAGCGAAGCCTGGCTTCCCGTTGGGGGCCTGTGCTGTGCCCCATACATGGGCCTGATTCTACAATCTTTGATTCATGAGCCCTACTCTTGAGACCCCCTTTACACCCCCTATTTCTCCAGGGGACTTTTTCCCACTTGAATAACTGTGCCAGGACTTTCTCTCTAGCTAGTGAAGCCAGGAAGTCAACTGGACAAGGGCAGGCCACAGGGAGTCGCCACCCCACAGCTACTCCATGCTCTGCCTTCCCCATCAGAGCTCACAGACAACTACTTGCCTGTTGAAAGGGCTCCCTGGCTGGCAGCGCAGTCTTCAGCCTCACAGACCCCTGACCCAGCGCAGACATCCCTTCCTCTCTGCCACATCATTCATCAAACACTGGGCCAGACACGTATTCCGTGAGAGAGCTACAGCTGCACAAACAGCAGCCTCTTCTAAAAGCCAGCAGCACAGTGCACGCTTTTCAGATGCCCAGCAACATGTTTGTCCATCACAGATGCCTTGGCCGCAGGCGACCCATGCCCGGTTCTCCGGTAAGAGGCAGCTGTGTGAGACTGTGCAGTGAAGGTACAAGGGACCATTTAGCACCCATCAGCAGGCCAGCTGAGGAGGGCGCCTCTGCTTCCCATCATAAAAACACTGTTGCCTTAATAGCTCCTGTGTTATTCAGCTCAAGATGACTCTCAGTCCAGCCTTGGAGTAAGACCTAGTGTTTTCACGGGTTCATTTTCCAAGGAATACCAGTGGCCGCCGGACAGGTGCAGGTCAGGGCTCCCCCTGGGCTGCCATGAGCGTAATGGCCTGACTGTGAGCCACGCATGTGTCCCGGCCAGAGAGGCTTTCATGGGCCGGGTCTGCCTTTCCTTGCTGGCACTGATAAAATGGTTTGTCTCCTTTTTAGTTTTTTCTACTCAGTACCACAGAATGACGGGCTTTGGGGCAGGTCTGGAGAGGAACCATGTCAGTTGTTTCTTGTTTATTGTGGATTTCCAGTTATGGGAAGGGGGCCTTACTGGCCAAGGCAGAAGCTATGTGGCAATTTATACCTGGGAAGTAATACACTAAGTTGAAAAAGCAGCACCTACCATGACCAAGGGCCTGTGGGTGGGGGGTGGAGAGAGGGGAAGAGAGAGGGAGAGAGAGCAAGGGAGAGGAGAGATTTCCAAGTATAAGTCGATTGTTGATTTAAATGGTTTACTAGATTCTAGCTTGTCTGAAATATTCCAAACCGAAGTTTAGAAAATCATGTTTTTAAAGACTAGACACTAGATCAGTAAAATTGTTGAGGGCACAACCACTATCACTGAAAACAAGTAACTCGAAGAGAATTATTTTGCATTTTATTAATCTGGGAAATAAGTAATGTATTTGAAATGCCAGTGATTCAAAGTCTTAAACTTTTGTTTTTTCCTTTAATGTGCTTATGCTAGCAAAGCAGACCAAATGCATGTGTTATATAAAAAAAATTTAATTTCATAATCTGAAACAAGACCATATTAAGGTTAAAATACAAGAAGGATACCAAATTGCAGATGAAGATTAACAGGATAAGTACCCCCTCATACAATGTGGATGTGTATAACAATTACCCACTCCAGGTTATATTCCTGTATCAAATTCATGGTCATGACATTAATGATAAAGAAAATTTGTCGCTAAGGCAATGCTTGGTCAAAGGTAATACATTTCAGGGCCTCCCTGGTGGTGCAGGCGGTTGAGCACCACATGGTGAAGCTGTCTGCAGCCTCTGCAGCTCAGGTTTGATCCTGGCCAGTCAGGGAGAAACCTACATGGTGCAGCAGACCTCTCCTGTCTCCCCACTGCTCCCCTCAGCAGTGCATTTCGTCAGTCTGCCTGTTCTGCTCCCTGCTTTGTCTCTGGTGAATTCTCTCACGCTCCCGCACATCTGGCCTGTACCCCGGTTCTTTTTATGTTTTTTTTATTTTATTTTTTAAGCAATATTTTGTTCCCCCCACTCCCTCAGGTTGAGTCCCCATAGAATTTCCTTCCCCAAGGCACCTGTGCACCATCACCACTGTCTCCTGTTCTCCTCCCTCCCTCCTTCTAATCCCTCTCCCTCCTCCTCCCTGTACCCCGGTTCTTGTATAAATAAATAAATCTTTTTAAAAAAGGTAATAAGCTGCAGATCTAAACTGGGTTTGAAATGACTGGGGGCCTACAAGTTGTTCGAGCCCTGTAGTGCCCTGCAATGGGTGGAGAAATGGTAGAAAAAAGGAGTGTAGGATTTCATCAACTATTAACAAGGTGGAGAACCAAATACATTAAAACAATCAAATAATTTGGTATTCTCAAACTGCTGAGGTTCCCTTAAAACTTGGAGAGTCGGAGCTTCTGTAGTGAGCAGGATGGGGCCCATGTGAGTGACGATTCTCTGCCAGCTGCTGGTCAGTCCAGCAGCCAGGTACACCAAGGGTCACAGACCGTGAAGGCAGGTAAGTCTGCTCAATATATTTCAAAATGAATGTTTTTTTAATTATTATTTATTATTTATTGAGGATCTTGATATTATAAAACTCTTTAAATCAAATCTAGTGTGAGGGATCCCACAGGATGAGATCACAATTAACTGTGGAACTGGAGAGAACATACTTCGAAAGTGGCATTTCTTTTAATTTAATTTATAATTAATTTTAATTTATAATTTATTTGTTTTTATTTATATTTTTCACACCATTGTGTATTCCCTATAAAATTCTCACCACTAGTTCTTGATTTTTCATATTTATTCAACCCATTTGCTTAAAGCATATTTTATTTTATTTTATTTTTTTAAAGATTTATTTATTTATTTACACAAGCACTGGGTACAGTCAGAAGCGTGGGAGGGTGAGAGAACTCACCAGAGCCAGAGCGGGGAACAGAACAGGCAGACTGACGAAGTACACTGCTGAGGGGAGCAGTGGGTGCTGCAGGAGAGATCTGCGTGCCATTTGGGACCCTCGCCATGGGCCGGGGATCCAACCAGCGCTGCAGAGGCTGCGGGCAGCTTCGCAGCCCAGTGCTCAACTGCTGCGCCACCAGGGGAGGCCCTGCATATTTTATTTTTTAAAGATTGATTTATTTATGCATACAGGCCAGAGATGAGATGTGGGGAGTGAGAGGATTCAACAGAGTCAGAGTGGGGAGCAGAACAGACAGACAACCAAATAGGCAGATCTCCTTTTTTGTTTTAAAAAAGATTTATTTATTTATACAAGAACTGGGGTACAGGCCAGAGGCATGGGAGGGTGAGATAATTCACCAGAAACAGAGCAGGGAGAATAGGCAGACCACTGAAAACACTGCTGAGGGGAGCAGCAGACGAGAAAGGAGAGGTCTGCCGTGCCATGTGGGTATCTCCCTGGCTGGCTGGAAATCGAACCCGTGCTGCAGAGACTGCAGACAACTTCACATCCCTGCAATCAACCCGCTGCACCGCCAGGGAGGCCCCAGGCAGATCTACTTAAATAACTGCTGGCCCCTCAGCAGTGTACTTTGGTCCTTCTGCCTGTTCTGCTCCCTGCTCTGTCTCTGGTGAATTCTCTCACTCTCCCATGCCTCTGGCCTGTACCCCAGTGCTTATATAAATAAATAAATCTTAAAAAAAAATACACTGCTGAGGGCAGGACAGGAGAGGTCTGCTGTGCAATGTGGGTATCTCCCTGGCCAGGGATCGAACTCCTGCTGCAAAGGCTGAGGATACCTTCACAGTCCTGTGCTTAACCCTTTGCACCACCAGGGAGGCTCATTGAAGAATATTTTTATATTTCAAAAAGGTTAGCTCATGTTTAAAGTGACTTTGTCACCAGAGAGGATCCAGGTCACACCAGACCAGAGGGTTGCGGTTTGGTCTGGTGCATCTCGTTCAGCCCACCCACCCCCATTGGTCCTGTTGAAGGGGTTATTCAGGGGAACATGCTGTACTTCAGCAGCCTGATGCTGACAACTGTCCCCAGGTGAGCGGGGCCGAGCAGAAAGCACTTGAATCCAGCAAGACTCTTTACTATATCATGACCGTGCTTTATTTTCACAGTTCATGTCTTTACGGGGATGACGTATTTCAGCAGTTAATTTTTTTCCTGGCAGTCTCTGGAACTGTATAATTTAAGTACTCATGTCAAAATGGTACATGTAAACCAGGGAAAATCCAGCCTTGTGAATATGGAAAGTAAGTTCTATGAAGACCAGTATTCACAGTTGTCTTTTACCTGCCTGGGCACATGCAAAAAATGTGCTCAACAAAATCTGTTTAATAAGTGAATAAATGACAATGTGGATTCAAATACTTTGTTTGAATCCACAGATTTGTATTGTATGTGCATATATTTGGGACAAGGGTCCAAAAGAATCCATGGAATAAGTTAAAAGCAGCCAATGATTACAATGTTGAGCAGCAAGTGGTTCTTGGTGGACTCTAAGGACTGGCAATCGAACATTCAGTCTCAAAATACATTTTGATAACATCAGTATGTTTACTTCTGATGTATCAGCCCTTAGGGCCCAGTTTCTATCCATGCAATGAAAGGTTCTCTTCCTATAAAGGACTTAAGTGGTATTGAACCAGAGGGGAAGAGGATGGCATTCTAGAAGCCTCTCGTAGAGGGAAACTAATTCTCTGCTAACTTGGAAGCTCTGCCCTCCTCTCTCTTTCTAGCAAGGCCAGGCACCAGTCAGCCTCAGGCAACAATCCTCGAGTTGGGAGTTTCCATTTCTGGGAGTGTGTAGATTTCACTTTCTAGACTATAGTCACATGTTCCATTACATTACTGTGTATGCTTTCTAAACAACAATTAGTGCCTACTAGCTATAATATTTTGGTCTGATTTGTGTTTGGATAAAATATCTCATACTGGTGTAAAAATAAGGTCTGTTTTAGTTATAAATTTAACAACCCCTTATGAGAAGGATGGATCTGTAGAGATAAAATTCTAAACCCAAAACTTGGATCACAAAGCCCAAATAACAGGGTCTCCCCAGTGGTGCAGTGGGTTGAGCGCAGTGCTGTGAAGCTGTTTGCAGCCTCTACAGAACTGGTTCGATTCCCAGCCAGCCATGGAGAGTCCCACATGGTGTGGCAGACCTCTCTTGTCTCGCCGGCTGCTCTCCTCAGCAGTGTCTTCGATCCGTCTGTTCTGCTCCCTCCTCTGTCTCTGGTGAATTCTCTCACCCTCCCATGCCTCTAGACTGTACCCCAGTGCTTGTATAAATAAATAAATCTTTAAAAAAAATAACAATTAAAAAAACAAAGCCCAAGTAACAAAAATCTTGATTTGGAAATTTATTATGCTAAAAGTCATACAAAAACCTAAGAAAGCGCACTGTATTACATCTTTACTGTCTGCTTATGATATGGTTGACAGGTAAAGAGGAGAAATTACAGATTGTTTTCAATTTGTTCATATAGAGCTTCAAATTATCTCATCTGCCTGATTCTGTCCCAGTCTTCTATGAAGGCTAAATAAAAAAGCAATAGGAGGAAGTCAGGAATTGCAGATGTCATGAAATTTGTATTGAAAAAAGCCAGAACAAAGAGCAGGACTAGAGGGGGTGGTTGGGACGTGGTGAGGTAGAGCCCACAGACTAACCTTGGCCCTAACTTCAGCTCCTCCCCTTGAGATTTGCCCTGATACCCTCACCTGGACGAATCCTGTTCCTCCTGGCCCCTCCACTTCTTTTTTTTTTTAATATTTTATTTTATATAATTCTTACATCATTTTTTGTTTTTGTACAATGTATGCATTTTCATTTTGGTTATATTCCCCATGCAATTGCACCCCCCCTTATTTTGACCCTAATCCTTCCTCTCCCCAGCCCTCCCTCCCCTTCCCCCCCCACCACGTAGTGTTTCTCTGGTTTATAGTTGCTTGTTGATTCAGCAAAATAAGTCAGAAAGAAAAAGAAAAATACCTGATGGTCTCACTCATAGCAGGAATTTAGAAAACCTAAATAAGGGACCAGGAAAAAGACTAATTAATATAAAGTAAAAATCAAAATGTTCTCCACTTCTTTCCTAAGGAAATTCTTCTAGTGTCATTGAAAGGTCTCCGTTCACAAGTGTAAGTTCAGCTCAGGACATGCTGTTACACTCAACAAATTTGATATCATTTTAATCCTATTATGGAGTCCTCAACTAAAGTTATTACAAAGCTTGTATTATTCCCAGTGTGAGAGGCGTGTTATCCTTGAACTTGGAGCTGCATAGAACAAAATCAGGTGAAACTGTGAGTGCCTCATTATCTCAGCCAAGGAAATGAATGTTTTCTGATTATTTGCTGCTGTTCTCCAGCATGAAGCCAGGGCTTCATATTTATTGACATTTTTATACTTGACCTTCATGCTGGTTGACAGATTTCAACAGTGATGTTCAACAACTAGAAATAAATCACTCTCTCTACCAACACTGCTGCTGATGGTGCCCATTCCTTGATTTCTAAGCTCTATATATAATCATCTTAGTATAAATGATGAGCTAAAAGTGGAATAATCTGATATTGGCCTATAAACTGTATCATAAAAAGTGTAGCTTATTCAATATTATTGGAAGAAGAGAGCAAAGCATTACAGATGGAATTGCTTTTCTAAAATAATAAGATTCAAATTAGATGCTTCTGAGTCTGATTTTTGTGTTTATGGGTCCTGGATGATACAGACCAGGGTTTGTTTACAGAGGTTTTTCGATGGTGATAGATGCTGTCCTTTTAAGAAAGCACAAAAATAGGTAACAGGTTAAATTTCACTTTTTATAATATGTAGTCTCCCAATTTCAGGTTCTGTCTATTCAGCCTGTATATATATATATATATATATACACTTTTATATGCATATAAATGCATGTGTGTGTGTGTCCTTAATACATTGCATATCTAGTGTATATATAACATTTATGAATTTGATTTAAGGCTATTTGCTATTTGCAACATTTATGGAAATGTGAGTGCTTAACACAGTTTAAAACTCCATTGAAAACTATCAAAATGTTACCTAGATATATGAATTAAAGGAAGAGGTCTTTGAAAGCAGCAAAAAACTGAAGGTATTTCAATTAAATGCAAAATAATTTTGCATAAAATAATAGCACATGATTTTGTATGAATTCTTAGAACTTAAGTCCCTCCCTATGATCAGAATATCCTGTTCATAAATTATTTGTATGAAAGAAAAAAATCCACTAAACAGCACTTACAGAACTACAACCATAGGCAATAATATTAAACTAAAATGTGAATTAAAATGTTGAATAAAAGCATAGACTTCCTTTCCCAAGAGGAAGGAGAGAGCTAGGAAGTTCTGATTTGAAATTTCATCCAAAATGGTCTTAATATAAAAAAAGGGGATAGTGGCAGACTTGAAGCTCACAGAGTATTTTAAATTAATGGAACTAGTCAGTATAGGTTGTAACTATATACTCAGCACAAAATCCAGTCTCCTGTGTGTTTTGATCTCCCAATGCAGCAATGATACATAGGAAAGCCCTTTGAAAAATGTATTTGTGTGTCTAAACAGAACTTCTTCAATTGCAAAAATTTTTAGACCTTAGAAGAGGTTACCAAATTAAAAAGTGGAATTTCCTTCCTTGGAAGCTTCAGAGCCGGACAAATTGCTATCTGACTCCCTTCCTGAGCAGAGGGTGTTACTCTGCACCACTTTTGAGATTCCTTTTCATTTTGCCATTGCTCAAAATTCTCTAAGACCCCAAGATAAATGTTGAAATTCCTCACGCTCTCTTAACTTGGGCTTTCATGCCACTTGAACAAAGGAGAATCTGGACTGGGCAGTAAGTGGCAGCATCTGGGTGTCATACTCCTGATGCCTGGGAGGCCACAGAGCCTTGTGGGAGGGGGCAGGATTCCTGCCGCAGCTGCATCTTGCACGCCAGCTTCTCAAGGCCTGCTTCTGTGGACCGTGCACTGTAACCCTTGTAACTCCAGCAAGGCATGACAGAAGACCAAGTTATCCACATGGCCACGGGCACCCTGGCTGTGACAGCTGAAGCCCAGCTGAGGTGCTGCAGACCTCACCACCCACAGCGGGTGCTGTCCCAGCAGGCTAATCAGCACCAGGCGGTTTTTATACAGTAACTGTAGCTTCACTGGGGGTGGCCAGTGACCCGTGTGACTACCTGTTGGGTGAGTTCCCTTAGAACAGTGACCCTATGACTTTCTGTCCAAACTAGGGTGCTTTTGAGAGTGAAACAGAGGGTGTTGTGTCATTAGCAAAATCCCCAGGACACAGAGATGCAGATAAGGATTGCTTTGGGACAAGAGGAAATGGGGTACCCTGGTGTGAACCCTAGTCCTGACTACAGCAAAGACCACAGAGACTGCAGTTGATCATCTCCTTACTGAAAGAGAAACTGCCAGGTGGGAACACACAGGACAGATGCAGCTGTCGTTTCCTGATGCTCTGCAACCCCCACCGCCACCCCGCCCGCCTCCCCTGCTTTCACAAGACATGCCACACAACAGTCAGCTTTAATGAAATAATGCATTACTTTTCTACAATTAAGGTGTTTGCTTTTAAGGGCTCCAATTTGCATGCAAACCACCCCAAATATAGTAGCTAAAATAGCAGCAGCCTCTCTTCCTTACCTCTTTGGTTTCTGGGAGCTGACTGGGCAGAGCTAGCTTTCCTTCCTCCCAGACTTCCCTGAAGGGGCAGCTAGAAGATGTCTGGGACTAGAGTCATGGCAAAGGCTTCCCTCTTCTTGCAACGGGCAGTCGTTGCTGACAATCAGTCTGACTTTGGCTGGGCTGGTGCCTCGGGGCTTGGGCACCCTCATGCTATTAAGGCTGAGTTTGAAGAGCCAGTGTCCCAAGGAAAAGGGCCAGGAGGATGCCGCTCCTTTTTTAAGACCTCTCTGGGAAATCACAGAACATCACAACCCCACAACCTCACAGGGAAGGGACATGGATACCACCTCCTAGTGGGAGGAACAAGGTCATGTGACTTGGGAGGGAGTCTCATGTCCACCCCTGGATACCCAAAAGATGCAAGAAGAAAAAGAATGACTTAAAAAGTCAAATATTTCTGAAATAGACTAAAAAATTAGTAACGTTTTCCTTGAATCAAATCCGTACCTTATAACTTTAAATTCTTTATAAAAATGTTATTTGAAATGGAAGTGCTATTTGATTATTTTTGATTATAGCAATGTTAAAATTCTCAAAAACTGTATAATTTGCATCAGCTCAAACTGTTATCTAAAAAGCACAGTACTGGTTAGCTCCCTCCCCAAGTCCCTGGTGGAATTCCAAGATGTGTTGTATAGACACTCCTCTGCATGCCTACTGTTAGGGGAAAAGGATGTCTCGAGCAAACTCCATACAGGTGGACTCATACCACTCCAGACTGAAACCATAAAGACACTGGGAACTACAAATCACATCATCGCCGAAGGGAGGGTTGCTGGGATCTGAGGGTGGAGTTAAGCAGCCAAGTTTGGTATAAAACCAGACAAGTGGGCCTTGGGGGTCTCTCTTTTGGCCTCACGGCTCTTGGCTTCTCACCGGCTGTCAGCATGCCACTGGGATTCCAGATCAGTGGAACTGGAAGGACACATTCATGAATTTATCTCCCTCTTTTTCTCCCTGAGATATTCATTTCCCTTTCTTTTGTAAATAAACCCTTTATTGACCTTTTGTGTGTGCCTGCAGTTGAGTATCAATAAGTCCCTTTTAAGTGTGCAGGTGAGGACCCACCTCCAGGCAACCCATTTCATATTGGGGTTGCCCTGTAACACTAACACTTTCTCAAATGTTGTCCTTACTTTGTATCCTGAGACAACAGTTCACTTTTTGACACTGAGTTTGCCTTTGTATCTCAAAACAGAAAATTCAAGCCAGAAAATGTCTCACAATAAATACACAGTAATCAAAGTTAAAGTGTTTATTTATAATCAAAATAATGAGTAGGAGAGAATGTTCTACTTCCCTGTAAGACTTTAAAAGCAAACAAATCAAACTTGACTCAGCATGCTTTTTATATAACCTGTAACAACTTTTATTTTTGGACCTAAAGGGTCACCAAAGATTCGCTCAACTTTTCACCTGTGTCCAGACCATCAGACTTAATGATGCATCAATACGAGGATTATAACATCACTGTGCTTTAATAAGATGGCACATGAAAGAGAGAGATTCTTCAAGGGGATCTGCTTCACCTTGGTCAGGTATGATCACAGAAGTGGCCCAAGAGTTTATGAGAGTCAGAACTCACTGTGCATTGCTTTAGCCCAAACTTTGATTCTGATAACTAATTATGGTTCTTGGGAGAACTTATGTAACTGTTAATTGAGGGATTCAACATAACACCTTTAGATTTATTAGAACTGGTCCATTTCTCAATAAGTGGTGTTATTTGAACTGCACTTGAAATCACCAGAGTTTAATTTCTGAAGTTTCATCACCTAAAGATGGGATCTGCCAAGAGTGTCAGTGCAAACAAACCTCTTGTTGTACATGGCACATGCAAAGTCAAGTTCATAGCTAGGAATGACAGGTGGCTGTGGGGGGTGCTGTTAAAGGGGGTTGTTCTCACTGTTACAGACAAAGCCACTTAACTGATGAGCTGGGTCAAGGAAGGCTCAGAGCAGGGAGACTAGGGTGGAAATCATGCACCCCACACCCAAGAGCGGGAGAGAGATACATGGCATAGAAATGCCTGGTCCTGGGCCTCCTTGTGGCGCAGGGGGTTGAGATGCAGCCTATGAGCCTGACCACAGCCACTGCAGCGTGAGTTTGATCCCCCGACAGGGAACTGCCCACATGGTGCAGCAGAACTCTCCTGGCACATCCATTCCTCCCCTCAGCAGTGTATTTCTGTCGATCTGCCTGTATTGCTCCCCACTCTGCCTCTGGTGAATCCTCTCACCCCCTGTACCTCTGGCCTGTATCCAAGTTCTTGTGTGCATGAATGGATAAATCTCCAAAAAAAAAAAAAAAAAAAAGAAGAAGAAAAGAAATGCCTGGTCCATCAACCCCAATCCTTGAGGAGACGTAAACATATTTGGAAGAATTTTGTCTTAAAGACAGGTGTTCTGCCCTCTATACTCTGTCTAATTTGATTCAAATTATTAATCCCCACTATGAATTTTCCAATGATTTTTTCTCATTTGTTATCAGCTTGGCAAGAAACTGTTTGGACAACCCAAATGCCCAAAAATAGATGACTGGATCAAGAAGATGTGGTATATATACACAATGGAATACTATTCAGCAATCAAAAAAGATAAACTCATGCCATTCACAGCATGCTTCTTGCTGCAAGAATGAATCTCTCCAGTACTGCTGCTTTCAATGCTATTTTGATTGCGGTTGGCTGCCACACTAAGATTTAGTGTGACTAGTTACAGTTTTCTGTGCTACTGTTCACTTTATTTTCCTGGTTTTATAAATGAGAAAATTGAACCTCAAAAATGTTAAGTAACTCATGCAAGAAAACATCACTTCTACTGCTTTGTGGATCCAGAATTCCGGCCACCACTTCTGTCCTCAGCACCATACTGCCTGTGACTAAAATATTAATAATATATTCCAGAAACAAAATCACAAACTGATTATATTAAAAACAGTAATAGGAAGACAGACAAGTTTTACAGATTTTTATCACTATATGTGACTCAGAGGTACTGGGTGTGTCACCAAAGCCCCCACAGCCCTATCCACCATCCACTTTTGACACCAAACCCATAACTGCTAGATTCTGATAACTCCAAATGTCATTGGAGAATGACTAGTTCTTTATCCTTTTGAGGAGGGTTTAAATGTGAAAAGAAGGGACTTTGAAGAAGTCTACTTAGTACAGGACAACTATGGTTCCTAGCCTTCTGTAAAGGAGAAAATTACAATTTTTCAATAGCTCTTTGCTTAGTTAATATTCAAAGGGGGGGGCATGGAGGGGGCATGAACAAGCTGACTCATTCTGTGTTCCTGTGTGCAGCTTCTGGTTACTCCGAGGTTGCCGAAGCTGATCTCTTTAAGCTCTGGTACAGTGATATTTTATTCAACGGAATAGCTAGGAGCCATGCATCAATGCCAAAGAATTGGAGAACATGCCCTTTGGTAATTTAGTATATCACCTTTTCCAAGTACTTCAGGACTACAATTCCGGAACATATTTAGACTGTGGCAAAGAATGGTCCGAAGGTAATCTGTTTGGAGTAGGGACTGTTCAAGGTCTCAGAAGGATACATAAGATAACAGAATGCTCCCGTCCTGTTCACCCTCCCAAAAACTTTATTTGGAGTAGTAGAAAGGCAAGGGAGGAAGATGTAAATGGGAGGAAAATGAATGGGGGAAGAGAAATATAGAAGGAATGGTCACTATGTGATATAAAAGGCTGGAAGTATGGCTGGCAGTGGGGCGAGGCTCTATTGACGTTTATGTCTTCAAGGGGCATCTTATATGTATTTCCTGAATTGAACCTGGATTCTTTGATTTACTTTTCTGCAGGCTCTCAACATGATGATCTTCTCCCCCTGACAGTTCCTGTTGTGGGCGTTCAAATGCAGGTAAGCAACCCATTCTCATAACTGTTTTCTTTCCTTCGTTCACTGGTTTTGTGACATTGGATTTTACCAAAGACTGGCTGCGCTTGTGCTGATCATGTGCATAGCCGTGGTGGCCCTGGAAGCTTCAGATACTCCTCACCCCTCTCTGTGGTTTCCAGGCTCCCTCTCTGACCCCTAAGCCTCCACATTGCAGCAGCTATCTTCACAGTCTGCCCTTCTAGGCCTCTTCTCTAAGTTCATTGAGGATGTCAATGTCAGCACCTGGCTGGCTGTTTTTCACTCAAGGTTGAATTCTTCTGTATCCAAGAAGATGAGGTTGTAGCTCAAATCCCCAGTCACAAAGTTCTTCAATCTACTCTACCAATCTCATAATAATAAATTAAATTTATACTTAAATTATAGCCAAATACAAATTCTTATAAGAATCTTGTAAGATACTACATCTCCCAATCTATAGATGAAAAAAATGGAATAAAGAGCTTCATTCCTGGGCCTCCCTGGTGGCTTAAGTCTATGTACTGAGTTCGATTCCCTGCCAGGGAGCTGACCCTCATGGTACAGCAGACCTCTCCTCTCTCACCTGCTGCTCCCCTCAGCAGTGTATTTCAGTGGATCTGAATGTTCTGCTCCCTGCTCTGTGTCTGGTGAATCCTCTCACCTCCCGCACATCTGGCCTGTACCCCGGTTCTTGTATGCATGAATAAATAAACCTTTAAAAATTAAAAAAAAAAAAGTTAGGGCAAGATTTATAATCCATTCTCAAAGAAAGCATACGGACTTTTTCTACAAAAAGTATGTCAATAGTTAAGTACAATATATGCTAAACAGTTGCCATTCGGTACAGGTAGATAAAAGATGCTGAAGTGCAGGGAAATAGCAAAACATGCTGTCAGGTGGTCACTTCTGTGAACATCAAAATCTCTTAGAAGGCTGGCGGCAGGGTGGGTGGAGGAAGAGAAGCAGTGAGTCCTTTGTCAAAGTTCTGAGAGAGCACAGTGAGGAGTTGCAAGCACAGGATGAATAGACCTAAAAGTTCCAGCTGAAACACAGCTGGGAATGGTGACAGGGGCCTCAGTTTTTCCCCTTCTGACATCCCTGTTTTTTTAAAGATTTGTTTTTAGGGGGATCTAGCCATCATCCGGGCAGACCATGGGCACAGGGAAGCCCCCTCCTGACACCATTTTAGGCCAGGTGTCTTTGCATCGAGAACCCACCTAGACTGCGTGGAACTGGGAAAGGGCTGCCCCCACAGCCAGAGGGGAGCTGAAGAGCCCCCACAAGCCAGGCCCTGTCTGGCTGCCAGTCGGAGCCATGATTAAATTGCCATTAAATTGCCATGATTAAAAACCTGAAAGAAGTTATAAAGGAAAACAATGTTAAGGGAAAAATAATCAACGATCAGAAGAATGAAATTGAGTCCCTAATGAGGGAAGTGAAAGAAATGCAGGAGGTCAAAGTATTAATGGAAGAGATAAAGAACTCTGGGAAAGCAGTGAAAGCAGAATAGATGAAATGGAAGAATGGATCAGTACTCTCAAAGATACAGAAATGAAAAGAACCAAAACAGAACAGGAAAGAGAAGTACAAAGGAAAAAGAATGAAGAAAGACTTCGGGAACTATATGACTCCATGAGGAAAGGAAATATAAGAGTTATAGGAATCCCAGAGGAGAGGAGAGAGACATAGGAACAGAGAAAATATTCAAGGAAATAATTGAAGAGAAATTCCCAAACATGAAGAAGGAGCTAAAATACAGACATACAAGAAACAAGAAGAACACCAAACTTCCATGATGATAGGAAAAATACAGCAAGACCCATAACAGTAAAGCTCCCAAGAATCCAAGACAAGGAAAAAATAATGAAGCTGATAAGAGGAATGAAACAGATAACATACAACGGAAAACCAATCAGGCTGACATCAGACTTCTCCAAAGAAACACTACGGGCAAGGAGAGAGTGGAGGGACACAATCAACAAAATCCAAGACAACAAATGCCAACCAAGAATACTCTATCCTGCAAAGCTTTCCTTTCTCTATGAAGAAAGAATAAGGACCTTCCCAGACAAACAGAAACTCTGGAATTTCATTGCAACTAAACCCCCACTCCAAAAAAATACTACAAGGAGTCTGAAAGCCAGAACCAACAGAGGGATGAATAAGAACGAAACAAAACAAAAAAATGTTAAATAAATAAATAAAACCAGAGAAAAGACAAACAAAATGGCCAATACAGACGCTAACATATCAATATTAACTCTAAATGTAAACGGACTGAACTCTTCAATAAAAAGATACAGAGTCACAGGCTGGATTAACAAACAAAAGCCCGGGCCTTCCCTGGTGGCACAGCGGTTGAGCACTGGGCTGCGAATCTGCCCACAGCCTCTGCAGTCCCACTTCCATCATGGTGCTCAGACCTCTCCTGCCACCCGCTGCTCCCCTCAGCAGTGTATTCCATCACTCTGCCTGTTCTGCTCCCCGCTCTGGCTCTGATGAATTCTCTCACCCTCCCACGCTTCTGACTGTACCCAGTGCTTATATGAATAAATAAATCTAAAAAAAAAAATAAAGAAAAAGAAAAATGGGCCTCCCCAGTGGCGCAGCGGTTGAGCACTGGGTTGCAAAGCTGCCCGCAGCCTCTGCAGCACCGGTTTGATCCCCGGCTGCTCCCCGGCCACCAGAGGAGGGTCCCACATCGCACGCAGACCTCTCCTGCCACCCGCTGCTCCCCTCAGCAGTGTACTTCGGTCCTTCTGCCTGCTCTGCTCTCTGCTCTGGCTCTGGGGAATTCTCTCACCCTCCCACGCTTCTGACTGCACCCGGAGCTTGTATAAATAAATAAATAAATCTTAAAAAAAAAAAAGAAACAAACAAAAAAAGAAACAAAAGCCCACCTTTGGCTATCTCCAGGAATCATATTTAACTACAAAAGATAAAAATAGACTGAAAGTAAAAGGATGGAAAACAATCCTACAAGCAAATGGACCAAAAAAGAAGGCAGGAACACTATACTTACATCATATAAAAAAGATTTCAAACTCAAAAAGGTAAAAAGAGACCCAGACGGTCATTACATTATGATCAAGGGAACAATACTTCAAGAAGAAATAACACTCATTAACATATACTGACCCAATGAAGGCGCACCAAACTATATCAAACAACTATTATCATCTCTGAAAACAGACGTCAGAGAAAACACATACGCAGTAGGAGATTTCAACACACCACTATCAACAATGGGTCGATCAATGAGACAAAAAATAAGTAAGGATACTAAAGTGCTAAATAAGGATCTAGAGCTCATGGGTTTAACAGACATCTCTGGAACACGAAACCCCAAAAAATCTGAGTACACACTTTTCTCATGCGCACACGGATCATACTCCAGGATCGATCAAATACTGGGACACAAGTTAAACATAACATATATACAAAGATTGAAATCATACCAACCGTTTTCTCTGACCATGAAGGCACCAAACTAGAAATGAACCATAGAAAGAAGGCAAGGAACTTGCCTACCTCATGGAGATTGAAACCCACACTACTGGAAGGAGTAGACTGGACTAATGAGGAGATCAAAGAAGAAATTAAAAAATACTTTGAGTTGAATACAAGGACAACAGCAATTTCCTAAATTTATGAGATGTAGCAAAAGCAGTAATAAGAGGAAAATATATAGCAATAGAGGCTCACATCAAGAAACAAGAAAGAACTCAAAGAAACAACCTAATCTCGAAGCTCAAAGATCTAGAAAAAGAATAACAAAAAACCCCAAAACCAGTAGAAGAAAAGAAATAATAAAAACCAAAGCAGAAATACATGAAATCGAGGAGATAGAACACATAAACAGACCAATTACAAGCAGTAAAATTGAAATGGTAATCAAAATCCTCCCCAAAAACAAAAGCCCACTACCAGATGGATTTACAAATGAATTCTACTAATTCAGAAATGAATTAGTGCCTATCCTTCATAAACTCTCTCAAAAAATTGAGAAGGAAGGAATTATACCAAACATGTTCTATGAAGCCAACATTATACTACTACCAAACCTGAACAATGTCAACACACAAAAAAAGAAAACTACAAGCCAATGTCTCTAATGAACACTGATGCAAAAATCCTCAACAAAATGTTAGCTATCAGAATCCAACAATGTATCCATAAAATAATTCACCACGACCAAGTGGGATTTGTTCCAGGGACACAAGAATGGTTCAACATCTGAAAATCAATCAGTGTAATCCAACACATCAACAAAAAGAAATATAAAAGCCATATGATAATATCAATAGATGCTAAGAAAGCTCTCGACAAAGTACGCCACCTATTTATGATAAAGGCCCTTGAAATTCTCAGGATACAATGAACATACCTCAACCTCATAAAAGCCATATATGACAAGCCCATAGCTAATATCATTATCAATGGTGAAAAGCTGAAAGCATTTCTATTAAGACCTGGAACAAGGGGGCCACTCTCGTAGCTCAAGGGGTTAAGCACTGCTCTATGAAGCAATCTGTAGCCTCTGCAGCACGAGTTTAATCCCCAGCCAGGGAGCAACCCACATGGTGCAGCAGACCTCTCCTGACTTGCCCTCTGCTCCCCTCAGCAGTGTATTTCAGTCAATATGCCTGTTCTGTTCCCCACTCTGTCTCTGGTGAATCCTCTCAGCGCCCCCCCACTTCTGGCCTGAACCCCAGCTCTTGTATGAATAAATAAATAAATATTTAAAAAAATCTGGAACAAGACAAGGTTGTCCTCTCTCACCACTGCTTTTCAATATAATACTGGAAGTCCTAGCAGAGCAATAAGACAAGAGAAAGACATACAAGCATTCCAAATAGGGAAGCATGAAGTCAAACTATCATTATTTGCAGATGATATGATAATATACACAGTGAACCCCAAAAACTTCACAGAAAAACTAATTAAACTGATCAATCAGTTTAGTAAAATAGCAGAATACAAAATCAACACACAAAAATCAGTTGCCTTTTATACACAATAAATCTGAAGAAGCAGAAATCAAGAAAACCATCCCTTTTATTATTGAAACAAAAAAAAATCAAGTATTTGGGAATAAACCAAATAAAAGAGGTAAAGGACTTATGCAAAGAAAACTATAAAATACTGTTAAAAGAAATAGAAGACACAAAGAAATGGAAAGACATCCCCTGCTCATGTATTGGAAGAATTAACATTATCAAAATGGCCATCCTACCTAAAGCAATTTACAGATTTAATGGTTTTCCAATAAAAATTTCAATGACATTCTTCAAAGAAATAGAACAAATATTGATGAAATTCATATGGAGCCACCAAAAATCCCTAATAGCCAAAGCTCTCCTGAAAAGAAAAGAAGGGAGTGAAGGCATCACACTCCCAGATTTCACACTATACTACAAAGCCATAATAATCAAAACTGCATGTATTGGAACAAGAACAGACAGATGGACCAGTGGAACCGGATGGAAAATCCAGAAATAAACCCACAGATTTATGGCCAACTAATCTTTGACATAGGAGCAAAGAATATGCAATGGAGCAAAGAAAGTTTGTTCACTAAATGGTGCTGGGAAAACTGGGTTGCTACATACAAAAGAAAGAAAAGCTTGACTACTACCTCACACCATGCACAAAAACCAACTCAAAATGGATTAAAGAACTAGACATAAGACCTGAAACCATAAAATATACAGAAGGAAATATAGGCGAAACACTACATGACATACACCTAAGCAACATCTTTATTTATTTTATTTTTTTTAAGATTTATTTTATTTATACAAGAACCGGGGGAAAGGCCAGATGTGTGGGAGGGTGAGAGGATTCACCAGAGACAGAGTGGGGAACAGAACAGGCAGAATGACCGAAATACACTGCTGAGGGGAGCAGCAGGCAAGTCAGGAGAGGTCTGCCATGACATGTGGGTTGCTACGCGGCTGGCGGGTATCGAACCAGCACTGCAGAGGCTGCAGACACCTTCACAGAGCTGTGCTCAACTGCCTGCACCACCAGGAAGGCCCTCAGCTACATCTTTAAAGACTCGTCACCCAAAGCAGTGATAGCAAAGGCAAAGATAAACAGCTGGGACTACATCAAATTAAAGAGCTTCTGTACAGCAAAAGAGACAGTAACCAAAACAAAGAGACACCCCACCGACTGGGAGAACATTTTTTCACACAACGCTAATGATAAAGGACTGATCACAAAAATCTACAATTTGTAGCAACATGGATGGAGCTGGAAGGGATCATGCTCAGCAAAATAAGCCAGAAACAAAAAGAAAAATACCGGATGGTCTCACTCACAGCAGGAATCTAGAAAACCTAAATAAGGGACCAGGAAAAAGAATAGCTATACGAAAGAAAAAATCAAAATGAACAAACAACTATGAACCAGAGACACACTATGGGGGGCAGGGGTGGGTGGGGAAACGAGGGATTGGGGTCAAAATAAGGGGGATGCAATTGTATGGGGAATATAAAAATAAAATAAAATAAAAATCTACAAAGAGCTGAAGAGACTCAACAAAAACAAAGAAAATAATCCAGTCAAAAAATGGGCAGAAGAACTAAAAAGGAACTTCTCCAGAGACGAAATGCAAATAGCCAACAGGCATATGAAAAAATGTTCAGCATCACTTGTAATCAGGGAAATGCAAATCAAAACTACAATGAGATACCATCTTACACCAGTGAGAATGGCACATATTGAAAAACCTAGCAACAACAAATGTTGGTGAGGTTGTGGAGGAAAAGGAACTCTCCTGCACTTTTGCTGGGAGTGCAAACTGGTCCAACCACTATGGAGAGCTGTGTGGAGATTTCTTGACCTACTAAACATAGAGCTTCCATATGATCCAGCCATTCCACTGCTAGGTATTTACCCAAAGGACACAGAATCATTAATTCGAAAGGGCACCTGCACCCCTATGTTTATAACAGCACTATTTACAATAGCTAAGCTTTGGAAACAACCCAAATGCCCAAAAATAGATGACTGGATCAAGAAAATGTGGTACATATACACCATGGAATATTACTCAGCATTCAAAAAAGATAAACTCATGCAATTTGCAGCAACATAAATGGCGCTGGAAGGGATCATGCTTAGCGAAATAAGCCAGAAAGAAGAAGAAAAATAGCGGATGGTCTCACTCATAGCAGGAATTTAGAAAACCTAAATAAGGGACCAGGAAAACGACTAATTATAATAAAGTAAAAATCAAAACCAACAAGCAATTATAAACCAGACACACACTAGGGAGGGCAGGACAGCAGGGATTACGGTCAAAATAAGGGTGGGTGGGAACTGCATGGGGAATATAACCAAGATGAAACACAAACATTTTACAAAAATGAAAAATGATGTAAAAAATATATAAAATAAAAAAGAGATGAAAAATAAAATGCTTTATCAATTCACAAAAATAGATTTATTTTTATTTATACAAGAACTGGGGTGCAGAGGTGCAAGAGTGTGAACTGGGGTGCAAGCCAGAGGTGCAAGTGTGTGAGAGAATTCATGAGAGACAGAGCGGGGAACAGAACAGGCAGGTTGACTGAAATACACTGCTGAGGGGAGCAGTGGCCGAGACATGAGAGGTCTGCCATGCCATGTGGGTATCTTCCTGGCTGGCCAGGAATTGAACCCATGCTACAGAGTCTTGGACAGCTTCACAGCGCTGCCCTCAACCCGCTGTGGCACTGGAGATACCCCCTGACATCCTTCTTGTTGTTCCTTTGAAAATCCACTCTGTACCATTCTGCCCAATCGGTTCAAACGCAATGGATAAGAACTTTGGCAAGAGCAACCTAAAAAGAGACTCTCTGTCTCTAACTGAACTTGAACTTGAGCTGCTGCCCACCACCTGGCCATTTGGAAAGTCTAAAAGGAAAGCCAAAATTGAAGATGGCCAGCAAACATATGAAAAAATGTTCAACATCACTTATTCTCAGGAAAACGCAAATCAAAACTCCAATGAGATCCCACCTCACAGCAGTGACAATGGCCTACATTAAAAAAACTGGAAACAACAAATGCTGGGGATGATAGAGAAAAAGGAACCCTGGTATTTTGTTGGTGGGAGTGCAAACTGGTCCTCCACCCTCCCTTGGGTGGGGCAGGGAACCTCCCCCTTTCCTGGGGACCACCCTGTTACACAACCACTACGGAAAACCGTGTGGAGTTTCCTCAAAACACTTAAAATGGACCTACCATATGACCCAGCAATTTCATTCCTACGAATCTACCCAAATGACACAAAAACACTAGTTCAAAATGAAACTTCCAATCCTGTTTATTGCAGCACTATTTACAATAGCTAAGACATGGAAACAACCTAAATGCCCCAAAACAGATGACTGGATCAAGAAGCTATTGTCTATATACACAATGGGATATCACTCAGCAATTAAAAGAGATAAACACATGCCATTTGCAGCAACATGGATGGAGCCGAAAGGGGTTATGCTCAGTGAAATAAGTCAGAAGGAAAAAGAGAAACACTGATGGTTTCACTTACAGGTGGACTATAGGAAAACCAAACAAAGATCAGCAAAAAGATAAAACTTGCAAACTGACCATATGTCTAAGGCCTACAGCAGGAGATGGAGAGAAAGTGGGGTCAAAAGGGGGGAGATGGAAGAGCACAAGGGATGGTGCGATGCGCAAAGTGTGCTGTAGTGGTGGGAGAACCATGAGGACTGTATCTGAGGGGAGAGATCAAATATTTTACAAAAAGGAACAATGATGTAAGAAAATGAATACATAAATTTAAATTTAAAAACAAACAAACAAAACAAAACAAAAAAAAAGCAAGGAAAGCCAGCACACCAAAGACAGGGTCACTTGCAGAGACAGACAGAGAGTTCTGGTGGAAGTGTCTGGGCCTCCGATTAAACTGCACCTGACAACAGCTCTACCCTTGACCCCTTTTCATGTTCATGAGCCATTAAACTTGTTTTTCATCTTTTTTTTTCCTTTTTTTTTATTAAATAATAAATTTTATTTTTATATTCCCCCATACAACTGCACATGCCCCATTCTGACCCCAATCCCTCCCCTCCCGGCCCCCACCCCCCAAAAAGTGTCTCTGGTTCATAGTTTTTTGTTGATTTTGATTTTCACTTTCTTATAGTTATTCTTTTTCCTGATCCCTTATTTAAGTTTTCTAGATTCCTGCTATGAGTGAGACCATCCGGTATTTTTCTTTTTCTTTTTGGCTTATTTCGCTGAGCATGATCCCTTCCAGTGCCATCAATGTTGCTGCAAATTGCATGTGTTTATCTTTTTTGAATGCTGAGTAATATTCCATGGTATATATGTACCACATCTTCTTGATCCAGTCATCTATTTTTGGGCATTTGGGCTGTTTCCAAAGCTTAGCTATTGTAAATAGTGCTGCTATAAACATAGGGGTGCAGGTGTTCTTTGGAATGGATGTTTCTGTGTCCTTTGGGTAAATACCTAGGAGTGGAATTGCTGGATCATATGGAAGCTCTATGTTTAGTAGGTCCAGAAATTTCCACACAGCTCTCCATAGTGGTTGGACCAGTTTGCATTCCCACCAACAGTGCAGAAGAGTTCCTTTTTCTCCACAACCTCGCCAACATTTGTTGTTGCTAGTTTTTTTAACTTAATGCAGTTTTAATTGCATTTTTCCAAGTCTGTAACTGAAAGACATCACTCTGATACATCAAGTACAGAAAGGAGGGCAACAGGACTTAAATGAAGTGTGAATATTTCTTGCAGATACAAGACACAAGAAAAGAGGTTAATAGCTTCTACTCTTACAAGTAGACCACCTGGATTTAAATTCCAGATTTGTTACTCATCAGCTATGTAACTTAGGACAAGTTACTTACTGAATTTCTCTCCAGAAATTCCACCTCACAATCTTGCCCCTTGGTCTTTCTGCAAAAATAATTTCACTGCACCTATTAAATAATTTCATAGAAGATTCAATTTTAATGTTTCATCTTCTCCTAAGATTTCTGTCATACTCCTGGGAAGGTACTGCCTCTCTCTCTGTGTCTTCCTAATAATATATATTACATATATATTTATCTCTCATATTTAGTTAACATTTTATTGCTGTATTTTGATTTTGTTTTGATGATTATTTACCCTTGTCTCACAGGAGATTATGAACTTCTCAAAATCAGGAATGTGATGACCCTGCTTTATACACTGCTGAACTCGCACTAGGTCCTTAATAAATAAATAGGGAGAAAAAGGGAAACAGGGGGTGAGAGGATTTCATGCAAGTAAACACCATGTGACCCCTGACTTGAAGGCTAGGGGAAGGCCCAGCCCTGGATGCATGTCCTGCAACAGGATTGGGAGACTTCAGTGATGGTTGAATGGGAGCCTCCAGCTGAGAGCGCTCCCTATCTGCTACCAGCCAGATTGAATATAAAATCTTCCCCTTGTGATTCCTTTGTTTTACCTTCCTCCCCACCAAAAAAATTGTATATTGAGTTTTTGCCAGAATAACATTTGTCCTGATTCCTCCTTGAGATATACATTTTTCTTAAAGAAAACTGCAAAAGCAAGCATGTGGTTTTTGTCCCACTAAAAGTAAGCTTAGGGAATAAGTGCTTAAGTTGTGTTTAAGTCAATAAAGTTTGCTTCACAGGTGTTTAGCACCATCTCTAAAACTGGCATTTACAGAAGAACCTCTGAATGCTCTTTCTAAACTTCACACTTAGAACTCCGGGAAATGTACTAGTTAAAGGATTAAAAAAAAAATCTGATTGCATCATACTTTCCTAAGCCTAGTCTCATTTCTGTTGCTCTAGTCTTTATGGTATAGGCTCACATTCATTTGACGGTAAGCAGCATCTTATAATAAATACAAGTGATACCGGAATTGTCAGGTCTAGTCTCCCAGCCAGGAACGGATCTCAGGCTGCAGGGCAGTGCTGAGTCCCAGCCACTAGACCCCCCAGGGTTGGTGTCTCACGAAGCCGCAGCAGGAACTTCGCAGACGCTCAGGCAAGCAAGTGAGAAGAGGCAGGTTCTTTTATAGAAAGAAAAAGTTTATTGAGGAGGAAAAGAGCAGAAATAAAGTGGGACTCCCAGGCCAGGGAACCAGGCCTGGGAGGGGCAAGGAAGCCAAAGTAGAGTCATGTCTTAGGGAATATATACCTTTTTTCCCTCATTATTCTAAAGCTGCCCCAGTCTCTTTGTGATTGGTCAGTTCTCTGCTGTCTCACTCAATTTGCTACTGAGTGGGGATCTTCACATTCCTTATCTAACAGCTTTCTCTTTCCCCATTTGTTGCATCTTTAAATTTATGGCCCAGTCTTCTGGATGGGCATCCCTGCATTGAAGTTAAACAGCTGCCCTTCTAATGTGACCATAAATTAAACCACTCTCCATTTCTCCAATCTCCGCCTCCCTTTACCACCTGAAGGAAACCAGGACCAGCATTAACAATGTTGTCCTTGGTCCTGGCATGTTTGTTTTTCCTAATGGAATGGGTTACTTTCCCTTGCTTGTCCTTATCTCTGAAGCCTCCCTAAATTTTTCAGAGGTCCCCTCCTGCACTATCCCTAAAACTGCCTAATAACCCTAGCTTGCCCTGTCTCATTCCCCCCTTTAACAAATGGAGCCCTAACTGTAGTTAGGGAAAAGGGACGTAGGTCTGATCAATGACTGATTCCTGCTGAGAGTGGGCGATGTGGGGAGACAGTTAGGGTTCCACAGTAGGATGACGATTTAAGGGACCCCGGAAGATGGACCGTGGAAACATCATTTTGGGTTTTATTTGCAGGACCATTTGGAGCTTGATGGCCTCCAGGTGAGCGGAGATGATTTTGAGGAGAGTATTAAGGATGCAGGGCCCAAACAAAAGAACAATAAAGAGAATTAGTAAGGGAACGAGAAAAGGCAGTAGCCAGGACAGAAGTTGTCCTTTTATAGAATTAAAGATTGTCTGTGTCCAGCTAAGCCCTTGCCCTGTCTGTTTTTTGAGATTATCCACAATTTGTATATTTTTTTAGTATTTTTTTAAAATTTTTTTTTACCTCATGAGAAGTATTTATTTAAAAGCAACATGTTTTATTTAAGAGGGCACAAACTCCTTTAACTTTAGCCGTTGGCAGGTCTAGGGTTTTGTGATTTTATATTACCACTAAGACTAGGGATTTTAAGGAGTAATGTTGGGTTAGTGCCCCAAACACCTGGAGGTGTTGTAGTCAAAATGACAGAATTAGTGGGACCTAGGACTTCAGTACCATTTTATATTTAGTAGTAGCAGCTAGGAGAGCCAATAGTGGCTGTGGAGGCTGCTAGTTTGGAATTTACTTACAATTTTTTTAATTTTAATAGTTAGGAAAACAAAATTAAAAATGTATAAACAAGTAGCCTCGCAGCTAGAAAGGTAGCAGTGTTGTAAAGTATTTTGGCTTAGGCTGGCCATTTGTACTAGTGAGGGGGACAATTGACCTGTAGGTCAGTCCAAAGAATTGGAGTAAGGCAGAATAAGTGGCCCCTTATTTACCAAAAAGGTGAATTTTATGTCTGCCACTTTTTGGGTCACCCGAGGCTTGCCCATATAAACAGTAAACAGGGGAGTCTCTTTTACCTCTGGGCTTTTTTAGAGAAGATTTTTTCCTGCACTGGGTTTTTCATAGTCAGAAGCAGTTGACGGTCAAGTCTGTTCTTCCATCCTGGCCCGTGGTTAGGGCTGGCCCCTCCCTCTCTGGAGAGTGGGACAGTCCCTTTTTAGTGCCCTGTGTGGTGGCACAGAAGGCATGGCCCTGGGGACAGTTTTTTTGCAGCTGAGATGTCCTGGTTGCAGGCAGTGGAAGTAAGTTGGCAGTCCATTAAGAGGTTGAGGTCCCAAATGTCCTAGGGCGCATGGGGCCTTGGGTGAGTCTGAGGTGGCAGGGTACTAACAATGGCAACTGTCATTTACTGGCCTTTTTCTTGCCTTTCTCCCTTTTTTTTCAGTCTAGTTAGTCCCTTCCATATTACTATGGGCCTTGAAGGCCGCGTTTAAAAGCGTTAAAAGGATTTTAGGCCCTTGATTTAGTTTCAGGAGTTTGTACCTGATGTTAGAGCAAGGCTGACTAATGAAGGAGATTGAGACCCTTAAATTGTTTGTCCTTTTTAGGGTCTAGATTAGTATACCTTTTTATAGCCTCAGTAAATTTAGCCTGAAATGCCTGGCTTATTAGGCTTTAAGAAGTCTTATGTATTTTAGAATAATTTTATTTGTGTACATTTATGTTGAAAAGGTGAAACAATTTTATGAGAATACTGTTTATGAGGTATTAATATACCCAAATTGACTTAGTTTGTTTTTACAACAAGAAACAATTATATATTAAAATAACTAAAGCCTGGTGCCACAGAGGTGCACAATTGACATTTAAGTTAACCAAAATATTTCATGACAAGTCACTTGAGAACACAAAAGTTTTCTGTCAAAAATCCCTTACTCAGACTTTTAACACTTTTCTCTGTTTTTTTTTCTTTTTTTAAAACACAAGCACACCATACTTTACTTGTATCCAGAATTATTACACCTTAGTTTCCAATTTCTGCATTGCAAGACACCACAATAGTCATTACACTATTATCTCTTCAGACTACACAACTTACAGACACATTTTTTAATTTTTTTGTTGTTGTTGAGATGACATTAAACTTTAGTTTTCTTACAATAAGGAGCAAAATGTAAACCTGAAATTTCAGTAAATGGTTAACAAATTTTATTATTCTACTTAGTAAAAACCTTAGTTTAGTTTTAGTTTTTTTCTTAGAACTAGAATTTTAAGTCAATTGCAGAGTTGACACTGTAACAATTTTATATACCAAGTTTTCTTAGGCAAGCACTAGATAGATTGACAAAAGCAAGAAAAAAATTAGACACTTAATACCATAAACATTTTTTAGTAACTTGTCCATATGGCTTTAGATGTTACCTTGAATTCTGTAAAGAAATATAGTCATTTACTGGGAGAATATATTGTTTTTTCCAAAGGGAAAAGACAAGTAGATCAGTCTTCCTGGACCAAGATCTCATCAAGAGAAGTTTAGATAAAAGCCTAGAAGTAAGTTTGTTTGTTTGTATAGGCCAGGTTAATTATTATTCCCTTTGTATAGCATGAGTAAACACATTTAAACAACAGTAAAGTATTAATACCCAACATTAAAACCGTAAGGCATGATGCTTTTTAAACCATTAAATTTTGAATTAGTTTTTTTACCACAATTTTAGATCGCGATTTCAAAATTTAGGATTTTTTTATATATAGGCGCCATTTAAAATTAATCCTCCAGAGGCAAAAAGCAAGAACAAAGAGATCTCTTGATTTCCATTTAAAATTTTTGGCCATGTGTATTAATTTTAAGATACAGTTATTTTTACCAATATTTGCAAAGACACTGAGAAACTACAGTTTAGTAAACTCCCCTTCTTTAGTAACATTTTTTTTTGTTTGACACATTTATTTAACCAAGTTTTTAATATTCTTTTTATATCAAGCAGGTTTTTAATGACATAGAAGTTAGAATTTTACATAGAACAAGTACCCTTACTTAAAACTGAGGGTCCAACCAAAACCACAACAATTTCAAAGTTAAGCAGTTTGTACTAACTTTCTTAGACAAGAAAAACATTTTAAGTTTGTATTTTTAAGTATTATCAATTGGCTTTACATTGTTTTAGTATTGTTACACTGAGACCAAGCACATTTTTAAGACGAAAGACATTTTTTTTCTTTTTAGAACCATGTATGGAGAGGACAGGAGAAGAGGAAGAATAAGATTTTCCTTTACAGTTTGCCTGTTTTCAAACTCTTATCAGAAATTAATTAGTCTTAATAAGAAACTAAACTTTCACAGGTCCAATAAGCAGTTTAGAAGTTGTTACTTAACCAAAAATTACCTTTTACAGTTCGTTAGCAAGTCCAAAGTAACTCAGCAGTTTTTACCTTTAACATTTTAGACTTTAAAATCAGAAAAACACAGGGAAATAGAACTTTTTCCGTAGCATAAATCAAAACAGTTTTTCCAGGTGGACAAAGGGAGAGTCTAGTTCCCCCACAACTGGAAGGCAGCAGAGACATACCAATAATTTCAATACTGGAAAAAAATAATCCAGGCAGCTGCTTATTGAGAGCAGAGGCAGTCTTTTTTACCAGCCAGCTGTAGTGGACCTCTTTACTTATTAGTCCCCAGCATTTTGTCTTTTTGTCTTGACTGTGACCAAGGAGGGTTAGCTGAAGAAGATGCCATTTATGGCCAAATTGGGCTAGTTTTTTTAATTTAAAAATGTGGCTTAAGGACATGTCCCATGGAATTGAGATAGAGCATTTTATGGTCTCTGTAGCAATAAAAGAAACCTACCCACAATAGCAGCGCAGAGACAAAGCAGGGACATTCCTGCAATTAAGTCAGAGGTCATCTCATTCGACCAGGACCATATATCATGGTCTTTCGACTGGCTCTTAGCTCTAGGATGCCAGGAGAGATGTCAAGACTTGGGTTTAAGTGACTTACTAAGAGAAGCAACAGGTGAGATAGGAGACAATTACTCCTGAAAATTGGTCTCAATTTTTAAGATGCAGGAGAGATGCGTGCCTCTTTTGCATGGCTGACGAGGAGGCTCCCATCTGCAAAAAGGAATGAAAGCGGGTGTCCAACACCAGCTTCTTTCCCCTTCTGTCTATAGGAGAAAACCTATAGACAGGTCAAATTAAAAGGAATGAAAGTGGGTGTCCAACACCAGCTTCTTTCCCCTTCTATCTATAGGAGAAAACCTATAGACAGGTCAAATTACTGGAGGCGTCCCTCCATTTAAACCCAGAGCTCTAACTGTGAGTGATCAACAGTTTCCTCGCATAAAAGTCCACTGGAGTTAACCACTCCTTTCCAGTGTGACCGATGTATCTCTGCCTGTCTCCCACCAAACAGACAGGTGTGGGGTACCGGACTTTGTGGGATCCGAGTCCTGCAACCTAATTTCTTTTTTTTTTTTTTAATATTTATTTATTTTATTGATTGATTAATTTATACAAGCACTGGGCACAGTGAGAAGCGCGGGAGGGCGAGAGAACCCACCAGAGCCAGAGCAGGGAGCAGAGCAGGCAGAAGGACCGAAGCACACTGCTGAGGGGAGCAGCGGGCGGCAGGAGAGGTCTGCGCGCCACGTGGGACCCTCCTCCGGTGGCCGGGGAGCAGCCGGGGATCGAACCGGCGCCGCAGAGGCTGCGGGCAGCCCCGCAACCCAGCGCTCAACCGCTGCGCCACCGGGGAGGCCCCTGCAACCTAATTTCTAATGATGCCCATTTGTCAGACAGCAAAACTGATTCCTTTTTTCCTTAAGTCATAGCCCTTGAAGCAGCAGTAGCCCAGAACCTGATATTTACTTATTTTTAAACTCCCTTTTGGAAAACTGCCATGAGACAAATTTATAATACCAAAGGTATAATTAATTAGCAGGACCTAGGATTTGAGGCAAACCTGTACATACACTTCTGTCATACTATGAAACTCAGCCTCTCCTGCCTGTGCCAATCAGCAGGATTAAAACCGACACCAGGGAAAAGGCTCCCAGGGGTGCCCCAAGATTTTTATAAGACCATTTTTTTACCTTATGACTTATAAGTTGCCTTGATAGAAGCTGAAAGAAGTCCGTCCTATAAGGGGAGGGATTAAGAAGGTGAAAGTCCCTTTCTTTTTTTTTTTTTTTTTAATACTGTTTGGCCTCCGTGACTCTCGCCTAGGTGCCGACCTAGTAGAACACCTTGTCTGAGCCATCGGATCTCCTGGATGTCCAGGGTTCCAAGGGTCACAGCTTGGCCATTCTGAGCACCCTCGGAGTCCACGGATGATAGAGGAAAGTAGGAATTAGTGACAAGAGAGTCCCGACATTCCCACTCAGCAAGTGGGGGGATCAGGAAGCCTTGCCAGCTGAGAAACCTGTCACCCAAGACTTTAAGAATGGCGGCCTCACGCTAGTCACTTTTACCGGGCCGACGGGTGCCCATTAATTTTTTGCAATTAAATATAGGACAGAGAAAAAAGTTTTTGAAATATCTACTGCCTGTTTGAAGCCCACAGGTAACAGAGAAGTAAATCAGTTGCATTGCAAGAGAAGGAAGAATAGGAAAGGGAGAGAGCAGAGAAAGATAAGAGGAGCCATTCAAAATAATCCTAACAGGGATCTGAGGCCAGGGAAGGGTTATGTGTCGGATCCTGTGTGGTGTTTAGTGAGGAATGACTTTCCCAACTATCACATTGGGACCATTCATCCTCCACTGGGTCTCGGCAGCTCTCCCTCTGCTGAAGGCAAGGGAGGATGGCCTGAGCTGCTGGGAGATCAGCCCCTTATGTGCAGCTCCCGGACGGCCTCTACATGACGTATGTGCCTAGCTCTTCGGAGACCAGAGTCCCTCATATGACGACACCAGACTTTTATCTTTTGACTGGCAGATGGGCTAGTCCCCTTACCTGGTCTGGTCACAAGTTTATCCTTTCACAGGAGTCTTTAAGGCAGTCGCCCTTTGGCATTTACTGACTGTCCTGTGCCCTTTTTATGGCCTCTTTGATGGCTCCGAGAGAAAGAAAATGTTTAACAAGAAGAGTTTAGGACAAGCTGAAGATAGAAACAATTTGTGCCTCTCAGCTGACTTACCCAAAATCTTGTGAGATCCTGGACGAGCCCCCAAAATGATACCGGAATTGTCAGGTCTAGTCTCCCAGCCAGGAACGGATCTCAGGCTGCAGGGCAGCGCTGAGTCCCAGCCACTAGACCCCCCAGGGTTGGTGTCTCACGAAGCCGCAGCAGGAACTTCGCAGACGCTCAGGCAAGCAAGTGAGAAGAGGCAGGTTCTTTTATAGAAAGAAAAAGTTTATTGAGGAGGAAAAGAGCAGAAATAAAGTGGGACTCCCAGGCCAGGGAACCAGGCCTGGGAGGGGCAAGGAAGCCAAAGTAGAGTCGTGTCTTAGGGAATATATACCTTTTTTTCCCTCATTATTCTAAAGCTGCCCCAGTCTCTTTGTGATTGGTCAGTTCTCTGCTGTCTCACTCAATTTGCTACTGAGTGGGGATCTTCACATTCCTTATCTAACAGCTTTCTCTTTCCCCATTTGTTGCATCTTTAAATTTATGGCCCAGTCTTCTGGATGGGCATCCCTGCATTGAAGTTAAACAGCTGCCCTTCTAATGTGACCATAAATTAAACCACTCTCCATTTCTCCAATCTCCGCCTCCCTTTACCACCTGAAGGAAACCAGGACCAGCATTAACAATGTTGTCCTTGGTCCTAGCATGTTTGTTTTTCCTGATGGAATGGGTTACTTTCCCTTGCTTGTCCTTATCTCTGAAGCCTCCCTAAATTTTTCAGAGGTCCCCTCCTGCACTATCCCTAAAACTGCCTAATAACCTTAGCTTGCCCTGTCTCACAAGTATGATAAATAAGAATATATATATATTTAAAAAAATCATACTTATAGTGAATCCAGTGTGTGATCATAATGAAGATAAATTCTACACAGTTTTGGCCAAGTAATTTTTCCAAATCATTCTGCTTTCAGTCTGTGGGTATTAGATATTTAGCAAGCAGCTGAAGCACATGATTCTCCAAGGCACTAGAAAGTCCTATATCAATTATAAATGATGCCTTACAGGTGAGCTCGCTTGTACAAAACAGAGTTTCCATTAAGAAAGCATTTGCTGAGAATGTCACGGCCTCTGCAATGGGTGGTGATGGGTCTCCTTACTCCAGGTAAATGTGAAAAATTAAGACATGAATCCAGTTTTCCTGAGAGGGCCTGTGCTCCCAACATGGTTCTGGCTGACTTCAGGGAAGTGGTCACCTCTTTTCTCATCTTTGTACCCAGCACCTGAAGACAGGACATCTCAAAAAATATTTACGGAACTGATTACTGTGTATTTTTTTTCTTTTTTTGCGTAGAAGAACTGGGGTGCAGGCCAGAAGTGTGAGTGTGAGAGGATTCACTAGAGACAGAGTGGGAAGCAGGACAGGCGGATCAACTGAAATAAACTGCTGATGAGAGCAGCAGCAGGTGAGACAGGAGAGATCTACTGAACCCTGAGGGTCAGCAACCTGGCGAGGGATCAAACTCAGGCCTTTGAGGTGATAGCGCTGAGACTCAATCCGTAGGCCACCAGGGAGGCTCCTGTGTATTGTATTTTAAACAGTGGTTTATTGTGTGCTTCACATCTGGCCCAGTTGTTTGGAGATAGATTTTAAAAATTAAGACTATTCTTTGCCTGCATGGAATTTGAAATCTAGTGAGAAGAGTGCCAAGCAATACAGACCCAACAAGACATAGAGGGTGATCTTCCTCTTATTTGTTCTTTAAAAGGTGGTCATGAGTTGGTTAGTATTATTTTGAACCCCCCTCACCTTTGTAACACACCTACACACAATGTCACAAATGAAGAGGAGGTGTTGTGATAATTTGCCAAAAATCATTTGATCCACAAAATCAAACTTAGTTTTGCAGGCCAATGGCAGGGCATTGCTTAGGACAAGAAGAGCAGAATTGCATTTTACCCTTTCAACTCAGGGATAGATAGTTTAAAGAGATAAACCTTTTCACCAGCATTTCTTCTCCTCTTCTCTAAACCCCAAATGCTCTGTTTAACAGTGAAATGCTTTCATTGCCCTCACTTTGCCAAAATCTAAAACATCCTATGTATCCCTCCAATCTAAACCCCAGCACAATCAATCTCCATGACAAACCACAGTAAAACAGTCTGGTCTCGCCCAAGGCCATGAGCAAGCCGGCCCCTCCACCTCTAGGGCTTGCATTCTTAAAAGTGATCAACCTGCCATTGTATTTTTTTTGAAGATTAAATGAGTGAAAAACATCAAACTGTGTGTGACATATATAGGATTCAGTTAATGTGATTAGCTGTTACGGTTATTAATATTATTGCCAAGTTTTAGGTCCTAACACAATAAAAACATCTGGGGGAGGGATACTATATGGGGCAATGTGCCAAACCGTGGCCAGGATAATGAGATTTAGAACTTGACTCTGAAGTGAGCGCCCACTGAAGGGCAGCTGGTGCCAGGCTCTGGGAGACCAGTTTGAGGAAGCCTCTCTGTAGGCATAAAGGGGCGGGGCCACGGAAGGTGACAGTCCTTTCTTACCCCAGCAAAAGACTGCATACAAAGCAGTCTTGTGAGAGAGAGCAGATAACGAACAAGGAAGTTTTCAAAGGAAATGGACCACTCCAATGCCACGACACTGTAACATCAGTATCTGCAGCAACAGAGTGGAAGAAAATCCTGGTTGACGGCAGAATCCTCTTTTAAGAAGTGTGTGTGTGATGGCCTCCCTCGTGGTGCAAGGGGTCAAGAACAGCACTGTGAGGGGCCTCCCCAGTGGTGCAGCAGTTGAGCGCTGGGCTGCGAAGCTGCCCACAGTCTCTGCAGCACCGGTTCGATCCCCTGCTGGAGCCCACATGGCATGCAGATCTCTCCTGCCGTGCTCACTGCTCCCCTCAGCAGTGTACTTCGTCATTCTGCCTGTTCTGCTCCCCGCTCTGGCTCTGGTGAATTCTCTCATCCTCCCACGCTTCTGACTGTACCCAGTGCTTGTATAAATAAATAAATAAATCTTAAAAAAAAAAAAACACAAACCACAAAAAAAAAAAAAAAAAAAACAACAGCACTGTGACTCTATCTGCAGCCTCTGTGGCACAAGTTTGATCCCTAGATCATTTCACAAGAAATGGGATAGGGTACATGTCAGAGGTGCGCAGGGTGAGAGGATTCACCAGAGATAGAGTGGGGAGCAGAACAGAGTAGCTCCCTGGCTGGGGATCGAACTCGTGCTGCAGAGGCTGTGGATAGCTTTACAGTGCTGTGCTGAACCCCTTGTGCCACCAGGGAGGCCCTTGTATGCATAAGTAAATAAATCTTTAAAAAATAATAATAAGTGTGTGTCTCCAAAATCTTCAGGGAATCATAGCGCATGAGAAGTACAGATCTCAATGATTTTGAAAGCAAAAATATGATAAAAATGGACTTGATATATAAATATGTTTTAGGAAGGCTTTGACTATTTCACTTACATCTTTTTATGCACATGCAAGAATGATATGTTTCAAAATCTATACGTCTGTGAGTCTCAAAGACCTCTTTATCAGTATGATATAAAATCTATTTGAGAGAGTATTTTTTGTGGCATCTTTCTTTTTCAGTGTATCAAGAACATTGGCTCGTGTTACAGATGATGAATCCTGGTGATGGGGCTGCGGTCAGGCCCAGCACCCTCCAACTCAGTGACCTTCTCAATGCTCAGTATCACATAATCAAAGAGAAGATTTGCTCTTAACACCTACTAGAAGTGAGTTACTGGAAATACTGATCACCATATATAATAGAATTGACACTACAATAAAAAACATTAATTTTTAAGAATATTTTGAGAGTCTCAAGTCAGATTTGTCACCATAATTAATACTCTGCTGAGTACTTGAAATTTGCTGAGAGTAGATATTAAGTGTCCTCACCAAAAACAGTTATGTGACAGATGGGTGTTCATTGACCTGATGGTGGTAAGCATTTCAAGCACGATCCATGCACCTATCAAATCATCTTGTTTTACACTTTAAATACATCCCAATTTTGTCAATTACACCTCAGCAAAACTGGAGGGAACAAACAGTCTTCACTTTTACTGGCAACAACCTCCACCCTCTGATGGCTGATTCTGGGGCTTAAGTCACATCCAGGGTCCATCTGCTCCAGCCAGCACCACCTTACAGTCCTATGGGGAACACACTGAGCTCTCTTCAGTCCAAGCTGGACACTTGTTGGCTCTGCTTAGAATTTTATCCACCACAAATTCTCACAGCTGGTTCCACCTCCGATGCAGGTTGAAATAATATTTCCTCTGAGAAAATCTCCATGATCCCATGACCCCAAACAACTCTCATCACCATTTCTCTAGCCCTGGTCTTTGTGTTCCTCTGTCATCTGCTTCCGCTTCTTTGCAATTTGTCTGCTTCTCCCTCTACCCCATAGCTGCTCTGAGTGTAATCACCGTGGGCAGCGTTCTGCCCCATCTTTGTAGCTGTACCCTCACTTCTAGAACCACTCCTGGCATCCGCCGGGTCCTGGCATTTTCATCAGGGATGACAAGCCACTAGATGAGGTGGCGGGAGGAGGCTTACAGCTATCAGTTCAAGGAGTGCTTCAGGGAGCAGAATTTCAAGTCCTGGTCTGTTGTCCTTGATCTTTACTCTCCTCCAGGTCAGGAAATAACTTTTTAAAGCAGCAGTAAATTGAGAAGACAAACCACTCAAATGCATAGTGTCTGCTAAAACAGTTTCAACTCATCATCCTGGGTTATTGATAAAAATTAAAATGACTTTTCAAAGGATGGATTTGGGTTGGAGCCACTTGTGGTTTTACACATGATGTGTGAGGTTCTTCCTGTACCCTCGCTGGGATAACTCCTTGTCCTGCGTAGTTCAGCTGCAACGTCCTCTCCTCTCAGCTAGTGATTTCCAGCCCTACAGCCTGGCCTGTGTGCCCACCTTAGACTCACCTGGGGAGCCTGGGAAATGAGTCCTTGCCTCTCTGTGTGTGTCACTGACCACGCATGCACCTGAAGGCCCTGAAGGACCTTGCGGCTGAGCCAGTGCCCACGCAGCATCTGGCATAAACAGTGGCTCAACACTGACTTGTTTAACTGAAGACAACATGGTCTTTTCAGGGAAATTTAAGAGAAAAACATCTTTTAACTCTGTAAGCAGAACAACCACAAGGCCAACTCTGCTCTCCTGGAACCTCACCCAGATGTCAAGGCAAACACAGGTGCCTGGAGGTGAGTGGTGACGGGTCTGCAGAGAGAAGTGCAGAGTCTAAGGACAGATGGCTGCACCTGGTGGTCACTTCCACTCTGGCTGGTGAAGGTCACCTGAGCGGGGACTTGAGGGGCTGGGGGGCACACGGGCATCTGGATGAGCAGAGAGGACGGCAGGAGTACAATCTCCAGATGGGGGAGGGCTTGACGGAAACTGGGCCTGGGAACTGGAGGATAGGCGAGGGGCAAAGTAGGAGGAGGTGAGGGTCAGGAAGCCGCCCATTGAAGGCCAGCTTTAGCCACTGGGCATCACTGAGCCCCTGAAAGCGCTGCAAGAGCATTTGGGGTGAATCATTTCTGTGGCAGTCTGTCTCACCGTCATGTGCTGGTGTCTTGTCTCTAAGGCTGCGCTGGCTTCGTGTGGTGTGGACTCCCAAGTCTCATTCCCAACACAGCACAGAACTACAATACTGACTGACAAACTGAGATGGTGTTTGAAGAACCTACAGAGTGACTGACCTGGCCAGAGCGGACTGGCTTCCCAGGCCCCATGCACTTGCCCTCGCGCCGCGCCCCCCTCCCCAGGAGTCAGAGGCAGCAGTTTTACCCCAGGATCCTTTGGTCCTCCTGGGAATGAGAAAATCCTTGAGTGTGAGCCAGAGTGCCTAAAACTTAGTTTTCAAAGCCTGAGTGTGGGAACCAGACCTGCGCTTATGAGATCAGTCTCACGTGATCACTTGTAAACTCAGGGGAACGTGACCTACCCTTCAGTGGGTGCAAGCACGAGGGTTATTTGCCTCCAAAATGTGCAGTGACACCTGGATACAACAACGGTGAGTAAATACTATGGTCCTTAAGTGGATGACTCGCTTGCACAGCTGAGTGACTGCACGCAGATGTGTCTGCACCACGATGTGACCACAACTTGATGTGACTGCACCCTGATGTGAGCACACCTGGATGTGAGTGCACCCCGAAGTGACTGTGCCCCAATCCTGCTACAATGCACCAGGAGCTCCCTTGGCCGGGCCTCCTCCCCCTTACTGGTGCGCGGATCCTGCCTCACTCCCGAGTGTTCCCTCAGACAGGACCTACAGGCATGGACCGACCCTCTGCGTGAGAAGAGCAGATACTCAAAAAGTGAGTTGAGTGCAGAGTGACACATTTAGAGATCTCTGTGGCAGCCCCAGTCAGAGACACGGGGTCGCCCTCCTTCCTCTGTCACATGACATATGGGACAGCAGGGCAGTGGGGCAGTGAGGCAGGGGGGCAGTGGGACAGCGGGGTAGCAGGATGGTGGGACAGTGGGGCAGCAGGGCAGTGGGACAGCGGGACAGTGGGACAGCGGGACAGAGGGGCAGTAAGGCAGCAGGGCAGCGGGACAGTGGGGCAGCGGGATGGCAGGACAGTGGGGCAGCAGGACAGCCGGACAGTGGGGCAGCGGGATGGCAGGACAGTGGGGCAGCAGGGCAGCAGGACAGCGGGACAGTGGGGCAGCGGGACAGCAGGACAGTAAGGCAGCAGGGCAGCGGGACAGTGGGGCAGCAGGATGGCGGGACAGTGGGGCAGCAGGACAGCGGGGCAGCGGGGCAACGGGACAGCGGGGCAGTGAGACAGTGGGGCAGTGGGACAGTGGGACAGGGCCCGGCTTTCTGAGTCTCCACCTCTCACCCTCTGGGTTGTCTCCGATTTCTCACTCTGGCGGCTTAGCCCTCCAGCAGCCCACCTGTCTCTCTGTACAGAAAGTTCTACCTGATCCCAATGTCCCTGTTCCATCTCTTTCCATGTCATTCATTCAGCAGTTGTGGCGAGAGGAACAATCAAGCTATTTCTCAGCAACCTCTCACGAGGGGCACTTCGGGGTCACATCTGCACGTGTGGGTTCTAGTGACTGGAATCAAATAGGTTGCCAAACAACAGATACTGTTGCTTGGGTCCATTGCTTCTCTATTCATCTCTGTCGCTGAGAGGTCACACCTGCAGTGTCTAGAGCCACCCTGGCCACGCCCCTCTGTGAACCATGTGTTGGTGGGAGGCGCAGTGGGTGCGAGGGTGCGGGGGTGCAGGTAGTGCTGCTCCAGGGTGCTGGTGAGCTTCTAGCTTCACACTTGCATAGATAAGTTGCTTTTTTTTTTAAATTGCTTTTTATTTATTTATGCATGCAAGAACTGAGGCACAGGCAGAGTTCTGTGGGGTGAGAGGATTCACCAGAGACAGAGTAGGGAACAGAACAGGCAGATCTACTGAAATACACTGCTGAGGGGAAGCAGTGGGAGAGTCAGGAGAGGTCTGCTGCACCATGTGGGTAGCTCCCTGGCTGGGGATCGAACTCGTGCTGCAGTGGCTGGGGATAACTTCATAGGTTGTGTCTTAACCCCTTGCACCACCTCTGTACACATGTCCATAGTGCACTGTGCAAGCTAGGGTTTTCTGAATGTTATGTTATGGTGCTAATTTTTTACTTTTTGGTGGCTTGGAATGACTATGTTAATCTTCATGAAACTTTGTAGTAAATTATTAAGATACTTAGCAATATGTCAGAAAACACAGGAATGCTCAGGGATAACATGGCATTGCATTTTATTCATTTATTTATTTGGGCATTGTAATTTATAAATGTAAATTACTGAGAAAATTTAAAGTGAAAAGTCTTGGATAAGTAAGGAGTGCCACAATGTGGTCACAGCAGCTAATTTCATATAAACTTTGGCCAAAGACTTATTTAAGCTAAGATAGAATTATTTTGTTGCTATTAAAGCTACTTCTATATTTAACAAAGTATTATTCTATATTTCTATATTTAATAAAGAAATTATTTTAAATTTCTCTTCCTTATATAATTTTCTTAATCTGTCAATAGCTGAATTTAAAGCTGTCCCTAAAACAAGATTAATGTCATTATTAATAATAGTCACACTACTGGCAAATGGTTAAGCAGTTATTAAAATTTCATTTTATCTGATTTTAGATCCCAAGCTTTTAATAATCTCTAATCTAAACTAATGATTTTAAACTAAAGAGGTTTTTCACATTCACAAAAAGCACAAGAGACTCAGGAAGGTGAAAACTCTGTAGTTGGGTCTTTTCCAGCACCTGAATTTCTGCAGCAGTAGCCAGACCCGGAAGGTGTGAAGAGGACCCAGAAGACCAAGTAATTTGATCACTTGTGATTTGATCAACTGTGGACCTTGCCGGATTCTAGTTCCTGTGCTCAGAAGTTCATGATAAGGTGGAGAAAGGTAAATAAAGCAACCCCTGGACAAGGGGCGGTGCTGTATCCTGCGCAGGAAGAGCAGAACTGCAAGGAAGCCAGGAGTGCCACCCCAGGCCTTAGGGTGAAGGGCAGGGTGGAGGCTTGGCAGAGCAACTGACTCCTGGATTTTGGAGAAATTCCAGGCTGAGGACAACACGTACAAAGGCATGATCAAGAACGTGAAGGCATGATCAAGAACGTGCTAGGGGGCCTCCCTGGGTGGTACAAAGGGTTAAGTCTCAGCACTATGTCTTTGGTTAATGCTCTCACCCCCACACCTCTGGCTTGTACCCCAGTTTTTGTATGCATAGATAAATCTTAAAAAAAAAAAGAATGTGCTAGAAGCTGGCACTGATTCTCTCTAGTGTGTTGGACAGCTCATTCATGTCCAGATTTTCATCTCTTTCCCATAACTGCATGAAATCCTGTATATCTTTAAGTTGCTCTGCAGCATAAAACAAAGGGAATATAAGTTGAACCCATTATGGAAAGCCATCTGGATTTACTTTTAAAAATGAAAAATGGAAATACCCTACAGCCCAATAATCCCTTTCTTGGGCAGCTAACCACAGAATAAGAAACCCCTTATGTTCCAGGGTTCACAGCAGCATTATTTATAATAGCGTGGACACAGAAGCAGCCTGAATGTCGATTAATGCATGATAGTGTCAAGAAGGCTGTATATCCACACCAAGGAGTGTTAAAGAATCGGAAGAAAGGTGAAATGCAGTCATTTCCAACAATATGGAGACAATTATGTGCAGCGAGGTAAGTCTGAATGATAAAAACAAATACTGGACAATTGCAAAGCAGACAATTCAATAATGTAAAACAGTTTCAAAAACGAGTGGTCATTAAGGCCTCCCTGGTGGCGCAAGGAGTTAAACCTATGAAGCTATCTGCAGCCACTGCAGCACAAGTTCGATCCCTGAAGAGGGAGTGACCCACATGGCACAGAAGACCTCTCCTGACTCCCCGCTGCTCCCCTCAGCAGTGTATTTCAGTCAATCTGCCTGTTCTGTTCCCCACTCTGTCTCTGGTGAATCCTCTTACCTCCCTCCAACTCTGGCATGCATCCCAGTTCTTGTATGCATATGCATACATAAATAATCTTTAAAAAAAACCGAGTGCACATTGAACACCCAGATGGCTCTGAGTTTAAAGGGGAGAGGGCAAGGGATAGGGGACAAAAGGGGGAGGGCAACAGAATTCTCCGGATTCCTCTCGGTGATTTCTTTTCCTGGTGTATAAAAAGAATAAAATCAAAATAGAAGTTCAACTTGTATTTATTTTTGGAACAGATACTATGTCCACATGGTTAAAAAGTGAATGATCACAAAAAGATGTAGGTGGGAGGACCTCTTCATCCTGTCTTAGAAAAAGGAAAGAATGGTTGATCCACTTATTTAAAAAATAGTTATATTATTGTAATCCAGTTACATAATATTGATCGTACATCTATGATCCTAAGTGCAGGCATGTTCTGAAGCTAATTCCCTGGAGAAACAGAGCTTCATCTGCATTAAATGACTGAAGCGCAGGTGGACAATTTCTGGAAGAATGCTTCCATCCAGTGGCAAAATTGAGAAGTGCACTTACACATGATTTCAGGTTTATATCCTGAAAATGCCTGAGTATTTTGAATGAATATTTGCCTATTCACTAGGAAACAATTTGCTTTTAATTTCAGTTTAGGGGACTTGAACAATGAAAACTTACAGCCTTCCACTTGATTCTCAAGGAGGTAAGTTCTATAAGGAAAAATAAGATCTGCAAAGACCTTTTACTTGTTAAAGGTTTTATGTAAATTTTCTCATTTGAAACTTCTTCTAAGAAAAAAAAATAGTTTTCCCTATTTGTAGGTAAAGAAACAAAAGTATAACAGTAAATAATACACCGACGATCGTTATGCAAAGAAGTGACCCAAGTCAGGAGGACTTCAGGTCCTCTTCTTTTCTTTTCTTTTTTTTGATGCTTTAGGGACTTGTCATATGGTTCTCTCTTCTCAAAGTTACACACCCTTTATCCCTTTATGGGACACAAGTAAGATCTCTGAAGTAAATCTGAAATTTGGAAGGCGTAGGTTTTATTTTCTTCTTATGTGTTCACTTTGTTTTATTATTTCTTTATTTCTGCATAGGTGCCAACTGCTATAGCAAGTGCCAGACACTCTGAGAAGTACCAGGGGCGCAGACCAGAGGAGGGTGTGGAGCTGGGCCTTGGTGGAGAATCACTGGTCCTTATAAGCCAACTTAGTCACACCCTAGATGTGAGCAGTTTAACAAAATTCAACAACTGCACAAAGGGATAAGCCATCCCACAGAGAGGACTCCAGCAGGGCAATCTCTGTACCGGCAAGGGGCAGCAGCCTTCTGCCCGCCTGGGCCCATCCGGGGGCTTCTCACTGCCAACCTGCCCCTTTGCAGGCAGCAGAGGTAGCTCCTCCCCAGGCTGCCAGTAGGGCCATGCAGGTACCTCTAAGCAAACTGGTCCCTTCCCTGGCAGCCCTCTCTGTCTGCTGTCTCTGTGTGGTGTCCTCTGTTCTGGCTCCCTTTATAATAAACCTGCCCTTCTGGCTCCAACTAACACCTCTGTCTCGAGAAACATACTGTTGCTGCTGAAAGGGGAGTTCTGGGGAACCTTTTTCCAGAGTTAACCCGAGGACCCCACTCTCCAAACCCAATACTCCGAACCCTGACTTTAGGTCACTCAACACAGGCTGAGGTAACAATGGGCTCCAGGCTGCGGTGGGAAGAGGGGGCCAGAGTCCAGTGGTCTCGCTAGATGGAGACAGAAAACATTTTTTTTTAAGAATTTTTGTAAAGATTTATTTATTTATACAAGAACTGGGTACAGGTCAGAAGAGCGGGAGGTTGAGAGAATTCACCAGAGACAGAGCGGGGAGCAGAACAGGCAGATGGACCGAAGACACTGCTGAGGGGAGCAGCGGGCAAGGCAGGAGAGGTCTGCTGCACCATGGGGTTTCTCCCTGTCCAGCGGGGGATCAAACTGGCACTGCAGAGGCCATGGACAGCTTCGCAGCACAGCGCTTGTAGGGTAAGGAAAAATGTCAGGCTTTTCTGCCCTCCCGCCATCAGGATAGATGAGGGAACCCTGTGATCCTGAATGCATGCCTGATGGCAGGCACCTGAAGTGGGTACACCTGCGCTAAGACTGTGCTTTTAAGGGCAGCGTCACGGGGACGCCAGTAGAAGCCATGAGAAGCCTAAAGAGAAGCCAAGAGAGAAGCAAGAGAAGAAGCCGGGAGAAGGCCGGAGAGCCCAGAGTGAAGACCTGCTGGGGGCTGGGAGGCCTGCCAGCCTCCCGGACCCCCAGCACCCCTGCCGGCCGTGTACCTGGTAACCCCAATAAAAGACCTGCTAAAGCCACTGAGGAGTCTGACTCCTCCTTTACCTGGTCTGCATGGGATCAGAAAACCTGCACCGTGTCTATTCGTGATTTTACAGCGCTCAACGGTTGTGCCACAAAGGAGGCCCCAGAAAACAGTTTTGAGAAGCCAAGGTGGCTTGACTCTGTGCAGGGAAAGACCCAGGAAAATGCGGCAGAGAGGGGGGTTCCTGGAATATGAGGGTCACCTGGGGAGCTGCATAGTCTGTGAGAGGATCCTCACATGCACCCAAACCATCTAGAGCTGGAGGGGGAGGGGGAGGGAGAGAAGAGAGAGAGAGAGAGAGAGGAGAGAGAGAGGAGAGAGAGAGAACAAGGAGAGGAGGGGGGAGGAGACAGGAGAGAGAGTGCTACTGACTGCACTAGAAGAAACAAGCCTCCTATCTCAGGGCTGGAAGTGTTAGTTTCCCGGAGCTGGAGCTGAAATGTCCCGACCTGTGGGACAGAGTAGTGTCCTGAGCGGGGCACAGTTTTAAGAGTGAAGCCACGCTGGGCCTAAACCAAAGTTTGCTCTCATCTATCTTCATAAAGGCTAAAAGTAAACCGTGAGAAGATGGAACTGATTTTAAGTAACACCTCAGCCCAGAAAAAATAACCACACTGCCACTTGTAGGGCAATGAGTGGTCAGGCTTTTCCCACCTTCCCACTGCTAGGTCTACAGAGGCCACCTTTGGCCTATGCAAAAGCTGATGCTGAGATTGGGAAGCACTAAGTATGCTAAAGAAGGCCCGTGAGTCTCTAAAATCACCTGTGAGTGATGCGTTATTTGTTGTTGAGGGTGAGGAGCTGAGGAACCCATCCTTGGGGGACTGGTGGGGAACGTGGCTTGTGGTGGAGCCCACAGCCAATGAGGGGACCCAAGAGAGGCTGCAGGTGGAGCTTGTATCCACGGATCCCCGACCCATGGGCGTGTGCAGTGGGTTGGCCTGAGTGCAGGGGTCTGCATGTCTCATTGGTGGCTATGAAAGCCGAGTATTGGAATGACCACCGACAGAAGCCCTGAGGGTTGGGTGATTACCCCCAAAGAGTACAGAATCGTCAATCCAAGAGCGAGTACATCCCTGGGTGGATGCAGTGTGGGGCTTGTGGCCGTGACAACAGCTGAAAAAGGCCAGGAAGCCTTCTGGGGTGTAACAGCAAATGCCTGAGTGCCCCCCCACCCGCATGAGCAGCGCCTGGGGCAGCAGGCGTAGTGGATCATGTGCTGGTGCCAATAATCTTGTCTTTAGCCCCTAGGTAGGTGCCCTGTCTGCACTTATTTGTATTCTGTTATATTTTGTGCATTGATGTATTCAGTTGTATTGTTTCCTTTTGTGAGTCATGGCTGCAGTGTTCATAATTTGCCAGGGGAAACTTGTGTGTATTTTGTATGGCGGAAAACCCTGAGGGGGTTGATTATAGGGCAAGTGAAAAAGTATCAGGCTTTTCTGCCCTCGCACCATTAGCATTGATGATGGATCCCTGCAGTCCTGAGTGCATGCTTGATGGTGGGCACCTGGAGTAGGGTGTGGGCATGCATAGGTGGGCACACCTGGGCTGAGACTGGGCTTATAAGGACGGCATCACGGGGATGCCAGCAGAGAGCAAGAAAGAACCAGCAGAGCAGCAAAGGAGAAGCAGAGACCATGAGAGAACACTAGAGAGCCCAGAAAGAGTGAAGACTTGCCGGAGGCTCGGAGGCCTACCAGCCCTCTGGACCCCCACACCCCCATCCTGATGGTGGGAGGGCAGAAAAGCCTGATACCTTTTACCTACCCTACAGTGAGTCCTGTCACCTGTCCCTTTACTAAAATAACATGCACATGAGCAGGAAACATGTCATCATCATTTAATGACCCCAGTTGCTCTAGGCTAGGCACATAGATTTGAGTAAGTTACAGGTCAGAAGATGCCTAGGCTCACATCTCTCCAGATGCATGGGGGCTCACAGGAGTGCTCATTGGGTTTGATGGCCTGTAGGGTAAGGAAAAGTGTCAGGCTTTTCTGCCCTCCCGCCATCTGGCTAGATGATGGATCCTTGCGGTCCTGAATGCATGCCTGATGGCGGGCACCTGGAGTAGGGTGTGGGCATAGGTAGATGGATTCACCTGGGCTGAGACTGGGCTTTTAAGGGTGGTGTCACGGGGATGCCAGGAGAAGCCGAAAGAGAAGCCGAGAAAGAAGCAGCAGAAGCCGAGAGAGAAGCAGAGAACACCGGAGAGCCCAGATAGAGTGAAGACTTGCTGGGGGCTAGGAGGACTGCCAGCCTCCTGGCCCCCCAGCACCCTTGCCTGTGTACTGTGTAAATCCCAATAAAAACCTGCAAAACCAGTGAGGACTCTGACTCCTCCTTTACCCGGTCTGCTGGATCAGAAAACCTGCTCAGTGGCCCATTCCTGACCCTACATGGCCCCACTCAAGTTGTGAGAGGTTTGTCCCTCAAGAACAGGGAGAAGAGCAGGAAGAGTTGTGCACAGTGACAGAAGTACATGTTAAGACATAAAATGAGTCAAAAGTTCAATGACTATTTCATCGAGGAATTAACTCATCTGTACTTCACAGGCTGGAGATTGGGGAGCAAGCTGGCAGAAGAGCTGGTGTTTAGAGGGGGAGGGTAGGACTTCCTAAGTAGACAAAGGAAGGTGTGAGCTTTGAGTAAATATAATGTGGTAAAGCATCTGTATGAGCAAACAGGGAATTTGTAGAAAATGCATTTTAGTGTGTAGGGTAAGGTAAAAAGTATCAGGCTTTTCTGCCCTTCCGCCATTAGGATAGATGAGGGAACCCTGTGGTCCTGAATGCATGCTTGATGGCGGGCACCTGTAGTGGGTACACCTGGGCTGAGAGACTGAGTTTATAAGGGCGGCATCACAGGGATGCCAGAAGAAGCCGAGAGAAGAAGAAGCGAAGCAGAGAGAACGCCAGAGAGAGCCCAGATGGAGTGAAGACTTGCTGGGGGCTGGGGGGACTGCCAGCCTCCTGGCCCCCAGCACCCCTGCCTGCCATATGCCTAGTAAATCTAAATAAAAGACCTGCAAAAACCACTGAAGACTCTGACTCCTCCTTTACCCAGTCTGCTGGATCAGAAAACCTGCTCTGTGGTCTTTCTGCTCCTATACTGTGTTAAGCTAATAGCAGACTTGAATGAATATCAAGATCCCAAAGAACATCAGGGACTTCGAAGTTGAGGAGTGTGAACCTGACTTAGCAAGGGCTGTCCCATGGGTGAGAGGACATTCTGTGTGTACCCTGTGGGGTTATCAGGAGAGGAGGCTAGCAGGGGGAAGTCCTGTATGGCCATCCCAGGCCAGGCAGGCTCACTGTTGATTTGGGCAGATGGATAAAGGAATCTTGGAGCCCTCGGTGTATTTGATAGGCCTTTCATGCTGAAGCAGGGAACCAGGCACATAGGTAAACCAGGCCAGGGGGTGGTGAGGCTGCCAGCAACAGAGCCTCCCACCCTGTGATCTCCAACCCCTTTCTCTGTCTCTGTCCTCTTTCAGTCTCCTTCCTCGCATTCTGTTGCTCAGTAAAGTGCCAGCAGGCACAGGGCAAGTTCTCTGTTGATTCAGGCAGATGGATAAAGGAGAGTCCTGGAGCCATCAGTGGCTTTTTCAGGCTTCTAATGATCTTTCTATACCATTTGTGGTGAGAAAACCAGGTCCAGGGAAAGCAGGGTGGGTTGGGGGATGTGGAGGCTGGAAGGCCTAGTTCCCTGCAAATCTTTATACTTTCTGGGCTCTCTGGCATTTTCTTTCTGTTGGTCTCTCTGGCATTGTGGTCTTTCTGCTAGTCTCTACCACTCTCCACTGCATTCTGCCACCAGGTCCTCTGCCCCCCAGTCCCCCTCCCCCAGTCTCTGCTGCCCCCTTATATGCTCCGTCTCTCAACTCAGGTGTGCCCACTTACACACGCCCACACTATACTCCAGGTGTCCACAATTAGGCATGCATAATAAGACTACAGATGTCGATCATTGATGCTAATGGCAGAGGGTGGAAAAAACCTGATAACTTCTGCTTACTTTGCACTGAGTCTTGCATCCTGTCATCTTGTTCTTACAGGAATGTGCCCCATGCTCTCTGGCTTCTTGGCCTGGGTGTCCCCATTTACAGGCGTGAGAGCCCCATGTTTACACTCCTCAGCCCCAGGTGTTCATGTGTGCCTCTGGTCACACTCCCAAGCACTTTTTGCACCAACAAGCTATCATGTGTGGGCAATGGAACATGGGAGGAAGCAAGGCTGCAGGTGCCAGCCACAGATCCTGGTGAGGGAGGTGGAAAAGAGCCTCAGTAACTCCATTTTCCTTACAGTCATCATAGTTGTCCTGAAGGGAGACCTGATTTGGGGGTCCATAGTAAGGGGATATAAGGGAGATAGTTGTGATTGACATAATACAGTAGTGGAGCAAATATGTTTACTAACCTGGATGGCTCTCCTTGGCTAATGGTTTAAAATGACCCATCCCTACTTGGCTCCCATCACCACTGCAGCTTTTGAAGATGCATCTGTTTTGATGGACTACGCATGCACAGTGCTCACAGGCAGCAGAACCCTGCTGGGAGCCACAGTAAGTGCAGGAAAAGAAATGCAAGTGTTTTATTTTGATGTTCAGCTTGTCTACTTGTTCTTTTGTGGATTGAGCTTTGGATGGTGTTAAGCAATCTTGGTTTAGATGAAGCTCATACAATTTTTTGTTTTCTTTTCAAAGGTTTATGATTTTAGTTACATTTAGGTCTATAGTCCATTTTGAGTCAAATTTTATATACAGAGCAATTTCTACATCAGATTTCATTTTGCATATTGTAAAGAAAATGCCTTTATCAGGCTCTTTTTTACTTACCAAAGAGAAGATAGCCATTAATCTTGAAATGTAACAGTTATATTTTCCACCTTTCTGAGTAACTTTGAACGTGCCTTCCATCCCCAACAAACTATCCGTTGTCTGGTTGTGGGTGCCCAACAGTATAGAAGGGGGTAAGAAGCTCAGTTGCTATTTAGTCTTTTTGTCTCACTCTGCCTGCCTGTATATCAGGCTGAATATCAGGCCCAGTTGCAGCATGTCAGACACACCTAAGGCTCCAAGATCCATTTGTCCGACAACAGTGAGCCTATCAGTCCACCACACATATAAATTTCAAATTGAGAATAGCTTGTTGAAAAATCTGATCTTTTCTTGTTACTGAACTGTGCTTACACTTTGCTGAAATCTTGTTGAAACATCTGGGTCCATCAGTGGACTCAATTTTATACTATTGATTGAGTCTATCTTTTTTTTTTTAAATATTTATTTATTTATGTTGGGCCTCCCCTGGTGGCGCAGTGGTTGAGTGCTGGGCTGCGAAGCTGCCCGCAGCCTCTGCAGTGCCGGTTCGATCCCCGGTCGCCGGTGAGGGTCCCACATGGTGCGGCAGACCTCTCCTGCTGTGCCCACTGCTCCCCTCAGCAGTGTATTTCGTCAGGCTGCCTGTTCTGTTCTCCGCTCTGGCTCTGGTGAATTCTCTCACCCTCCCGTGCTTCTGACTGTACCCAGTGCTTGTATAAATAAATAAATAAATCTTTAAAAAAAAAAAAGAGAGACAGATCGTTATAAAAAAAAAAAAGATTTATTTATTTATGTATACAAGAACCAGGGTATAGGCCAGAGGTGTGAGGGGTGAGAGGAGTCACCAGAGACAGAGTGGGAAGCAGAATAGGCAGATACACTGCTGATGGGAGCAACAGGTGAGTCAGGAAAGGTCTGTTGCGCCATGGGGGAAATCTCCCTGGCCACCGGAGATCAACCTCATGCTGCAGTAGTTGTGGATTGCTTCATAGGTTGCGTCTTAACCCCTTGTACGACCAGGGAGGCCCTGATTGAGTCTATCTTTACACTACTCTCACACCTCTTGATTTCTTTGGCTTTTATTTTTAATTTTATTTTACTTCTGTGTAGAAAAACTGGGGTGTAGGCCAGAGGTGCCGGCGGATGGTGAGAGAATTCACCAGAGACAGAGTGGGAAGAACAGGCAGATTCACTGAAATACACTGCTAAGGGGAGCAGCCAGAGAGACAGGAGAGGTCTGCTGTGCCAGATGTGGTCAGTTCCCTGGCCAGGGATTGAACTCAGGCTTTAGCACTGATAGCGCTGAGAATTAACCTGTATGGCATCTGGGAGACCCCCAATTTCTGTAGCTTTTTAATCTGTCTTAACATCAGGTAATATTAGTCCTTTAACTTTGTTCTCCATTTTTTAAAGTAATTTTGGCTATTAATGCCCTGATGAACATGAACTCTAGAAACTGCTGACTGGGTTTTGGCCATAGAGTCATTACATGCTATTTGTACTAGTGTGGCTGGAAGTATCAGATAAATCCAAATAAGTAGGAGATTTAATATTTCAGTTTACACCTAAAATAAATTAACAATTATGTTCTCTATTTTGGTTCTTCCCCCCTGCCCCGCTTTTTGTTTAGACATACTTATTGACACTGATTTGGACTGTGAGACAATTTTAAAAGATTAAGCCAACAGGTTAAAATAAAGCAAAAAAAAAAAAAATACCGGCCTTTAAGGAATGAAGCTATGTTTGATGTTGAATCCCTCACTACTTTCCCAGTTACATAGATTCATGTAACAAACTCTGTTACCTAACTGAACACTTGAAACTCAATGTGGCTGATGATGTAAACCTTTATGACCATGCATGTATATCATTTGTAAAATGAAGCACTGTGAAATACCACTTAAAACAAAGTTTACCTCATCAAAACTGTTTGAATCTATATCCTGATGGAGAATGAGAAAATGTTCACATGTAAAAAACCAAGGGGACATTCAAAATGTACTGATCTGTAGAATGCTCTTTTTTTTTAAAGATTTATTTATTTATGCATACAAGAACTGAAGTACAGGCTAGAGGTGCTGGGGGTGAGAGGTTTCATCACAGACAGAGTGGGGAACAGAACAGGCAGACTGACTGAAATACACTGCTGAGGGGAGCAGCAGGTGAGATAGGAGAGTACTTCTGCACCATGTGGGTAGCTCCCTGGCTGGCCTGGGATGGAACTTGTGCTGCCTTGCTGCAGTGGCTGCAGATAGCTTCACATTGTTGTGCTTAACCCCTTGCACCACCAGGGAGGTTGTAGAATGTTCTTGTCTTGGGATGGTTTGGGTCAGCCAACAGCATTCTTCCCATAAACAAAACTGTCTCAGGAGCTTGAGAAACAGGTGGGAATTCCATTCCAGCATGAAATTCTCAAAACATGTTAGTATGATTTAGGCGCAGATGACCCTGAGAAGGGAGGAGAGAATGTGGTTCAGGACAAAATGTGCAGCGTCAGCCTGCAGGCAATCAGAAGTGCCATGTGGGTTGGAGCAAAGCAAGGTCAGAGAGCTGGTTAGAAGCAGATGCTGGGAGAAGGATTCTGCAAGAACAAGAGCAAAGGGCCCCAGGTGGCAACAGGATGTGGCAGAAAGAAGGGCAGCTCACCCAGGAGGGCTGGAGACATGGAGAGGAGGTGGGGTGGGCAGGGCACAGAGCAGCGAGGGCAGGGGATGCTTTAAGAAGGGGTTTTTGTGAGGTTCCAAGCACAGCAAGACCACAGGAAGGTTTGAGGCAGCAGAACAAGTGATCTGATTTATGCTTTCACTCTTCAACTAGTTGTGGGATGCAGGATGTTTAAGGAAGGTTGGAGTAACCAGTGAGGGATCATCAGTCATGGCCCAGTGACTTGCAGCCATCCTAGGCTGGTAGGTAGATTGTCAGTTCCCAAAGATGAAAGAGAATGTGGAGCTTTCCGTGGAGTTTTGCAGTCCCTTAGGCTGAGATGGGTTGTGTACATAGGCGGTCTACAGAGTACAAGACTCCCACTCTGAGAGATGCAGAACAGCAGCTCCCCTCTGGCCAGAGTAGCTGGAGCGGGTAGACATCATGGCTATGAGGTGGCCATGTCAGTCCTCCCTGGGGGCATAGGGGTGAAGGCTCAGCCCTATCAATTCTGTGGCCTGAGTTCCAGCCCTGGCCAGGGAGCTACCCACATGGCACGGCAGACCTCTCCTCTCTCCCCTGCTGCTCCCCTCAGCAGTGGATTTCAGTAGATCCACCTATTTCGCTCCCCACTCTGTCACTGGTGAATCACCTCATTCCCGCACCCCTAGCAGGCACCCTGGCTCTGTAGAGAATGTTGGAAGCCATGGGATGGATTAGTTCAACTAAGGACAGCAAAACAAAGGAAGAGACATGCAAGCAGGTTTGAGAGAAAAGCTGGAATGGGCATTGGAGTCAGCAACTGAAACAGAAGTGGCTATAACTGGCTCTGCACGGCAGTCAGGAGCAGCAAGCATTTGGCAGGAGGGAGCAGCAGAACCTCTCATAGCCCTTGATGAGTCAGGTTCCCCAGGGGCAGTCAGACCATTGGAAACCTGCCCTGTTCATCCTCATGCCCTGAGACAAATCAAACCCTCCACTCTCCGGACCTGGGAAATGAGGTGCTGGAGCAATATCAGTCCTGACACCCCTGAGCCAATGCTTCTGAGCTTTGGGGCTCTGGCTGTGCTCCAAGCTGCTCAGCTGAGAATCAGACCTCAACTGATACCGTGAGTGAATGATCAGTGTAGGCCTGGGGGCGTGAAAGGAACCTGCAGCCTGAGTAGCAACAGAACCCCCATTGTTCACGTGAAACCACCATCTCCAATTGCCAGGCAATTCCTGGCAGTGCTCAGGGTCACAGTGTCTGTACCTTACCAACCAGCCCTCCCCCAACCCCCAGTTGGAGCAAGAAGCAGATATTTCTAAGCCAGAAATCTTGGTGGGAGCTGACCATCCACTGCTGGCCCCAGCCACATTTGAGTAAGGTCAGAGGGTGTCCCCACAGCAGGGGGCAACCATGGCAGGCAGCACCACGAGACAGACACACACCCTATGTCATGCTGCTGGCAACACTCTTGACAGTGAGAGAAGGGGCTGTGCCCTCACACTAGCAGGCAAGATGGGAGTAGCAGACATGGGGAAGAGGGACCCTAAGGCCGAGCTTCACAGTATCTACTGACCTGCCAGAGCCACCCTCACCTCTGGCCTGCGAGGTGGCCGATGGGCACGCTCAGCTCATTGGTAAAAATGGAGGAAAACCATGGCCCAGAGAGTTTTCAATGTTAAGATGTGAAGAACTATGCTGAGTCTCAGGCTCCCAACATTATGTCGTTTATTATGTCAGCTGATGGAGTCGTGTCATTTTGAAATGCATCAGAGTAAGGCAGTGACAGTATGGAGAGATCTTTAAAGGCCAAAACCTAGCACAGGTTTTCTCACTACAAATGAAACGGCCTCTCAAGCATTCTATGGGTTTTCGTTAACAGGGTTAATTTCAATCTCTAGTAATTCCTATAAACACACCTTTTGGCAGTAGCTTTTTCATTAAGGCTGAGAAACTACTGGGGTTTCCCTCTGCTGATGGCTGTGGCCTCTGGCTCTGACACCATAAAGAGCCACTGTGATGGCACGGGCAGAGCCTACATAAGCCCTGCCTGGGCTGCGGCTGTGTCCTTAGGAGCCAGGAAATTTTTGGATACTGGCCTGTGGACATGAACAAAGGTAGCGTGCTTTGGTTAATTTGGTTTTCTTTCTTTTTTTCTTTTTTTTTTTTAATAGAGGCATGTTGTATTTATTTATTTATTTTATTTGTTTGTTTTGTTTATACATGCACTGGGTACAGTCAGAAGCGTGGGAGGGTGAGAGAATTCACCAGAGCCAGAGCGGGGAGCAGAGCAGGCAGAAGGACCGAAGTACACTGCTGAGGGGAGCAGCGGGTGGCAGGAGAGGTCTGCGCGCCATGTGGGACCGTCCTCCGGTGGCCTGGGAGCAGCCGGGGATAGAACCGGCACTGCAGAGGCTGCGGGCAGCTTCGCAACCCAGCGCTCAACCGCTGCGCCACCGGGGAGGCCCTAATTTGGTTTTCTTTTGGTTTATTTATTTCTTTTACTTATTTAGTTGTTTGTTTTAGCTGTTTATTTTTGTTATTTTATTTTTATTTCTTTGTTTTTTTCTTGTTTTCCTTTATTGTTTTTATTTGATTATTTTTTTATTTTTCATCTCATTTGTAATTATTTTGGTTGTGTATTTTCATTTTTTTGTGTAGTTAGTTATGATTAGTATTGCTAGTAAGGTTAGTGAAGTTAGTATTGCTGGCAGAGTTAAGTTAGCACTATTAGTGTTTAGTGTGCTTAGTAAGTACTTTTTGAATACTATTAATACTAGATTAATAATGCATTTGTTAATATTGTAGGAGAGCTAGTGCTGTCAGCCAACCTGGGCTCTTAGCAGAGTCAGGGCTGGTGAGTGTAGTCAGCCCAGTCTGCACTCGCTTTGCTTAAGTGCCGCCCTCCCAAGGGACCTAAAATAAAAAAGTACCAGGTGCTCCAGACGCTGGGGGAGGGCGCCCGCGGTAAGGTGCAGCTCGCGCTGCACACGCTCACCAGCAGGAAGGTGGCCATCAAGATCATCTGGAAGCCCAACTTGCCCGACCTCCAGTCCCTGCCCCGCAAGGTGGGGTGCATGAAGGTGCTTCACCACCCGAACATCATTGAGCTGTTCCAGGTCGTGCACACCAGAGACATGATGGAGTACGCAAAGGGGGGTGACCTGCAGAAATACCTGTGCGAGCATGGGCGCCTCATGGAGAGCAAGGCTCGCCAGATGTTCCAGCAGATCCTCTCAGCCCTCACCTGTTGTCACACCAAAGGCATTGCACACTGGGATCTGAAGCCCGCAAACATATTCATGGACCATCAGAGTAACATGAAGCTGGCAGACTTCTGCCTCAGTGTCCAGTGCTTCAGCGAGGCACTGAGCATGTACTGCTGCAGCCTGCTATACAGGGCCCCCCAAGGTCTACCTTCATGAACACTATCCTGGCCCCACCATGGACGTGTGGAGCCTGGGCATCATCCTCTACCAGATGTTGACCGAGATGCTGCCCTTCATGGGGACCAGCCTCGGGGAGATCAGGGAACATGTCCTGAGTGGACACTTCTCCATGCCCCACTACCTCTTAGTCTACTACCAGGACCTCTTGATAAAAATAATGCTACTGGACACCTAGAGATGTAGCACCCTAGAGAGAATCGAGCAATACCCCTGGGTGCGAATGAGTAAGGGACTCCTGCCCTTCAGCGAGCTGTCCCATGACCACCAGGACCCAGCCATAATGAAAGCCATGGTCCACAGGGGTTATAAGAGACACCAAATTTGCAGGACTATTGGGTAGAGCAAATTTGATGACATCATGGGAACATACCTGATACTATGCTCCAGGAAGCAGAAAGAGGAGGAAGACCAGAAGGAGGAGGAGGCTGGGCCAGGCTATGCCTGGAGGATGCCTGGGAGGACAGCACCACATCCATGCCAGGCTCCCTGCTGGAGGATGCCTGGGAGGACAGTATCACTTCTATGCCAGGCCTCCTGCTGGAAGGCGCTCTGGAGGACAACACCTCCATGCCTGGGCCCTGCTGGAGGATGCCCAGGAGCACAGCACCATGTCCAGGCCAGGCCCCCTCCTGGGGGTGCCTGGGAGGACAGTGTCACTTCCATGCCAGGCACCAAGCTGGAAGGGGACCAGGAATGCAGGACCAAATCTGTCAGTCCAGCCCCCCAGCCCTCTAGCACCATTGTAAGACCTCCCCCAAAGAGCCACCTCCTGTTCTGTAGCAATGTGGTGGTCCCTGAAGAAAGCCTTGGTCATGAAGCAAATGGTTATACTTCTGACTATATCCTTAATTCCAGTGAAGGTGGGAAGGCCAGAGCTCGGAGGATAATAATCACAATACTAACATTTTGCTGCATCTGTCCGCCATTCCGACTCTACAACAGAGTTCACACAGTCAGAGACTGAGAATATTGACCACCACACCCTGCAGAAGTCCCGCCCAAAGTGCAGCCACTCAGTGGCCAATGTGAACAGGAGCATACCAGGGGAGGGTTCTGGAGAGGGATCAGGGGCTGGGCCCAGTCAGAGGGTCCAGGAGCAGCATGAGACGCACAGGACTGGAGCACAGATATCCAGGAAGTACTGAAGGAGCAGAGTATTCCAAGGAGCAGAGCAGGTGAAGGGCCAGGAGGGCAACAGAATTGGTGAAGCACCTGGAGGGGAGCAGAGGGGGTGAAGTGGGGAAAGTGAAGGGGTTGGGGGCAGCTGAGAAGGTTAAGGGACCCAGGAGGGGAGTGGAGCTGTGTGGGAGTGGAGCCTCCAGAGTCCCCAGGGCCAGAGGCGGGGACCGCAGGGCCTCTCTTCCCCATCTTAGGCTCTGTCCCATGAGGGCCCCTTTGCTGGGAGAGCCCTGCTGTCAGCTCCTAGACACAAAGATGGCACAGAGGATGCAGAAGCTCTTCAGTCTGAGTGGCATTGTCATTGACTGACATCCATGGTAGCAAGTCCCCCTGGATTTGGCTCCTTTTAAAAACTGAAATTCCAAGAATTTCACTCACCTGCCAGCTAGTGGTGGCTCTTAGGGCCTCTTGGTTTCCTTCTAAGCCTTGTAAAATCAAGTCTGTGCCACATGCCCTGGGGGATTTCGCTGGCAAAAGAGCATCCTAAACAGGTAACTCTGTGCTTGGGCTTTATTGGCTCTTCTCTTCCACGCAAGGCCTGGATGATGTGGGAGGCTGTTGCTTTGGACAAAGGGGCTCCCCACTGCAGGGGGACTTCCAGGTGACTGGCTCTGCCTGTGGGGTACTGGGGCATGGAGGATCTGAATGCTCTTTCTCTGCCTGATGGAGACAGTCAGAATTGTGTTGTTCTGTTAACATGTCTATCTCATGACACATTAAACCAGTGTTTGAAACTGACTGTGTTTGCTTCACATATATGAATGTGCCCATACTTCTAACAAATGGCTGTCAGGTACCTAAATTTGCTTTAAAATTCTGATAATCAGCAATGAAAGTTTTTGAAAATTTTAGAAAGCATTTAGAAAATTTTAGAAAAGACTGATGGGTCACATGGGGATAACATAGTGACATAAGATAGTGAAATGAGTATGTCATTAGGTAGTTGCACTATTTTCTTTAGGTGGATGTGTATATCCTGCACTTTGTGCAAGTGAGTGCATGTGAGTCTGCATGTGTGTGTGCATGTGTGTGCTTCTATATGTGTGAAGTGTTCAAGTACCTTCTACCATCAGAAATAACTCAGAGAGCGGTAGAGAATTGGTATAATGTTTTCAAAAGTAGTGCCTCCCTGGTGGTGCAAGGGGTTAAGCACAGCACTGTGAAGCTTTGGGCAGCCTCTGCAGTAGGAGCTTGATCCCTGGCCAACCAGGGAGCTGACCCACATGGGGCAGCAGACCTCTCCTGTCTCACCCGCTGCTCTCCTCAGCAGTAGATTTCAGTGGATTTCAGTCTAACTTTTCTGCTCCCAACTCTATCTCTGGTGAATCCTCTCATGCCCTGCACCTCTGGCCTGTACCTCAGTTCTTGTATAAATAAATAAATAAATCTTCAAAAAAAATTTTTTGAAGTTTCGTAGAATTCACCTGTCAAACCCTAGTTTTTTTCTGGCTTAGAATTGTATTATTCAGGGCTTCCCTGGTGGTGCAGGAGTTAAAGTCTCAGTGCTATGAAGGTATCTCCAGCCACTGAGGCATAAGTTCAAGAGTCTGATCCACAGCCCAGGAGCTGACCCACATGGTGCAGCAGACCTCTCCTATCTCCCGCTTCTCCCCTCAGCAGTGGATTTCAGTGGATCCAACTGTCCTACTCCCCACTCTGTCTCTGTTGAGTCCTCTTACACCATGTACCTCTAGCCTGCACTCCAGTTATTGTATGCACAAATAAATCTTTTTTAAAAAGGGTATTATTCAGAAGGCTCCTGGAGGAGCCAGAGGTGAGCTGGGAAGTTCGCCTGTGCCAGGCCCCTTCTGGCCAGCGGGGAACGGGCAGACAGGGCGCACAGGGGAGTGTGTCCCCACATAGCCATTTTAGAACAGGGACTTTTCTTCAGTAAAGACTGCTTGAAACTGGCAGAAGGCTCCCGGAGGAGCCAGAGATGAGCTGGGAAGTTCGCCCGCACCAGGCCCCTTCTGGTCAGTGGTCCTAGCCCAGAGGGGGAGTGGGCACCCACGGCTGGGGTAGACCGGGCACACAGGAGAGTGTGTCCCCGCATCGTCACTTTAGAACAGGGAACTTTCTTCAATAAAGACTGCTTGAAACTGGCAAAAGGCTCCCTGTGGAGTCAGAGGGAGAAGGTTCCCTGTGCAGTCAGAGGCGAGCTGAAGGCCCCCACAAGCCTGGTCCTGACTGGCAGGAAGTTGGAGCCGAGAGTGGGATCCAGTGATTTGGAACCCAGAATCCAATCCAGCTGCCCCACCTCCAGGGAAGTTTGTGGGACTTCAAGACACACCTTTGTAATTAAACACAGAAGGAGGAAATATTCTGTGACAACAACAATTAACACACCCAAAGTACCACTGCCTCACTAGACTTCTGGCATAACAGTATTTGACTTGTTTAGACCGCCAGTTTCCTAACCCCACAAAGAGCACACCAAAAGATGCCAGCCAGTACCACCAACACAGTGTCCCAACGCATACAGCAAATTAGAAAACAGGAAGTAGGGAAAAGAAAAACTACATGCAACCCAGCAACTCCTCAGAAAAAAGACACACCACCAAAAAAAAAAAAAAAAAAAAAACCACCCACCAGATTGCAATGACAGTAACTTGGAAGAACTTCTGAGCCTTCCAGATAGAGAACTTAAAATTGCGGTGATTAAAAACTGACAGAAGTCATAAAGGAAAACAATGATAAGGAAAAATAATCAATGATCAGAAGAATGAAATTGAGTCCCTAAAGAAGGAAGTAAAAGAAATGCAGATCAAAGAATTAATGGAGGTGTTAAAGAATTCTGGGAAAAGCAATGAAAGCAGAATAGATGAAATGGAAGAATGAATGAATAAGTAATCTTGAAGACACAGAAATAAAAAGAACCAAAACAGAAAAGGAAAGAGAAGTATGAAGGAAAAACACCAAAGAAAGACTTCGGGAACTATCAGACTCCATGAGGAAAGGAACTATAAGAGTTATAGGAATCCCAGAAGGAGAGGAGAGAGATGTAGGAAGAGAGAATATATTCAAGGAAATAATTGAAGAGAACTTCCCAAACATGAAGAAGGAGCTGAAAATTGATATACAAGAAGCAAGAACACCAAACTTCCATGACGGAAGGAAAAATACAGCAAGACCCATAACAGTAAAGCTCCCAAGAATCCAAGACAAGGGAAAAATAATGAAGCTGACAAGAGGGAAGAAACAGATAACATTCAAAGGAAAACCAATAGACTGACATCAGACTTCTCTAAAGAAACTCTTCAGGCAAGGAGAGAGTGGAGAAGTCAACAGACTCCAAGAAAACAAATGCCAACCAAGAATACTCTATCCTGCAAAGCTCTCCTTCCTCTATGAAGAAAGAATAAGGACCTTCCCAGACAAACAGAAACTCTGGAACTTCATTATGACTAAACTCCCACTCCAAAAAATACTAAAAGGAGTCCTAAAGCCAGAACCTCAGAGGGACGAATAACAATGAAAGAAGGCCTAAAAAAAAAGTTATTAAAAGAATAAATAAATAAATCAAAGGAAAGAAACACAATGGCAAATACAGATGCTAACATATCAATATTAACTCTAAATGTAAATGGACTAAATTCTTCAATAAAAAGACACAGAGTTGCAGGATGGATTAAGAAACAAAACCCAACATTTTTCTGTCTCCAGGAAACACATTTAGCTACAAAAGATTAAAAACAGACTCAAAGTGTGTGTATTTCTATTGAGTCCGAGACCTGGGACACAATGGTGAGGGAAATCAGACATGGGGGACTGTCATGTCCAGCATGCAGTAAATCTTTATTGTCTTAGTGCTCATTATATGCTATTTTAATTGCAGCAGGTGTAACGTCAAAGCATACCATAGAAAATAGACTAATCACTCATGCATGTTATCATTATTGATAACATGCATGAGTGATTAGTCTATTTTCTTACTATTATCTATTTACTTCAGACAGTAGGGTTCCAGGTGATTAGTTCTCATGCACATAATCTTATCGCCCCTTAGCCAGAGCATGGGAAGTTCGCTCATTATTTTTGTTGTTCTCAAACCGTGGAGATGTATGCAGGTCATTTCCAGGCTCTCAACACCAAGTCCTGTCACCCAGAGGTTTTCCTCCGAGACGCATGTGTTTTCACATGCCTTAGGGACTCGGGTCAAGGCCCTTCTGTTCACTACGTGGGGTGGCCGCCTCCAACAAGGATGGAAAACAATCCTACAGGCAAAAAAGAAAGCAGGAACAGCAATACTTATATCAGATAAAACAGATTTCAAACTCAAAAAGGTAAAAAGAGACCCCAATGGTCACTACATTATGATCAAGGGGACAATATTTCAAGAAGAAATAACACTCATTAACATATATTCACCAAAATATATCAGATAACTATTGTCATCTCTGAAAACAGACATCAGAGAAAACACATACGTAGTGCGATACTTCAACACACCACTATCAACAATGGATAGATCAATGAGACAAAAAATATGTAAAGACACTAATGCTCTAAATAAGGATCTAGAGCACTTGGGCTTAACAAACATCTATAGAACACTAACCCAAAAAAATCTGAGTACACATTTTTCTTAAGTGCACATGGATCATTCTCCAGGATCGATCACATACTGGGACCCAAGACAAACATCAACAGATACACCAAGATGGAAATCATACCAACCATCTTTTCTGACCATGAAGGCATCACACTAGAAATAAACCATAAGAAGAAGGCAAGGAACTCTCCTACCTCATGGAAATTGAAAACCACACTTCTGGAAGAACACTGGACTAATGAGGAGATCAAAGAAGAAATTAAAAAATTCTTTGAATTGAATGACAAGGAGGACACCGATTTCCTAAATGTATGGGATGCAGCAAAAGCAGTAATAAGAGGAAAATATATAACAATAGAGGCTCACATCAAGAAACAAGAAAGAACTCAAAGAAACAACCTAATCTCAAAGCTCAAAGATCTAGAAAAAGAACAACAAAAAAAACCCCTAAAACCAGTAGAAGAAAAGAAATAATAAAAAGCAAAGCTAATAACAAAAAGCAGAAATATGAAATCAAAACTAAAAAAAAAATCCAAAAGATCAATGAAACCAAAAGCGGGTTCTTCAAATAAATAAATAAAATAGACAACTCCCTAGCCAGGCTCACAAAGGAAAAAAGGTAGAGAGTGCAAATAAACAGGATCATAAATGAAAGAGGAGAAATCACAACGGATACAGCAGAAATCAAAAGAATAATCAGAAACTACTATGAGCAGTTATATGGAAACAGTTAAACAATCTAGAGGAGATGGACAAATTCCTACAACTCTACAATCACCCAAAGCTAGATAAAGAAGAAATAGAACACCTAAACAGACCAATTACAAGCAGCGAAATTGAAATGGTAATCAAAAACCTCCCCAAAAACAAAAGCCCAGGACCTGATAGATTTACAAATGAATTCTACCAAACATTCAGAGATGAATTAGTGCCTTTCCTTCACAAACTCTTCCAAAAAATTGAGAAAGAAGGGACAATACCAAACACGTTCTATGAAGCCAACATTACACTAATACCAAAACGGAACAAGGGCAGAGGGCGGAGCAACATGGTGGCGAGGAGAAGCTGCGAGTAAGATCTACCATTAAAAAAAAGTTAATAGGGAGGAAAAGCGGCAGGTCCCAGTGAGAACTGGGACACGGAAGATAAACGGACGACTCCAGCAAACTACCCGAAGAAGAAAGTTGCCATAAAAGAGGACTAGAAGGGAGGAAAGCGCAGAACCCTGCTCCCCTCCCCCACCCACAGAGTCGGCACTCTCCGACCAACAGAAAGGAGGAAAAAAACAAACTAAAATGACCAACAAGAACAAACTACGCATCAAGCAGGACTGTGAATGGAAAGGAACTATTGCAGCCAACACACCCTGTGAACAGGAGCTGTGGAGAACCCTGCAGGATTCGCCGCAGTGGTGAGCGAATGGCTCCAGGCGCCATTAGAGAACAACAGACTCTGGAGACCCGCACACAGCCCTGGGCCGGCTGGTAAGCTTGCGCGGAAAAGCGGCGCACTTGGCACACTTGAAAAGCAAACGTGGATCGGGATCGCGGCTGCCCAGATCCCCGCACCTGCGACCTAGGCTTGTGGGGAGATGCGTGGAGGCCCTCACTGAGGTGAAAGTCCCACACTGAGTAAGCAGGAACCAGGCGCCCAGGCACGGGAGCGGGGAGCAAAAGGCGCCATTCCCGCGCCACTGAACTGGGCTACAGCCCGCGTCCTGGACCTGAGTGCTTTAGAACTGAGACCCGGGGCACGAAATTCGGGGCGTGGGTTCTCCACGACGGTGGGGCACAAGGCAGACACAGCACCCCAAAGCTGTTGAGGTTTACCCTACCATTCCCGCTCTGTTCCCTGTCCCACGGGGCGGGGGGGGGGCGAAAAACAGCCCCCCAAGGACAATAGGAGAGATCTCTGGCGCCACCTAGCCACCAGAAAAAAAAAAAGTCACTAACACCCCATAGAACAGGGAAATTTCTTAAGACTGCTTGAAAAGGGCAGAAGGCTCCCGGAGGAGACAGTGGCCAGCTGGGAAGTTAGCCCATGCCAGGCCCCTTCCGACCAGCAGTCTGAGCCCACAGAGGGAACAGGCACCCACGGCAGGGGCAGACCGAGCGCGCAGAAGAGTGTGCCTGAGACCGGATGCGCAGGGACTGAGTCCTGCGTCGCCATTTTAGAACAGGGACATTTCTTCAGTAAAGACTGCCTGAAACCAGCAGAAAGCTCCCTCAGAAGCCAGAGATGGCTCCTGGAGGAGCCAGAGGGGAGCGGAGAAGTTCACCCAAGATGCTGGCCAGTCCAAGCAACACAGTGTCCCAATGCATACGACAAATTAGAGAACAGACAGTAGGGAGTAGAAGAACCACTCACAACATAGCAACTCCTCAGGAAAAAAGCACACCACAAAAAGAAAAACACCCCCCAGATTACAACGACAGTAACTTAGAAGAACTTCTGAGCCTTCTAGAAAGAGAATTTAAAATTGCCATGATTAAAAAAGTGACAGAAGTCATAAAGGAAAACAATGATATGAGAAAAATAATCAACTATCAGAAGAATGAAATTGAGTCCCTAAAGAGGGAAGCAAAAGAAACGCAGGAGATCAAAGAATTAATGGAGGAACTAAAGAACTCTGGGAAAAGCAATGAAAGCAGAATAGATGAAATGGAAGAACGAATAAGTACTCTTGAAGACACAGAAATAAAAAGAACCAAAACAGAAAAGGAAAAAGAAGTACGAAGGAAAAAGAATGAAGAAAGACTTCGGGAACTATCTGACTCCATGAGGAAAAGAAATATAAGTGTTATACGATTTCCAGAACGAGAGGAGAGAGATGTAGGAACAGAGAAAATATTCCAGGAGATAATTGAAGAGAACTTCCCAAACGCGAAGAAGGAGCTGAAAATTGATATACAAGAAGCAAGAGGAACACCAAACTTCCACGACGAAAGGAAAAATACAGCAAGACACATAAGAGTAAAGCTCCCAAGAATTCAGGACAAGGAAAAAATAATGAAGCTGACAAGAGGGAAGAAACAGATAACATTCAAAGGAAAATCAATCAGGCTGACATCAGACTTCTCTGAAGAAACACTACTGGCAAGGAGAGAGTGGAAGGACATAGTCAACAGACTCCAAGAAAACAGATGCCAACCAAGAATACTCTATCCCGCAAAACTCTCCTTCCTCTATGAAGAAAGAATAAGGACCTTCCCAGACAAACAGAAACTCTGGAATTTCATTACGACTAAACTCCCACTCCAAAAAATACTACAAGGAATCCTAAAGCCAGAACCTCAGAGGGATGAATAACAACGAAAGAAGGCCAAAAAAAAGTTATTAAAAGAATAAATAAATAAAATCAAAGGAAAGACAAACACAATGGCAAATACAGATGCTAACATATCAATATTAACTCTAAATGTAAAAGGACTAAACTCTTCAATAAAAAGACACAGAGTTGCAGCCTGGATTAAGAAACAAAACCCAACCTTTTGCTGTCACCAGGAAACACATTTAGCTACAAAAGATAAAAATAGGCTCAAAGTTAAAGGATGGAAAACAATCCTACAAGCAAATGGACCAAAAAAGAAAGCAGGAACAGCTATACCTTATATCAGATAATACAGACTTTAAACTCAAAATAAATAAAAAGAGACCCCATTGGTCACTACATTATGATCAAGGGGACAATACTTCAAGAAGAAATAACACATTAACATATACTCACCAAACGAAGGACCACCAAAATATATCAGACAACTGTTGTCCTCTCTGAAAACAGACATCAGAGAAAACACATACGTAGTGGGAGACTTCAACACACCACTATCAAAAATGGATAGATCAACAAGACAAAAAATAAGTAAAGAAACTAAAGCTCTAAATAAGGACCTAGAGCATTTGGGCTTAACAGACATCTATAGAACACTAAACCCCCCAAAAACGGAGTACATATTTTTCTCAAGTGCACACGGATCATTCTCCAGGATCAATCATATACTGGGGCACAAGACAAACATCAACAGATACACCAAGATTGAAATCATATCAACCATCTTTTCTGACCATGAAGGCATCAAACTAGAAATAAACCATAAAAAGAAGGCAAGGAACTTTCCTACCTCATGGAGATTAAAAACCACACTACTGGAAGACCATCTCCTCTAATGAGGAGATCAAAGAAGAAATTAAAAAATTCTTTGAATTGAATGACAAGGAGATCACCTATTTCCTAAATGTATGGGATGCAGCAAAAGCAGTAATAAGAGGAAAATATATAGCAATAGAAGCTCACATCAAGAAACAAGAAAGAACTCAAAGAAACAACCTAATCTCGAAGCTCAAAGATCTAGAAAAAGAACAACAAAAAAACCCCAACACCAGTAGAAGAAAAGAAATAATAAAAACCAAAGCAGAAATAAATGAAATTGAAACTAAAAAAACAATCCAAAAGATCAATGAAACCAAGAGCTGGTTCTTTGAAAAAATCAATAAAATAGACAAAACCCTAGCAAGGCTCACAAAGGAAAAAGGGAGAAAGCACAAATAAACAGGATCACAAATGAAAGAGGAGAAATCACAACAGACACAGCAGAAATCAAAAGAATAATCAGTAACTACTATGAACAGTTATATGGAAACAAGTTCAACAATCTAGAGGAGATGGACAAATTCCTACAACTCTACAATCACCCAAAGCTAGATAAAGAAGAAATAGAACACCTAAACAGACCAATTACAAGCAGCAAAATTGAAATGGTAATCAAAAACCTCCCAAAAACAAAAGCCCAGTACCTGATGGATTTACAAATGAATTCTACCAAACATTCAGAGACGAATTAGGGCCTATCCTTCACAAACTCTTCCAAAAAATTGAGAAGGAAGGGACAATACCAAACACGTTCTATGAAGCCAACATTACACTAATACCAAAACCGAACAAGGACAACACAAAAAAGGAAAACTACAGGCCAATCTCCCTAATGAAGACTGATGCAAAAATCCTCAATAAAATTTTAGCTATCAGAATCCAACAATGTATCCATAAGATAATTCACCACGACCAAGTAGGATTCAATCCAGGGACACAAGGATGGTTTAACATCCGAAAATCAATCAACGTTATCCAACACATCAACAAAATGAAATATAAAAACCATATGATAATATCAATAGATGCTGAGAAAGCTTTCGACAAAGTGCAACACCCATTCATGATACAAGCCCTTGAAATTCTTGGGATACAAGGAACATACCTCAACATCATAAAGGCCATCTATGACAAGCCAACAGCCAGTATCATTCTCAATTGTGAAAAGCTGAAAGCAATTCCATTAAGATCTGGAACAAGACAAGGATGTCCACTCTCACCACTGCTTTACAATATAATACTGGAAGTCCTAGCCAGAGCAATAAGACAAGAGAAAGACATACAAGGAATCCAAATAGGAAAAGATGAAGTCAAACTATCACTATTTGCAGATGATAATATACATAGAGAAACCCAAAAACTCCACAGAAAAACTAATTCAACTCATGAATCAGTTCAGTAAAGTGGCAGGATGCAAAATCAACACGCAAAAGTCAGTAGCCTTCCTATACACAAACAATAAATCTGAAGAAGAAGAAATCAAAAAAACCATCCCTTTTATTATCGAAACAAAAAAAATCAAATACTTGGGAATAAATCTAACAAAAGAAGTAAAGGACCTATACAAAGAAAACTATAAAACACTGTTAAAAGAAATAGAAGACACAAAGAAATGGAAAGACATCCCCTGCTCATGGATTGGAAGAATAAACATTATTAAAATGGCCATCCTACCAAAAGCTATATACAGATTCAATGCTATTCCAATCAAAATTTCAATGTCATTCTTCAAAGAAATAGGACAATTATTGATGAAATTCATATGGAATCACAAATAAACCCCGAATAGCCAAAGCTCTCCTGAAAGAAAAAAAGAAGGGAATGGAGGCATCACACTCCCAGACTTTAAACTATACTACAAAGCCATAATCATCAAAATTGCATGGTATTGGAACAAGAACAGACATACAGACCAATGTAATCGAATAGAAAATCCAGAAATAAACCCACAGATTTATGGTCAACTAATCTTTGACAAAGGAGCAAAGAATATGCTTTGGAGCAAAGAAAGTTTGTTCAATAAATGGTGCTGGGAAAACTGGGTCGCAACATGCAAAAGAATGAAGCTTGACCACTACCTCACACCATACACAAAAATCAACTCAAAATGAACTAGACATAAGACCTGAAACCATAAAATATATAGAAGAAAATATAGGCGAAACACTACGTGATTTGCACATCAAAGACATCTTTACAGACACATCACCCAAAGCAGTGATAGTGAAGGCAAAGATAAACAGCTGGGACTACATCAAATTAAAGAGCTTCTGCACAGCAAAAGAGACAATAACAAAAACAAAGAGAAACCCCACCGACTGGGAGAACATTTTTGCACACAACACTAATGATAAAGGACTGATCACAAAAATCTGCAAAGAGCTGATGAGACTCAACAACAAAGAAAATAATCCTGTCAAAAAATGGGCAGAAGAGCTAAAAAGAAACTTCTCTGAAGAGGAAATGCAAATGGCCAATCGGCATATGAAAAAATGTTCAACATCACTTGTAATCAGGGAAATGCAAATCAAAACTACCATGAGATACCATCTTACACCAGTGAGAGTGGCACATATTAATAAAACTAGCAACAACAAATGTTGGCAAGGTTGTGGAGGAAAAGGATCTCTCCTGCACTGTTGGTGGGAGTGCAAACTGGTCCAGCCACTATGGAGAGCTGTGTGGAGATTTCTTGACCTACTAAATATAGAGCTTCCATATGATCCAGCAATTCCACTCCTAGGTATTTACCCAAAGACACAGAAACATTAATTCCATAGAGCACCTGCACCCCCATATTTATAGCAGCACTATTTACAATAGCTAAGCTTTGGAAACAACCCAAATTCCCAAAAATAGATGACTGGATCAAGAAGATGTGGTACATATACACCATGGAATATTACTCAGCATTCAAAAAAGATAAACACATGCAATTTGCAGCAACATGGATGACGCTGGAAGGGATCATGCTCAACAAAATAAGCCAGAAAGAAAAAGAAAATTACCGGATGGTCTCACTCATAGCAGGAATCTAGAAAACTTAAATAAGGGACCAGGAAAAAGAATAACTATAAGAAAGTAAAAATCAAAATCAACAAACAACTATGAACCAGAGACAGTCTATGGGGGGTGGAGGTCGTGGAAAGGAGAGATGGTGATCAAAATAAGGCAGTTGTATTGGTTGGGGAATATTAAAATAAAATTAAAAAAAAGGATACAAAATGAAAAAAAGAAAGGTTATTATTCAATTTGGTTCAAATTGATCCCCTGCTCTGCCTTATACCCCTCAACCTTAGGAGTATCTCTCCTAATAGGTCCTCTAAGTATCATGATTGGGCCTCCAGCCCTGTGTCCATCACTGTTCAGGTCTTTCTAACCCAGTGCTGGTCCATGAGGGCTTCTGCTCATGGGTTTCTGGTCTAGGCCGTGGTGATTCTCTAACTGCCTGTCTTTCTCTCTAGTTTGGGGGTCCCACTTTGACCCATGATGACTTCTCTTGAAGAAAATATATAACAGCCTAAGAGCTTTCTGTAGTTGTTGCTTTTTTGAGATTTTCAGCTCTTTGCTTTCTAGGATTGAGAGGTGGCTCCCAAGCTTCTTTATCTCAGAAATTAAAAGTGTTTTCAAAAGGTAAAGACACAAAGAAAAAAAGTGGAAAACAAAAATGAAAGCCAAAACAACACATGATGAAATGGAGGCCCAAAGCTATACCAGCTACTACTCCAAAAAACCTGATTTCTCTGTGGTTTATGAGAGGTCCCCAGAGCCAGTACTGACCTCCTTGTGGGGACATCAGCTCCTAATTATGAAACCATTACAAAATCCAAACAAATTTCCAGCCCAAATTTCCAGCCTGGACTTGGCTAAAATTGTTAGGAGATAAAAATAAAAACTCAAAAACAAGTAAGGAATATTGTGACATGATCTTATAAATGAAGAAGAAATGCTTCAAGCTTTTCCCGTTAATTATTTGGGGAGGAGGCTAGGTTCCTCCCACTAAAAGTTCCCCCCTCTAGAGTTTTGCCATTTAAAAAATAAATAAATAAATAAGGTATTTCTAAATTATAGTATTCAAAGTTCATTCGCAATTTTTAAAGTGATAAAAAATGGTTAAATATGACTATGTGAGACTATATGACCACAATATGACTAAAAGGTTTTTATTAAAATAGTATAAACCCACTGCAGCAGATGGGTGGGGGCTTCCCCTGTTCTAAACAAGAAGCTCCCTGGACTTTTTCTCTGGTGTTGAGATCACTGGCAGGTCTCTTACTGCCTTCCTGCTGTGGGTGACTGGACTGTTCTATTGTCCACCTTAAAAAACTATTTTGGTTCATTCTAGAAAAAAAATTCTATTTCCCTATGTTTTTCTAATTTTAAAGTCTAGATTGCTTAATGTAAAAACTGCTGAGTTTGTACTTGCTAACAAGTTATACAAAATGCTTATTGGTTGAATAAAAGTTTTTAAATTTACTTATTGAACCTGTAAAAAGTTAAGTTTCTTGTTAAAATTAATTAACCTGGTAAAATATAAAGTAATAATACAGACATTTTGGAGCTAAATTCTAAACCTCAGATTTTGATAAAACCTGAAAACAGGCAGACTAAAAATTTACCTCTTCTCCTGTTCTCAAGATAAGAGTTTTCTTTTATGTTTTAAAATATGCTCATTCTCAGTGATATAACTCATTAACAGCCTAAAGCCAAAGGATCATTTCTTAAAAACATAAACTCAAAAAATATTTTCTTATCTAAAAAAGTTAGTAAAAACTGCTATGACTGTTGTGGTCTCTAGCCCAAGGTCTTTGGTGATAATTAAAATTAGACACTTATTCTCTATACAGATTTTAACTTTTAACTCATTAAAAACCTCAGTATCTTCACACATATTGGTAAAATAACTCTCTCTTAAAATATATACAGATGGCCAAAATTTTAAATGTATATCAAGAGATCTCTGTGTCTGTTTTTGTGTTTTGTTTTGTTTTTTGCCTCTGGAGAATTAATTATAAATGGTGCATATAAAAAAAATCCTAAATTTTGAGATCACAATCTATAATTGTGGTAAACAAAAACTAATTAAAAATTTAATGACCTTTTATTTTTTACTTTAATGCCTTTTCTAATTGGCATGTCTTTAAAGTATCTTTCTTCCTTGATTAAAAATGTGTATATGCGTGTGTGTGTGTGTATACTTCTATATGTAAAAAAATTTTTTTAGTCATATTAACTTTATCAAGTAAAACCAAGCCATACTGTTTTTGAGCCAATTTTGAAAGCTGCAATGTTTAAAGTAACATTTTGGGGTGGCAAACCTACAAAATACCTCCTTGCATTCTGGACTACTGAAAGGAAACCATCATCATAATTGTTGAAAGTTTAGTGGTGTCTAAAGAAAAGAGGGAGAGCAATTGATGACTGATAGTAAGAAAAAAAAAAGGGAAAGGGAGAGTAGTTTTGTCTTAATATTAGAATGTCTGGTTGTGCCAGAATATAAAAAAAGAAAAAAAGCTAAAATTAAGGGTATGTAGTAAGTTGTAGAAGGTTTGAGGGACGTATATTTTATTTACCAGGATCCCTCTCTGGGCTTCAAATCCCTGCCAGGTGGAGCTTGTCTTGTGGGGGCCTTCAGCACACCTCTTGCTGCGGGACAACCCTCTCCCAGTTCCAAGCAATCTCAGTTGAAGGAAAGATCCCTATTCTAAAATGGCTAAAATGGCCAGTCCGAAGTGCTCTTCCCTGCGCCTGTGGTCTGCCCCAGCCGATGGCCTGATCCCCCTCTGGGCTCTGACAGCTGGTGGCCAGACAGGATCTGGGGAGTGGGGGTTTTCCAGCTCATTTGTGGATGCAGGGGCAGCCCTCTCCCTGTTCCAAGCAGTCTTGGTTGAAGCAAAGATCCCTATTCTAAAATGGTGAGTCCAAAGCACACCTCGCTGTGCCCGTGGTCTCTCTAATGTGTTGTATGTATTAACCATTCTTCAAACTTTTTCTGTAACTGAATTTAAATATATATTGCATTATTCCTTTAATATTCATATGAATACAATAATAATACTCATTTAGAAGATTCAACTTTTGTTTCATAAGTTTTTTGTTTTTTAAGATTTATTTATTTGTACAAGAACTGAGGTACAGGCCAGAGGCATGGGAGGGTGAAAGAACTCACCAAAACAGAGCAGGGAGGAACAGAACAGGCAGATGGACCAAAAACACTGCTGAGGAGAACAGCAGGAGAGACAGGAGAGGTCTGCTGTGCCAAGTGGGTATCTCCCTGGCCAGCTGGGAATCCAACCCACGCTGCAAAGGCTGTGGACAGCTTCACAGCACTGCACTCAACCTGCTGCGCCATCAGGGAGGCTGTTTCATATGTTTTTGTAATGAAATTCAGCAAATGTTATAAATTATTATTGAGGTTCCTACATTACATAGTTATATTTTTGTAAAAATTGTGTAAATACATTTTGTGTGTTTATAGAAAGAAATGAAAGATATAGAAAGATATAGATAAGATATTGATAAGATATTGAAGGATAAATAAGTTTTAGAAGGCAATGAAAACAGGAAATGATACAGGACATCTTAAAAGATTATAAGGAAGGGAAGATTCTGAGGAGATTTAAACTTCACTTGATGCTAAACCGTAACATTCTGTAAAATTTTCTCAATGAGAAGGAAGACACTTTAGTGAGTTGAAGAGGAAATGGGGAATGAGAACATGAGGGAGGAGGTAATTGAAGGAGGAGGAAGCAAGAAGGAAGGACAGGAGGAGGGGAGGAGGAAGGGGGAAATTGCACTTCTTTATATTTTATTTCTGACTGAAGATAAATCAAAGAGCATTTTTTTCTCTTTGTATTCACCCCTATTTTGAGAGCCTCCCATACAATGGAGTCATCTGATATTTGATGTTTACAGCACTCTGTATTGCCTATAACATATTTGACAATTTAGCTTCCCATTTTCATTTGTTCTGATCTTACATGTCTGTGCTCATAAAGTAAAAAAATTCCCCAACTGTGGTACTGTTGAAAAAGAAGAAAATGTCTTTGTTTATTTTGAAAGCACTCTGAATGTCTGTGGTGTTTGTTTATCCACTTTGGAAATTAATGAAGGATTTCTTGCTTCCCCAAATGATGGTCATGTAATGCAGAGCCTGAGAAAACTATCAATATCTTATCCAAATTAAGTTCTTTCTCCATTATGATCAAACTTCTTAGGGGTGCTTTATTTTTTTTAAGATTTATTTATTTTTTAATACATACAAGAACCTGGTACAGGCCAGATGTGCAGGAGTGTGAGAGGATTCACCAGAGACAGAATGGGGAACAGGCAGACTGATGAAATACACTGCTGAAGGGAGCAGCGGGTGAGACAGGAGAGATCTGCCCAGTCATGTGGGTATTTCCCTGGACAGTAAAGATCGAACTCGCACTGCAGAGTCTGCAGACAGCTTCACAGTGCTGCACTCAACCACCTGCACCACCAGGGAGGCCCTTAGTGGTGCATTTTTAATCATTGTAGTGACTTCATTGTTGTTTTGAAGGCTGTGGAGAAAAATTAAAATATTGAAAGAATAACTCAGAACCAAGACATATAGCATCCCCTTCAAAGAGAAAAAGGCAAGATGTCAGGTGAAAAAACAAGGTAGAATTGAGAATAACTCATAGAGTTTGCACAGCAGAGAAAAATATCAACGAAATCACAGGCAACCTACAAAATGGGAGAAAATATTTGTGAATTATGTCTGCTAAGGAGCTAGAACATAAAATATATAAAGAATTCATGCAACTGAATAGAAAAAAAAGTGTGATTAAGAACAGAAACAGAACAGACATTAATCAAAGAAGACATGCAAATGGCCAAGCGGTACAGAACAAGGTGCTCAAGGTTGAACATTCTCAGGGAGACTCAGATTGAGCCCCACACCTGTCACTTCACAACCTTCAGAGTGGCTGCCCTCAAAACCTGAAGAGAGCACTAGTGTTGGGAAGGCAAGCAAAGTGGGCCCTGAGTATTGCCAGTGGGAAGGTCAATTAATACAGCTACACTGCAAAATAGTGTGGGCTTTCTAAAAAGTAAAAAATGGAATTAAGCTATGACCCAGCAGTCTTCCTTCTGGATATAGATATGAAAGAAAATGCAGCTGGAAGAGCATTCCACCCCCAGGTTCAAGCTGTGTTGCTCACAGTCACCAAGATGTGGTAGCACCTGCGTGCAAACTGAGGGCTGAGTGCAGAGAAGTGGGATGTGATATGATTTAAGAGAATCAGGACAACACGGAGTGAAAGAATTTAGGCAGAGGAAGATGGAGACCGAGGGATGTCACTGGGATCTGGAAACCTGAACTAAAACCTGAACTGCAGGGACAGACTGAAATGATAGTTGCCAAGGGCTGGGGTTGGGGGAAAGTGTTGGTTTAGTCCCAAGTATAAACTTCCAGCTTTGAGATGAAGAGATTCTGGGTGTCTAGTGTACATTGTAATGATAATCGCTAACATACTATTTTTGATACTTAAAAATTGCCCAAGAGTAGATCATAAATGTTCTCACAAGAAGAAAAGTAAACCCATGTATATTCCAGGTGATAGAGGCTACATAAACTTATTGTGGTGACCATGTTATATATATCGATACATCAAATGATTATGTTCTGAACCTTTAATTAATGCAGTTACATTTAAATTGCATCTCAATTAAAATTGCGTAAGTCACGAATACACTAAGTGATGTGATGTGCTTTATCATATAAGGAAGATTTTCATGTAAAGGTCGTCAGCTTCCCGGGGCCAGGGCTCCAGCCTTGTAAGCGAGCAGATGGCCTCTGTGCACGCATTTCCTTCCTCTCCCTGGAGCGGCCACCTCAGTCCCAACACAGCCAAGACCATAGTGACATTCATTGAAGTGAAAAAATGTAAAATGTGACTTCTATAGTTGTTTACTGCCAATTAGTTTTTATTCATGATGCATTTACTATTTGAATTTCTAATTATAAATTTGAGAAGGATCAGACTCCTTTATTTTTTATGCCAAATTAAATCCTAAAGAATAAAAACATTTTCCTTTTTCTATATTTCATCTGTGTAGACTGTCCAATGAAATCTCCATTTTATGTACTGTGAATTAATATTTTATTTGAAAAACAAGGCAAGTACAACACTGTACCAAGTGGTGAACACAACCAACCAGCTCTTAAGACAAAGATCAGTATCTCCCATCTTTGGCCTTCACTCGTTGGCCAAGGCCACAGGGAGAGGCTCTATTCTTCTCAGATTTGGGGGCATAGAGGAAGAAGCTTTGAGGGGGCATCTTTCCTCAGGTTACTGCTTTGCTGCAGAAGGGCAGGATCAGCACTTGCTGGGGGAGGTGTCAGAATCCAGCTAGGGTCTGGCAGACTGGGCTGAAGGTGGGGATCCTGCCCTCTTGCTTGGCCTGAAGCCTGCCCTATGAGGAAGGTGGCTCACTGTCCTCCTGCCCTGACTCCTCAGGCTGATGTGAATGAAATGACAGATGTTGCTTTCTGCCTGAAACATAGGGTTGATGGTGACACTCCTAGGAAGGATCGTCACTTGGGGCACAAGGACAGGGAAGGCTCCCCCAGGTGGCTTGACCGTATCCCTCCCACCACTGGGAGTGGGGAATAAAATATGCACCCTAACGAAGTGTACTTATTCTGTCTCTGGTAAACCCCATGGTGACCATAGTCTCCGAAATGGCGGGGTGGTGGTGGTGGTGGTGGTCATGGGACTGCTCTCTGAAGACCAGAATTTCCTCTGCCATTTGCACCCAAGGGTGTTGGATGATGCTTCCGATATTGCCCTGTCTCCAGGGGTTCAGCTGTGTATCAGGTCCACCCACTGGGGCGACAGGTAGCTGGGCAGGTGGAAAGAGCCGCTGAGGATGTTCTGCTTGAACTCCCTGAGGTTGTACCCCACGAAGGGCAGTGCCCCAGTCACCACCAAGTACAGGACCACGCCCAGGCTCCACCTGTCCACCATGGGGGCCGTTACAGTATTGCCTAAGGTAGACCTGGGGGCGGTGTGTACTCGGGGCTGCAGAGTGCGACCTCAGCTGGGCGTCGGAGCACGGGGGCACTCAGTCTGAAGTCCTCCAGCTTGATGTTGCTGTGACGGTCCATCACAGGTTGTTGGGTCAGGTCACTGTGCGTGATGCCGTAGCAGTGGCAATAGCTGGTGGCAGAGAGGATCTGCTGCAATTTTGTGCAGGCCTGATTCCCAGCTAGGCGCCGCGGCCAGCAGGTAGTCCAGCAGGTCCCCACCCTCTGCAGGCTCCATCATCAGGAGCAGCTGGTCCTTGGTGTCCAGGACCTGAAACAACTGGACTATGTGAAGATGGTTCAGCAGCTTCAGGCAGCCCACCTTCTGGGCCAGGGGTGTGCGGTCTCCTGCTGCGACTTTTGGATGGTCTTGATGGCCCGCGGTGCCCGTAAGCACATCGCCGGCCAGCGACCCCTCAGTGTAGGTAGTCCTCGTCCAGGGTCCGGAGCATCTGGTAGCTTCCCATGATCATGTCCTTAGAGCACAAGTCAGCTGCTCTTTTCCTTCAGCAGAACTACATAGAAACCCCGACCCTCCATTTTTCTCAGGGCCACTGTGAGGGACCCTGAGCCTGCTGTGCTCCACACCTACAGGTCCAGCCTGCTGTGCTCCACACCCACCGGCCTCATCGCAGCTCCGTGTCTGCCCCAGAGCAGCACTGCCTCGCTCCCGCCGTGGGCACACAACCCCCTGGGTGTGACTGCATGGACCTGTAACATTATACATTAATTATTAGTGACAAATATTAACAAAGAATAAATTATCAAATTCAGTAACATAGTCCATATAATATTATAGCATAAAATGGTGGAGGTGATGAAAGCAAAAGGATGGTAATTCTGAAGACATGATCAAGCTGACTGTGTCAAAAAGAAACAGAAAGCAGAGAAACAGAGGGAGGGCAAGAGAGAGGACATGCATATGATGGGGAGGGAGTGTGAGGAGAGAAGAGGTGAGAAGAGTGATGATGTCTCCATCAATGTAACCCACAGATCTTTTTATCTTCATAGGAAAGATAGCTTACTGTGTAATACATACATAGAATTTTTCCTTGAGCTCTATATATGAGGCTCCAGATATGATTGTATAAATTTTACATACTTTCTCCCCAAAACTAATTTCATATTTAATAATGTTTGTAGTTGATCTCATGTTTGATCCGCATCGGCACCTGGACTGCTCTTTCCTTAGATTTGGTTTTATTGAGGTGATGATCTACAGCTCTGTGTGATTCAGAGGTAGAGGGTCCCGGCTCTCATCAGCTCACCAGTGTGTTACTGAGCCCATTGTAGCGTGGAGACTGGGGTTCCCATGTTAAATAAAGTAAAATGTGTCTCACACATATACCATGAGCTATTTAATTAAGACATTTTGTGTCAGTGTCTGCTTTCCACGTTCATTACGAGCAATGAATCGATGGCTGTCTTCATGTATTATTAAACTCTAAGGTCCTACTTCAAAATCTACGTGGAAAGACCAACACAAGCTGGGGCATAGCTAGAGGTGAGAGGACCCCTGAACTGGACCCCTGTGGTCCATGTGCTCTTCAGACTCTGCAAGACAGTTCTGGAGGAAGAGATGAGCGACCTTCCTGATCTGGGCAAGATTGCTCCAGGCAATCCTGCCCCACAGAGTATTTGTAGGCTTTTGTGCGCATCAGCAAGTTTTCTGACAGATGCTGTTACGTTGCTTGAAGAGCCTCAACTGGGGACCTCCCTGGTGGTGTAAGGGGCTAAACATCAGCACTATGAAGTTAGCCACATATACTGCAGCACGAGTTACTTCCTCAGCCAGGGAGGTGACCCACATGGCATAGCAGCCCTCTCCTGTTTCACCAGCTGTTCCCCTCAGCAGTCTTTCAGTCAGGCTGTCTGTTCTGTTCCCCACTCTGTCTCTGGTGAATTCTCTCACCCACAACACCTCTGGCCTGTACCCCAGTCCTTGTATGTATAAATAAAAAAAATCTTTTTTTTTTTTTTTAAAGAGCCTCAACGGCAGTTAATCAGGGATGAGCACCCACCTCGGGTGACAGGGTCTTTGTAAGACACGATGCCAGAGCATCAGGAGCACTTAGTTCTGTCAGGGAAGTATGCACATAATGTTGTTACACATGCAGGTGATGCAGAAAACCAACAGGACATGTGTGGCTTATGTTTTAAAAATTGAATATATGAATCTCTTTCTTGCACATATTACTTATGAGGTGTTAGTATACATTTTATGTAATTTTAGACTTTCCTAAATTCCTCCACTCTGACACCATGAACAGGTGGCACCACCCTGGATAAATGAATCCACAGTGATTCATCATCACCATCCAAAGTCCATGCGAGTTCAGTCTTAGCATTGGATGTTCCATGTAGGCAAATATTTATCCTTCTTTTCTTTTTTTTTTTTAAGTTGCCATAAATTCTTGAACTTTTAATGTGCCAAACGGAAAACATTCTTTTTTTTATTCTTTATTTTCATTACCAAAATCAGTATTAAGACACCTACACACCCCAGCAGTAGCCTTGTCCCTGGAGCAGGACACTAGGATGGAGTCACCAGTGGAGGTATTATAAACTGGTAAAGATTTCTTCATATTCTCCAAGTCAAGCCATTTGACTCTATTATTATTAAAAAAATGTGAGAGTGGGGAACATCTAGACCATATTAAAAATCTCAATATAGCTGATGTAAAGTATAATTTGTTTAAGATTCATTTATTTTATGTACGCATATGAGAACCAGGATATAGACCAGATGTAGGAGGGTTAGAGGATCCACCAGAGACAGAGTGGGGAACAGAACAGGCAGACCTACTGAAATACACTGCTGAGGGGAGCAGTGAGTGAGACAGGAGAGGTCTGCCACGCTGTGTGGTCATCTCCCCAGTGGCCAGGATCAAACCTGCACTGCAGAGGCTGTGGAGTGCTTGACAGCACTGTGCTCAACGGCCTGAGTCACCAGGGAGACCCTGCAAAGTATAATTTTTATAAAGTATAATTTTTAATTACCCAGTGATTGCCTTTTTTGTCATAATTAACTGATTAAGTCACTAAGTCACTAATCTTACTTTTTAACATGTTTTCCAAAGCAATTTTATTTATTTTCTATGAAAGATGGACTAAAATCTGGAAAAATACAGGAAATTTCATACAGAAGTGACAATTTATTTAGTAAAATAAAATTCATGAAAATTTGAAAGCAAAATATTTGTAGTTTTAGAATATTGCATTGTCCATTTCTAACCAGGAGCCCAAAAAATCATCTGTGACTACATCATTGTCATTTGGACCACAAAGACAAAATTGAAAACAGATTTTCAGAGGGCAAATTAACTTATGAAGTACTGTACTTACAAGTGTCCTATGCATAAAAACAGACTCCTCTCTCTTTTTAATAGAAAATAAACAAATAGGGCCTCTGTGGTGGCGCAGCGGTTGAGCGCTGGGTTGTGAAGCTGCCCGCAGCCTCTGCAGCGCCAGTTCGATCCCCGGCTGCTCCCGGCCACCGGAGGAGGGTCCCACATGGCGCGCAGATCTCTCCTGCCGCCCCTGCTCCCCTCAGCAGTGTACTTCGGTCCTTCTGCCTGCTCTGCTCCCCACTCTGGCTCGGGTGAATTCTCTCACCCTCCCGCGCTTCTGACTGTACCCAGTGCTTGTATAAACAAACAAACAAACAAATAAATAAATCTTTTAAAAAAAAACAAATAAATGGAAAATTTACATTGAATACAACATTAGTAAATATTTGTTCAGGTCAATGAAGAAAAATGTAAAGACTATGGACATGTAAAAGAACATTGGCCTGAGTGATTTAAATTAATTGAGAATAAAATCTTTAGCAGTTAAATCACTTTATAGAAATTTTTACTGTCAAATGTCCCAAGTCTCTCCATTAGCTTCTGCCGCGGACCAGCACAGCAGTAGACGATGAGGCCGTCTCAGGGTTGAGAGACTGCGCAGGGTGGTCAGGGATTCGGTTAAAGAAATGACAAACAGACACACTTCAAGAGAGAGTGTAAATCTGAGTGCAACTTTATTTTTGTTAGTGGCCAGTATATATGTTTTTTCTAAAGGCATAGGATTGGTGAACATCAAAGAAATCAGCTTGCTCATAGGTTTAGCTTATCATTGACAGGGCAGTGATTTATGTCCAAAATACATCTGGACCTAGCCACATTCCTAAGTAGACAGGCTATTAACTCTTTCTATATTCTTGTACTAATTACTACTACTACTACCACCTACTTATGTTTACTCATAATTAATTGTCATGGGTGAATTTATATTATAATGCAGTTAATATCAAAGGTACTAAAGTTAAGCACATAATAGAAAAATTATTAAACTAACAATTTTATCATAACACAGTGTTTAGTAATGTTTCATTTGCATTAGCCTAATTATTAAATTACATATGTTTTTTAATTAGCAATCAATGACCAGAAAAAGGAAAGATTTTAGAGAGACAGTTGTAGCAGAATAAAGTTTGTGGGCCTTGAGAAAGCGAGATAAGGTTCCAGGTGGTCAGCATTTCTTTTAATCATCTCTGTGGCGGCTTCTGGTGGTCATTATCTCTTGGCAGGCATTCGGCTTCTCTGCATCTTAGGGAGTTTGCTGTTCTCCCCCTGCGCGCACGGTTCCTTGCCCACGCCGGACCTCAGGGACCATGGCAACAGCCATTAGCCCTGAGGGTCACTGCAGGGGGAGGTGCAGCAGGCTTCATTCACTCAAGATTGAATGAGTCAAACATACTCTAATATTGATACTCCCTTGATTTCTTCTAAGTTATCTATTAATAGAACTTGCATTAAAAGGCAGACTGTGTTGATTTACAGAACTCATGAGGAAAATGTTCATATGTGCATATACCATTCTGCATATGTGGCCATGATCCCGAGTTAATATAAAATGTGGGACAAAGAGAGAAAACAGGTTTGTCCAAACCCTTAATTTTCTAAAACCACCAATAAGTGAATTCTGTTTCCATTCCAGATTAGCTATGAAGTTTATACTCAGACAATTTTAGAAACAGAGCTGGAAGATGTGTGACATTATATAAAACTTTCAAGTACAATAGCATCTATTGTGTTGCCTTTTTTCTTTCCATGTATTACATAATGAATGGAAGCACAGTCATTTTTCAAACATATTGGATCCTTCTCATGTGGTCACTTTCCAAGCACTCCCACCCCTGCACAGAATCTCCACACTCCAGATGACAGACTGTGTTCCATCTGTCAGAGCAGCTCCAGGTACCCACAGAAGCAGACTCTCTGCCACTTCCTATTCAGAACCAAACTTTGAGGTGTTTTTTTTTAAAGATTTATTTATTTATGATTACAAGAACTGGGGTACAGGCTAGCGCCACAGGAGGTGAGACGATTCACCAGAGACAGAGAGGGGAACAGAACAGGTAGATAGACCCAAGTACACTGCTGAGGGGAGCAGCGGGCAAGTCAGGAGAAGTCTGCTGTGCCATGTGGGTAGTTTCCTGGCTGGGGATTGAACTTGTACTTCAGAGGCTGCAGACAGCTTCACAGCGCTTTGCTCAACACCTAACACCACCAGGGAGGCCCACGTTGGGCTTCTTAATTCCAGTTTTATTGTACTATAAATGGTATTAACACTATGCAATCTTTTGGTGTGTATACATAGACCATATCTATATATGTATATGTATATGTATATCTATCTATCTATATATTTATATTTAGATATATAAAATGATTGTCATGGTAGGTTCCATTTACATCTATCACCATATCATTATAATTCTGTTTCTTTTTCTTTTTTTTTCTTTTTTCTTTTTTTTTTTTTATAATAATAAGTTTTATTGTTATATTCCCCATACAATTGCAGCCCCCCCATTCTGACCCCAATCCCTCCCCTCCCGCCCCCGCCCCCCAAAAAGTGTCTCTGGTTCATAGTTTTTTGTTGATTTTGATTTTCACTTTCTTATAGTTATTCATTTTCCTGGTCCCTTATTTAAGTTTTCTAGATTCCTGCTATGAGTGAGACCATCCGGTATTTTTCTTTTTCTTTTTGGCTTATTTCGCTGAGCATGATCCCTTCCAGCGCCATCCATGTTGCTGCAAATTGCATGTGTTTATCTTTTTTGAATGCTGAATAATATTCCATGGTATATATGTACCACATCTTCTTGATCCAGTCATCTATTTTTGGGCATTTGGGTTGTATCCAAAGCTTAGCTATTGTAAACAGTGCTGCTATAAACATAGGGGTGCAGGTGTTCTTTGGAATTGATGTTTCTGTGTCCTTTGGGTAAATACCTAGGAGTGGAATTGCTGGATCATATGGAAGCTCTATGTTTAGTAGGTCCAGAAATCTCCACACAGCTCTCCACAGTGGTTGGACCAGTTTGCACTCCCACCAACAGTGGAGAAGAGTTCCTTTTTCTCCACACCCTTGCCAGCATTTGTTGTTGCTAGTTTTTTTAATATGTGCCATTCTCACTGGTGTAAGATGGTATCTCATGGTAGTTTTGATTTGCATTTCCCTGATGGCAAGTGATGTTGAACATTTTTTCATATGCCTGTTGGCCATTTGCATTTCCTCTTCAGAGAAGTTTCTTTTTAGCTCTTCTGCCCATTTTTTGACTGGATTATTTTCTTTGTTGTTGTTGAGTCTCATCAGCTCTGTGCAGATTTTTGTGATCAGTCCCTTATCATTAGTGTTGGGTGCAAAAATGTTCTCCCAGTTGGTGGGGTTTCTCTTTGTTTTTGTTATTGTCTCTTTTGCTGTGCAGAAGCTCTTTAATTTGATGTAGTCCCAGCTGTTTATCTTTGCCTTCACTATCACTGCTTTGGGTGATGTGTCTGTAAAGATGTCTTTGATGTGCAAATCGCGTAGTGATTCGCCTATATTTCCTTCTATATATTTATGGTTTCAGGTCTTATGTCTAGTTCTTTAATCCATTTTGAGTTGATTTTTGTGTATGGTGTGAGGTAGTGGTCAAGCTTCATTCTTTTGCATGTAGCGACCCAGTTTTCCCATCACCATTTATTGAACAAACTTTCTTTGCTCCAATGCATAGTCTTTGCTCCTTTGTCAAAGATTAGTTGACCATAAATCTGTGGGTTTATTCTGGATTTTCTATTCGATTCCATTGGTCTGTATGTCTGTTCTTGTTCCAATACCATGCAGTTTTGATGATTATGGCTTTGTAGTATAGTTTGAAGTCTGGGAGTGTAATGCCTCCATTCCCTTCTTTTTTTTTTCAGGAGAGCTTTGGCTATTCGGGGTTTTTTGTGATTCCATATGAATTTCATCAATAATTGTTCTATTTCTTTGAAGAATGACATTGAAATTTTGATTGGAATAGCATTGAATCTGTATATTGCTTTTGGAAGAATGGCCATTTTAATAATGTTTATTCTTCCAATCCACGAGCAGGGGATGTCTCTCCATTTCTTTGTGTATTCTTCTATTTCTTTTAACAGTGTTTTATAGTTTTCTTTGTATAGGTCCTTTACCTCTTTTGTTAGATTTATTCCCAAATATTTGATTTTTTTTGTTTCAATAACAAAAGGGATGGTTTTTTTGATTTCTTCTTCTTCAGATTTATTGTTTGTGTATAGGAAGGCTACTGACTTTTGTGTGTTGATTTTGTATCCTGCCACTTTACTGAACTGATTGATGAGTTGGATTAGCTTTTCTGTGGAGTTTTTGGGGTTCTCTATGTATAATATCATATCGTCTGCAAATAGTGATAGTTTGACTTCTTCTTTTCCTATTTGGATTCCTTGGATGTCTTTCTCTTGTCTTATTGCCCTGGCTAGGACTTCCAGTATTATATTGAAAAGCAGTGGTGAGAGTGGACATCCTTGTCTTGTTCCAGATCTTAATGGAATTGCTTTCAGCTTTTCACCATTGAGAATGATACTGGCTGTTGGCTTGTCATAGATGGCCTTTATGATGTTGAGGTATGTTCCTTGTATCCCAAGAATTTCAAGGGCTTTTATCATGAATGGGTGTTGCACTTTGTCGAAAGCTTTCTCAGCATCTATTGATATTATCATATGGTTTTTATATTTCTTTTTGTTGATGTGTTGGATAACGTTGATTGATTTTCGGATATTAAACCATCCTTGTGCCCCTGGAATGAATCCTACTTGGTCGTGGTGAATTATCTTATGGATACATTGTTGGATTCTGATGGCTAACATTTTATTGAGAATTTTTGCATCAGTGTTCATTAGGGAGATTGGCCTATAGTTTTCCTTTTTTGTGTTGTCCTTGTTCGGTTTTGGTATTAGTGTAATGTTGGCTTCATAGAACGTGTTTGGTATTGTCCCTTCCTTCTCAATTTTTTGGAAGAGTTTGTGAAGGATAGGCACTAATTCGCCTCTGAATGTTTGGTAGAATTCATTTGTAAATCCATCAGGTCCTGGGCTTTTGTTTTTGGGGAGGTTTTTGATTACCATTTCAATTTCGCTAATTGTAATTGGTCTGTTTAGGTGTTCTATTTCTTCTTTATCTAGCTTTGGGTGATTGTAGAGTTGTAGGAATTTGTCCATCTCCTCTAGATTGTTAAACTTGTTTCCATATAACTGTTCATAGTAGTTACTGATTATTCTTTTGATTTCTGCTGTGTCCGTTGTGATTTCTCCTCTTTCATTGATGATCCTGTTTATTTGTGCTTTCTCCCTTTTTTCCTTTGTGAGCCTGGCTAGGGGTTTGTCTATTTTATTGATTTTTTCAAAGAACCAGCTTTTGGTTTCATTGATCTTTTGGATTGTTTTTTTAGTTTCAATTTCATTTATTTCTGCTTTGGTTTTTATTATTTCTTTTCTTCTACTGGTTTTGGGGTTTTTTTGTTGTTCTTTTTCTAGATCTTTGAGCTTCGAGATTAGGTTGTTTCTTTGAGTTCTTTCTTGTTTCTTGATGTGAGCTTCTATTGCTATATATTTTCCTCTTATTACTGCTTTTGCTGCATCCCATACATTTAGGATATTGGTGTCCTCCTTGTCGTTCAATTCAAAAAATTTTTTAATTTCTTCTTTCATCTCCTCATTAGTCCAGTGGTCTTCCAGTAGTGTGGTTTTTAATCTCCATGAGGTAGGAAAGTTCCTTGCCTTCTTTTTATGGTTTATTTCTAGTTTGATGCCTTCATGGTCAGAAAAGATGGTTGATATGATTTCAATCTTGGTGTATCTGTTGATGTTTGTCTTGTGCCCCAGTATGTGATCGATCCTGGAGAATGATCCGTGTGCGCTTGAGAAAAATGTGTACTCCGTTTTTTTGGGTTTAGTGTTCTATAGATGTCTGTTAAGCCCAATTGCTCTAGGTCCTTATTTAGAGCTTTGGTTTCTTTACTTATTTTTTGTCTTGTTGATCTATCCATTGTTGATAGTGGTGTGTTGAAGTCTCCCACTACGTATGTGTTTTCTCTGATGTCTGTTTTCAGAGAGGACAACAGTTGTCTGATATATTTTGGTGCTCCTTCGTTTGGTGAGTATATGTTAATGAGTGTTATTTCTTCTTGAAGTATTGTCCCCTTGATCATAATGTAGTGACCATTGGGGTCTCTTTTCATCTTTTTGAGTTTGAAATCTGTTTTATCTGATATAAGTATAGCTGTTCCTGCTTTCTTTTTTGGTCCATTTGCTTGTAGGATTGTTTTCCATCCTTTAACTTTGAGCCTATTTTTATCTTTTGTAGCTAAATGTGTTTCCTGGAGACAGCAAAAGGTGGGTTTTGTTTCTTAATCCAGGCTGCAACTCTGTGTCTTTTTATTGAAGAGTTTAGTCCATTTACATCTAGAGTTAATATTGATATGTTAACATCTGTATTTGCCATTGTGTTTGTCTTTCCTTTGATTTTATTTATTTATTCTTTTAATAACTTTTTTTTTTTGGCCTTCTTTCATTGTTATTCGTCCCTCTGAGGTTCTGGCTTTAGGACTCCTTGTAGTATTTTTTGGAGTGGGGGTTTAGTTGCAATGAAATTCCGGAGTTTCTGTTTGTCTGGGAAGGTCCATATTCTTTCTTCAAAGTGGAAGGAGAGCTTTGCGGGATAGAGTATTCTTGGTTGGCATCTGTTTTCTTGGAGTCTGTTGACTATGTCCCTCCACTCTCTCCTTGCCCGTAGTGTTTCTTCGGAGAAGTCTGATGTCAGCCTGATTGGCTTTCCTTTGAATGTTATCTGTTTCTTCCCTCTTGCCAGTTTCATTATTTTTTCCTTGTCCTGGATTCTAGGGAGCTTTACTATTATGTGTCTTGCTGTATTTTTTCTTTCGTCGTGGAAGTTTGGTGTTCTTCTTGCTTCTTGTATATCAATTTTCAGCTCCTTCTTCACATTTGGGAAGTTCTCTTCAATTATCTCTTTGAATATTTTCTCTGTTCCTACTTCTCTCTCCTCTCCTTCTGGTATTCCTATAACTCTTATATTTCCTTTCCTCTTGGAGTCAGATAGTTCCCAAAGTCTTTCTTCATTCTTTTTCCTTCGTACTTCTCTTTCCTTTTCTGTTTTGGTTCTTTTTATTTCTGTGTCTTCAAGAGCACTTATTCGTTCTTCCATTTCATCAATTCTGCTTTCATTGCTTTTCCCAGAATTCTTTAGTTCTTCCACTAATTCTTTGATCTCCTGCATTTCTTTTACTTCCCTCTTTAGGGACTCAATTTCATTCTTCTGATCGTTGATTATTTTTCCCTTATCATTGTTTTCCTTTATGACTTCTGTCAGTTTTTTAATCACGGCAATTTTAAATTCTCTTTCTGGAAGGCTCAGAAGTTCTTCCAAGTTACTGTCGTTGCAATCTGGGGGCTGGTTTTCTTTTTGTGGTGTGCTTTTTCTCTGGAGAGTTGCTAGGTTGCGTGTGGTTCTTCTCCTCCCTACTGTCTGTTTTCTAATTTGCCGTATGCGTTGGGACACTGTGTTGTTGGGACTGGCCGGCATCTTGGGTGGGCTTCTCTGCTCCCCTCTGGTTCCTCCAGGAGTCATCTGTCAGTTTCAAGCAGTCTTTATTGGAGAAAGGTCCCTGTCCTAAAATGCCGATGTGGGGACACACTCCCCTGTGCGCCTGGTCTGCCCCAGCGGTGGGTTCCTGTTCCCCCTCTGGGCTTGGACTGCAGGCCAGAGGGGGTCTGGCGTGGGCGAACTTCCCCTGCTCACCTCTGGCTCCTGAGGAAGCCTTGTGCAGGTAGTCTTTACTGAAGAAATGTCCCTGTTCTAAAATGGTGATGTGGGACACACTCCCTGCGCATCCAGTCTCAGGCACACTCTTCTGCGCGCCTGGTCTGCCCCGGCTGTGGGTGGTCGCTCTCCCTGTGGGCTCAGACTACTTGTTCGGAAGGGGCCCGGTGTGGGCTAACTCCCCAGCTGGCCACTAGCTCCTTCAGGAGCCTGTGCTGGCTTCAAGTCGCTAGGTGGCGCCAGAGATCTCTCCTAGAGCCCTTGGGGAGCTGATTTTCCACCCCGTGGGACAGGGAGCAGAGCGGGGATGGTAGGGTACACCTCAATGGCTTTGGGGTGCTGTGTCTGCCTTGTGCCCCACCGTCGTGGGGAACCCACGCCCCTAATTTCGTGCCCCGGGTCTCAGTTCCAAAGCCCTCAGTTCCAGGACGTGGGCTGTAGCCCAGTTCAGTGGCGCGGGAATGGCGCCTTTTGCACCGCTCCCCTGCCTGGGCGCCTGGTTCCTGCTTACTCAGGGAGGAACCTTCACCTCAGTGAGGACCTCCGCGCATCTCCCCGCAAGCCTAGGTCGTCTCCCAAGCCTAGGTCGCAGGCGCGGGGACCTGGGCAGCCGCGATCCCGGTCTGCACTTGCTTTTCAAGCGCGCCCCTTTCCGCGCAAGCTTACCGGCAGGGCAGCCCGGGCTGTGCTCGTCTCCCGGCGTCTTTGTTCTTCTCTAATGGCGCCCGGAGCCGTTCGCTCACCGCCGCGGCGGATCCTGCAGGGTTCGCCTCAGCTCCCGTTCACGGGGTGTGGTGGCTGCAATAGTTCCTTTCCACTCACAGTCCCGCTTGCTGCGTCGTTTGTTCTTGTGGGCCGTTTTGGTTTGTTGTTTTCCTCCTCTCTGCCGGTCGGAGAGTGCCGCCTCTGTGGGCGGGGGAGGGGAGCAGGGTTCTGCGCTTCCCTCCCTTCTAGTCCTCTTTTATGGCCACTTTCTTCTTCGGGTAGTTTGCTGGAGTCACCCGTTTATCTTCCGTGTCCCAGTTCTCACTGGGACCTGCCGCTTTTCCTCCCTATTAACTTTTTTTAATGGGAGATCTTACTCGCAGCGTCTCCTCGCCGCCATGTTGCTCCGCCCCTCTAATTCTGTTTCTTTTTAATTAAAACTTTTGAGATCTACTCCCTTACCAGCTTTCAAATATACAGGAAAAAAGATGGTTATCACAATGCATATGACACTCCAGGTCTTCTTTATCTTTCAAACTGGAAGTCTGTATCTTTGGGCTACCCTTTCCTTACCTCTCACACAACCCCTCTGGCATTCACAAATATGATCTCTTTTTCAATGGGTTTCTTATTTTATATTCCACATATTGTGATATCTTCCAGTATTTGTCTTACTTTGTCCGAATTATTCCACTATGCCTAAAATCCTCAGGGTCACTAAGGACAGGATTTTCATCTTTTCTGAGATAACTAATATTTCCCTTGTGTGTATGTGTGTGTGTGCCTGCACGTGTGTATTTGCAATCATGTATTACTTCATGACAGGGACACATTCTGAGCAATGCATTGTGTGACCCAATTGAGTGGACTGACACACCTGTGTGACACAGCCTGTTGCACACACAGGTGACACTTGACTGCCAGTCAGGAGTGCAAGGGGATGAGGCTGTTGACAAAAGACCCTCATTCCATGCCTGAGCACACACACACACACACACACACACACACACACACAATTTCATGCATTCTTTATGCACCCGACTGTCAATTGGCACATAGATGAGCCCCACTGTCTCCAAGTCTAAGTGTAAGCCATGCTGCAGGTCATCTTGGTGGCACTTGGTTTGTTGACGAGCCTGCAGACTGGGTTTTTGAGGCTACAATGTGTTAGCTGTCCCCTAATAGTGCACAAGGTTTCAGGTGTGGGTCTGCGTGGAGAGCAGAGCTTCAGAAGCATTCACTGCTGCTGGTCCACCCAGATAGCTGGTTTCTCATCAAACCTCCCTTGGCTCTACTGGCCAAGTAGTGGGGGCAGCAGGGAGATTGAGGGGCCAGGGTGAGGAGACAGGATTTTCCTGTTCCTGGGAGCAGCCTGTTCTCCCCTGCAGCTCTGCCACCTGACTCAGCTTTACCTTCTTACCTGATTGCAGATGCTGCCCAACCTCAGGTGGGCACAAGACTTCCAGCTGCCTTCAGGTATGATGTGGCTAAAGTGGAGAGACTTGCTGTGTTCCCAGAGGGACTGTCTCTCTGTTACATCAACTCAGCTACCTAGAAAAGGCAATAAATGGAATCACCTTGGTGTTTTACTGCATTGGGAACCATACTCTTGTAGCAGCTCCTGCCTAGACATCGCTGTTCTAGTGGTAGGATGTCAGGTATTTGGCCATTTAATTGCTCTCAGACTTGGAGACTTTGGCAACATTGTTTGCAACAAGTTGATGACACACCTGTAATAGCCTATTACAAAATCTCATACTGATTTTAGTTAGTGTGATGAATCCCCAAGGAAAGGACTCACTAAATGAATAGATTGTACTATCTGCTCTAAAAACTCTATTAAATCTTGTGTCTTTTTTTTTAAAGATTTATTTATTTATGCACACAAGGATTGGGGTACAGGCCAGAGGTATTAGAGGTGAGAGGATTCACCAGAGACAGAGTGTGAACAGAACAGGCAGATTGACTGAAATAGACTGCTGAGAGGAGCAGTGGGTGAGGCAGGAGGGTCTGCTGTGCCATGGGGGTATCTCCCTGCCCAGGGATCGAACTCTTGCTGCAGGTTGCATCTTAACCCCTTGTGTCACCAGGGAGGCCCAAGTAATGTGTCTTACAAAACCATTTTCTGTACTTTCTTAATTTTAGGTCTATTTGAAATAAAAGCTTATTAATCCTTAGATCTGTCATCAGGCAGGCAGTTTATCATTTAAAATGCCCTGTGTTGATATTTCATAGACATGTAACTGTCAGGATGATATCAGTCTCAGCACTTTCCTTTTCTTAAATGGATTTTTCCGAATGATTGTTTTTCTTTACAGAAATGCAAATTTTTAAAACTTTTCAGCAGGTGTAACCATCTGGCTTCCAGGGAAAAGGGAAATACAGCTCCTGGGGGGAACCTGCCTGGAGAGAAGCCCCTTGAGGGTCAAGTGCACCAGAATATGGAACACACAGGTACTCCTGATGGTTAAAGGTGAGGCTGGGACAGGCCATAGCACAGGTGCAAGCAGAAGAGAAGAAAGACTGCCCTTATGCTGACCACACAGGGAGCATGACCCGGCTCTCTTATCCTGTTGCTTAGAGTCTCTCAATTTCAAAATTCTTCTTTCCGTCAGGAGCCAATTTTGGGAAACAGTGATTGCTCCCAGGACTCTAAAAACAATTCTAATCTACACATGTCATAATTTATGTTGAGAAAATGAATATCTAACTGTAGCCATTTTAGAGCTCAGGCATCATGTAGCCCTATCATTCTCATAATGTCATAATTTAAGAGGAATTAGAAAATGACATTATGGTAATGCCCGTGTGAAAAGGTAGGATATTAATTTGTGTGAACTTTATGCTCCAAAAACTTGGGGAAATAATCCAATCTAAATTTTTTCCTATGTATAAATTTGTTTTGTTTGCTATTGCTCAAAGAAACAAACTAAAATTCTTCCTAAATTAGCTCTGTGTGCTCACTACTTTTTCAGAGAATAAAATATTAAGGGAATCCAGGAGTCATGACATTGCTCACTAACAGTTTCTTAGGTCCTCAGGGAATTTATCGTTTACATAAACATATTGATTTTGTGTCATGTCTGTGACACTTTACCATGGATGAGCATCATATGTACACACTATTTGTATCTATAGGCATGCTTTTTTATTTTTGTGATCATTAAATTCTCATTAATATCCAAGAAAAATAAATAAACATAATTCTTGAAACACTTTATGAAAAATAAGAGATAAATACCAAATGAAGATATATTCATTCATGTCATAACCCTGTGCATCTTTGGAATTTTTTGTGAAGATAAAGATGATGAGTTTAACTATGTGATTTGCACATCAAAGACATCTTTACAGACACATCACCCAAAGCAGTGATAGTGAAGGCAAAGATAAACAGCTGGGACTACATCAAATTAAAGAGCTTCTGCACAGCAAAAGAGACAATAACAAAAACAAAGAGAAACCCCACCAACTGGGAGAACATTTTTGCACACAACACTAATGATAAAGGACTGATCACAAAAATCTGCAAAGAGCTGATGAGACTCAAAAACAACAAAGAAAATAATCCCGTCAAAAAATGGGCAGAAGAGCTAAAAAGAAACTTCTCTGAAGAGGAAATGCAAATGGCCAACAGGCATATGAAAAAATGTTCAACATCACTTGTAATCAGGGAAATGCAAATCAAAACTACCATGAGATACCATCTTACACCAGTGAGAATGGCACATATTAAAAAAACTAGCAACAACAAATGTTGGCGAGGATGTGGAGAAAAAGGAACTCTTCTGCACTGTTGGTGGGAGTGCAAACTGGTCCAACCACTATGGAGAGCTGTGTGGAGATTTCTGGACCTACTAAACATAGAGCTTCCATATGATCCAGCAATTCCACTCCTAGGGATTTACCCAAAGGACACAGAAACATCAATTCCAAAGAACACCTGCACCCCTATGTTTATAGCAGCACTGTTTACAATAGCTAAGCTTTGGAAACAGCCCAAATGCCCAAAAATAGATGACTGGATCAAGAAGATGTGGTACATATACACCATGGAATATTACTCAGCATTCAAAAAAGATAAACACATGCAATTTGCAGCAACATGGATGGCGCTGGAAGGGATCATGCTCAGTGAAATAAGCCAAAAAGAAAAAGAAAAATACCGGATGGTCTCACTCATAGCAGGAATCTAGAAAACTTAAATAAGGGACCAGGAAAATGAATAACTATAAGAAAGAGAATATCAAAATCAACAAAAAACTATGAACCAGAGACACTTTTTGGGGGGTGAGGGGCGGGAGGGGAGGGATTGGGGTCAGAATGGGGGGGTTACAATTGTATGGGGAATATAAAAATAAAATTTATTATTAAAAAAAAAAAGATGATGAGTTTATAATGGGAGAAAATAGAGGGACAAACCTAGTCTTTCCTATTAGATAAGGGATTTCTCCTTTGCAAATAAAATGATTTTCACAGTGGTACATCCCGACAGCCATTGCGATTTAGCCAACTCTTCCCTATTAACTGATTTACTAAAGCATAATTAAACCTGTATGTAAATTTTGAGTCTATGAAATAATGTCTGGTAGCATCCCAAATAAGAAAATGTCACCTCTGACAGAGCACGCTGACTGAAATATTTCTGCTAGGTCATGAGTTTCTACAATGGAAAGAACTACTTTAGTTTTCCCAAATGTTGGCTTATAGGTGCACACACCATAAATGTCTATTGAACAAGTGTTTCAATGTGTTAATTTGCACATGCATTGAAGAAAAATAAATTACCATGTGGCACCTCTGTGATTTAAAAGTGGAATAGGGCCTCCCCTGGTGGTGCAGGCAGTTGGGCGCAGCACTGTGAAGCTGTCCGCAGCCTCTGCAGCGCCGGTTTGATCCTGGCTGGCCAGCGAGGGTCCCACATGCCATAGCAGACCTCTCCTGTCTAGCCCGCTGCTCCCCTCAGCAGTGTATTTCAGTCAGTCTGCCTGTTCTGTTCCCCGTTCTGTCTCTGGTGAATCCTCTCACCCTCCCATGAATCTGGCGTGTACCCCTGTTCTTGTGTAAATAAATAAATAAAAATCTTAAAAAGAAAAAATAAATAAAAATGAAAGTGGAATAAACTCTTGCCATATATTCAGACTATGTAAAACAATTTTCATAAGACTTCTTAGGGAATAAAATAGAAAACTCTCATTACTTCCTTATAAGATTATAGATATCTGATACTGATTTAAGAAGTATTACAGAGTAACTGAAAATTATGTTACTTTTGCGACTACTTGTTACAAATGCATCAAGGACTCTAGCTACAGAGTACAGGGGACCACACCCCCCATCCCCAACATAATAGTAGCTTTGTTTGCTGAAGTGTCAATTAACTGAGTCAATTGAAAACTACAAATACAATAAGATGTTTTGAGAGAGATCACATTCGTGTACCTTTTCTTACAGCACATTGTTAAACCTTTTAAAATTAGTATTATTTATCACTCTTACTGTGCTTCCTTTATAAATGAAGCTTTAACTCCTGTTTGCATGTGTAGAAAGAAAATCATAGTGTAGAGGGTATTCATGTTCAGTACTCTCAGTATTTCATGCACCCACTGAAGATCTTGGTGGTTTCTCCCGGGAGCTATAGGAATCACTGTCTTCATCCTAACAGCATCTTAAACATCCCACTGGACAATTTTCTTTGAATGTTGAGTTATTCATCCAATGTTTTCAGGTTTCTCCACAACCTTCAGAACAATAAAGTCACTACCATATTTGAAAATTCACCAAATGAAGTTTCATCATAAAGAAAAAAAGATTTAATTTCGATAAGATATCGATCATTTTCTCAGGCTCCGCATTACATGACCATCATTTGGGGAGGAAAGGAACCCTTCATTAATTTCCAAAGAGGATAAAGAAATACCACCACAGGTATTCAGAGTGCTTTCAAAATAAACAAAGATATTTTCTTCTTTTTGAACAGTACCACCATTGAAGAATTTATTGATTTATGAGCACAGACATGTAAGATCAAAATAAATGAAAAGTGGAAGCTAAATTTTCACTGACCTGTTAGGCAATACAGAATGCTGTAGACATCAATTATCAGCCTTAATTGTGTGGGAGGCTCTCAAAATTGGGATGAATAGAAAGAAAAATTGCTCTTTGGTTTACAATCCTCAGTCAGAAATTAAATATAAATATGCACAATTTTCCCTCCCTCCTTCTCTTCATCTCCTTCCTTTCTACTCCCCTTCCTTTCTCCCTCCTCCCTTCCTGTCTTATGTTCTTTATTCCTTTCCTTTCCCTCTTCAACTCTATGAAATTTCTTCCTTCTCATTTATTGAAATTTAGACTTTTTTGGTTTAGCATCAACTGAAGTTTAAAACTCCTCAGAATCTTCCCTTCCTTACAATCTTTTAAGATGTGCTATATCATTTCCTATTTTCATTTCCTTCTATAATTTATCCATATCCTTCAATATCTTATCTATATCTGTATCCTTCTATAAACACACAAAAATGCATTTACACAGTTTTTACAAGAATATAACTATATGAAATGTAGGACCCTCAAATATACTTTATAGCATTTGATGAATTTTTAGAAAAACATATGAAACAAAAAAGCAAGTTTCTAAATGAATATTATCATTAGTGCTATTAGTATGAATATTGGAGGAATAATGCAATATATATTTAAATTCAGTTATAGCCTAAACTTGAAGAATGATAAATATGTAGCACACATTATATGTGAATGATCTACCAGAGCTAAGATTCTTTCAGTTCAAGGACAGAAACGAGATTTAAATGATCCAAAATTGAATTAGAGTACAACTAGGCAAATTTTGTAAACTCTTATAAATATCATTGGTTCTTAAAATTACCAAAATTGTGACATTTTAAAGAGTATTTGGGGAAACTGCAAAAATAACATTTGTCTTGTTCACATCAACAAAGATGGCAGGGCTGCCAAGACACGCTTCTAATACAACATTAAGTTTTGGGAAAGAGGGAGAAACACCAGAAATTTGTTACATCAGAAGCCATATTCACTATTCACCACAAAGGATATCTACTTATTGTGTGTGTGAGTGTGTATGGGGGGCATGTTCTTTGGCTTTGGTGTGAGGATGATGCTGCCTCATTAGTCAGTCAGGGCAGGTCCCCTCAGCGCTTTGGAAGAGGTTGAGGGAGAGAAGTGTTTAGAACAATTCACACATTGAGTTGGATTCACAAGAGAGTCATTTATTTCTAGACTTTTCTTGCACATGTCTGGGAAGTTTCCTTTACCTGTGTGATCTCCTTTCAAATTATAGGTCGTTCTATTTTTTCATAACTCAGTTGGGTCTGTTTTATATCTTCAGGACTCTCCCCATCCCTTCCATGATATCCAGGTTACTGAGATTACTCTAGTGATTATCTTCTGACTTGTGTGGTATCAGTTGCCATGACTCCTCTTTCATTCTGACTCTGAGTGTTTCTCACTTATTCGAATTCAAGATTAACTGATTTTGTTTCCCATCAAGAATTTTTTATTGATTTTTTTCAGTATTTTCTCAATTTCATATATTTTTGCCTAATATCATTTCCCTCCACATATAATAACATTTCATATAATATTTTTGGAACCAAACTCCTGAATTTTTATATATATATATATATATATATATATATAATATGTTATAAATATATATTATATATGCAATATATATTTTTTAGTTTTTTAAACTCTTTTTTAAAACATTGTTTTCATTATTATTCTTACTATTTGCAAGTATCAAATTTAATGGTACTTGATTGGTTTTCATCCCCACACAACTCCAGAAAAAAAGTATGTATTATAGAAATATGTAAATTTTGGAAAGTTCAATAACAAAATGTTGGCTACTACATAAATACAGAACATACAGGTAGATGATCTTCCCATATTGCTTCTTGCTATTCCTATGTCTTAATCAAATTAATATGGAAATTGCAATAACATTTATATATCGTATATCTTTTAGAAATTGTGAAGTTACAAAAGATCACCAAACATTATTTTAAATGTATACATTTTCATCTTGGTTATAGTCCCCATACAATTCCCACAACTCTTGTTTTTATCCTACTCCCTTCTCCCTCCCCTCCCCCTCATAGTGTGTCTCTGATTTATGGTTGCTTGTTGATTTTGATTTTTACTTTATTGTAATTAGTCTTTTTCCTGGTCCCTTATTTAGGTTTTCTAAATTCCTGCTATGAGTGAGACCATCTGGTATTTTCCCTATATTTATTGCAGCACTATTTCCAATAGGTGAGCTATGGAAACAACCGAAATGTCCAAAAACAGATGGCTGGATCAAGAAGATGTGGTACATATACACAATGGAATATTACTCAGCAATCAAAAAAGATAAACTCATGCAATTTGCAGCAACATGGATGGAGCTGGAAGGGATCATGCTCAGTGAAATAAGCCAGAAAGAAAAAGAAAAACTTTTTTTCTTAATTTTTTTTTAAGATTTATTTGTGCTTACAAGAGCTGGGGTACATGTCAGAGATGTGGGGGTGATTGGATCCACAAGAGACAGAGTGGGGAACAGAACAGGTAGACTGACTAAAATACAATGCTAAGGGGAGCAGCGGGCGAGACAGGAGAGAACTGCCTCGCCATGAGTTTCTCCCTGGCAGGCTGGGATTGAATCCATGCTGCAGAGCCTGTGGATTGCTTCACAGTGCAATGCTTAACCCTTTGTGCCACCAGGGAGGCCCCCAAAAAACACATTTTTAACTGTAAACACATCATTGAATTCATACACGATGATGAAAAACTTTTCCAATTTAGAATTATAAGTTTCATTTAATTGCTTTGAATTTCTTTCTCAGGATGAAATCTTGGTTAACCCATTTCAATAATTACTCCATTGTTCTGTCATTGTTCTATCTATATTTATAATTTTCATAATAATAATAATAATATTTTTCTAACAATGTCACTACATGAAACAGTCTGAGTCAGGGCCTTCCCTTTCAGGCCCAGGATCAATCCCACCAGGAACATACAATCTCATTACTGAGTTGATGTCGCTTGAATGTTTCCCAAGTGTAGTCAAGACACAATTAACTTCATATGTTTAATTGTGTGGGGTTATTTTTGTATTTTAAAAACATTTAATTTTATTTATTTCTAATTTAAATTTTATTTTTTTTTTTTTTTAAATATTAAATTTTATTTTTATATTCCCCATACAATTGCAAACGCCCCATTCTGACCCCAATCCTTCCCCTCCGCCCCCCACCCCCCAAAAAGTGTCTCTGGTTCATAGTTTTTTTGTTGATTTTGATTTTCACTTTCTTATATTCATTTTCCTGGTCCTTATTTAAGTTTTCTAGATTCCTGCTATGAGTGAGACCATCCGGTATTTTTCTTTTTCTTTTTGGCTTATTTCGCTGAGCATGATCCCTTCCAGTGCCATCCATGTTGCTGCAAATTGCATGTGTTTATCTTTTTTGAATGCTGAGTAATATTCCATGGTATATATGTACCACATCTTCTTGATCCAGTCATCTATTTTTGGGCATTTGGGTTGTTTCCAAAGCTTAGCTATTGTAAACAGTGCTGCTATAAACATAGGGGTGCAGGTGCTCTTTGGAATTGATGTTTCTGTGTCCTTTGGGTAAATACCTAGGAGTGGAATTGCTGGATCATATGGAAGCTCTATGTTTAGTAGGTCCAGAAATCTCCACACAGCTCTCCATAGTGGTTGGACCAGTTTGCACTCCCACCAACAGTGCACAAGAGTTCCTTTTTCTCCACATCCTCGCCAACATTTGTTGTTGCTAGTTTTTTTAATATGTGCCATTCTCACTGGTGTGAGATGGTATCTCATGGTAGTTTTGATTTGCATTTCCCTGATTACAAGTGATGTTGAACATTTTTTCATATGTCTGTTGGCCATTTTCATTTCCTCTTCAGAGAAGTTCTTTTTAGCTCTTCTGCCCATTTTTTGACTGGATTATTTTCTTTGTTGTTGCTGAGTCTCATCAGCTCTTTGCAGATTTTTGTGATCAGTCCTTTATCATTAGTGTTGGGTGCAAAAATGTTCTCCCAGTTGGTGGGGTTTCTCTTTGTTTTTGTTATTGTCTCTTTTGCTGTGCAGAAGCTCTTTAATTTGATGTAGTCCCAGCTGTTTATCTTTCTCTTCACTATCACTGCTTTGGGTGATGAGTCTGTAAAGATGTCTTTGATGTGCAAATCCCGTAGTGTTTCGCCTATATTTCCTTCTATGTATTTTATGGTTTCAGGTCTTATGTCTAGTTCTTTAATCCATTTTGAGTTGATTTTTGTGTATGGTGTGAGGTAGTGGTCAAGCTTCATTCTTTTGCATGTAGCGACCCAGTTTTCCCAGCACCATTTATTGAACAAACTTTCTTTGCTCCAATGCATAGTCTTTGCTCCTTTGTCAAAGATTAGTTGACCATAAATCTGTGGGTTTATTTCTGGATTTTCTATTCGATTCCATTGGTCTGTATGTCTGTTCTTGTTCCAATACCATGCAGTTTTGATGATTATGGCTTTGTAGTATAGTGTGAAGTCTGGGAGTGTGATGCCTCCATTTCCTTCTTTTTTTTTCAGTAGAGCTTTGGCTATTCAGGGTTTTTGGTGATTCCATATGAATTTCATCAATAATTGTTCTATTTCTTTGAAGAATGCCATTGAGATTTTGATTGGAATAGCATTGAATCTGTATATTGCTTTTGGGAGGATGGCCATTTTAATAATGTTTATTCTTCCAATCCATGAGCAGGGGATGTCTTTCCATTTCTTTGTGTCTTCTTCTATTTCTTTTAACAGTGTTTTATAGTTTTCTTTGTATAGGTCCTTTACCTCTTTTGTTAGATTTATTCCCAAATATTTGATTTTTTTTGTTTCGATAATAAAAGGGGTGGTTTTTTTGATTTCTTCTTCTTCAGATTTATTGTTTGTGTATAGGAAGGCTACTGACTTTTGCGTGTTGATTTTGTATCCTGCCACTTTACTGAATTGATTGATGAGTTGAATTAGTTTTTCTGTGGAGATTTTGGGGTTCTCTATGTATATTATCATATCATCTGCAAATAGTGATAGTTTGACTTCTTCTTTTCCTATTTGGATTCCTTGGATGTCTTTCTCTTGTCTTATTGCTCTGGCTAGGACTTCCAGTATTATATTGAAAAGCAGTGGTGAGAGTGGACATCCTTGTCTTGTTCCAGATCTTAATGGAATTGCTTTCAGCTTTTCACCATTGAGAATGATACTGGCTGTTGGCTTGTCATAGATGGCCTTTATGATGTTGAGGTATGTTCCTTGTATCCCAAGAATTTCAAGGGCTTTTATCATGAATGGGTGTTGCACTTTGTCGAAAGCTTTCTCAGCATCTATTGATATTATCATATGGTTTTTATATTTCTTTTTGTTGATGTGTTGGATAACGTTGATTGATTTTCGGATGTTAAACCATCCTTGTGCCCCTGGAATGAATCCAACTTGGTCGTGGTGAATTATCTTATGGATACATTGTTGGATTCTGATAGCTAAAATTTTATTGAGGATTTTTGCATCAGTGTTCATTAGGGAGATTGGCCTATAGTTTTCCTTTTTTGTGTTGTCCTTATTCGGTTTTGGTATTAGTGTAATATTGGCTTCATAGAACGTGTTTGGTATTGTCCCTTCCTTCTCAATTTTTTGGAAGAGTTTGTGAAGGATAGGCACTAATTCGTCTCTGAATGTTTGGTAGAATTCATTTGTAAATCCATCAGGTCCTGGGCTTTTGTTTTTGGGGAGGTTTTTAATTACCATTTCAATTTCGCTGCTTGTAATTGGTCTGTTTAGGTGTTCTATTTCTTCTTTATCTAGCTTTGGGTGATTGTAGAGTTGTAGGAATTTGTCCATCTCCTCTAGATTGTTGAACTTGTTTCCATATAACTGTTCATAGTAGTTACTGATTATTCTTTTGATTTCTGCTGTGTCCGTTGTGATTTCTCCTCTTTCATTTATGATTCTGTGTATTTGTGCTTTCTCCCTTTTTTCCTTTGTGAGCCTCTCCCACCCCATCACCCCAGAGATCAATCTGCATAGTCCCTTGAGCTCTTTCCCCAATTTGTTCCCATCTTCCTCCCCATCTCCAGCTGGCACCTCAGCAATATGGACAACTTGCAAGTTTCATCTTTTTCCTGACCCCTTATTTACTTTCTCTATATCCACATATAAGTGTTACCATCCAATATTTATCTTTTGCTCCCTTATTCCTCTTAGCATCATCCCTTCTAGCTCCTTCCAATTGCCCCAAATGGCTCAAGTTTATCTGATTAATTGCTGCCTAGTATTACTGTGCATATGTGTGTATATATACATGTATGTATATATATATGCACATATACATGTTATGTGTATACACATATACATATGTGTGTATATATATACATGTGTATATATATACATATATACCATGTATGTGTATATATATACATGTATATGTGTATATTTATGCATATATACATGGTTATAGTCCCCATACAATTATATGTATATATACACATACAATTATGATGTATACATACACACATATACACATTTTGCATGTTGTATATTTACAAATATATATATTTGTGTATAGTATATAGGTACATACATATATGTATGTATGTGTGTATGTGTGTGTGTATATATATATATATATATATATATTTCTTCTTAAACCATTCATGTGTTTTTTGGAATTAGCCTGTTTACATATCTTAGCTATTGTTAATAGTGCTGCAATAAACATAGGAGTGCAGGTTTCCTTTGAATTGGTGGTATTTTTGAAAACATTGAATGGTAATTATAATTTCATAAACATATAGTTTCAGTGTCAAGACTATAAGTTTATTAAAAAGATTTATCCACGGTGTACAGAGGTCTTCATCCTGATCCCCTCTCCCTGCAAAGAGAACCATTTTTATTATGTTTTGGGTACCTCTCCATCTCTCAGAGAGAATGTGCAGGTCTGCATGAAGTGGAGTGAAGGGCAGAATGAGCACATCTGTGCAGATGGACAAAGACACATGACACCTCCCCATTGAAGGGACAACACTGGATACTCCTTTATACACACTTTATCCGCCTAATGTATTTTGGATACTGTCCATGTGCAGGCTTTTGACTGGGATTACACTGAATCTATAGAGTCAAAGGGGTGATGTTAATGACATTTTAACGATGAATATTCTGGTCATATACTTGATACTGCTTTACTCGGGCCTTCTTAATTTTCTTTATTTTTTTAAAATCTATTTATGTGTACAAGAACTGGGGTACAGGCTAGAGGTGTTGGGGTGAGAGGATTCACCAGAGACAGAGTGGGGAACAGAACAGGCAAACTCACTGAAGTACACTGCTGAGGGGAGCAGTGGGCAAGACAGGAGAGGTCTGCTGTGCAATGTGTGCAGCTTCCAGGCCAGCAAGGTGATCAAACTCCTGCTGCAGAGGCTGCAGACTGTCCCACAGCGCTGTGCCCAACAGCTGCACCACCAGGGAGGCCCCCTTCTTACTTTTAGAGTTTACTCTTATTTTAGAGTTTCACACACACCATTAAATTTATTCATGGGTTTGATGTTTTTTGATGCCATTGCAAATTTTTCTATTTTTAAAGTTTTACTTAGAAATACCTGCTGAAGGTATGTAGAACTACAATTGAGTTTTGTGTTTTTAACTAATTAGCAATTATTTTGGCTTTGTACATATTCACCATATTGTCTGCTCTTTCTAGCCCTTTTACTCTCTCTCTCTCTCTCTGGACACAGCACAAGTAAGACTTCTGTGAACGTATTGCTGTGGTAAGAGTGTACTCTTCACAGGAAAGTTGTTTGGCTTTTTTCCCATTAAGAATGCTTGCTGTAGGGCCTCCCCTGGTGGCGCAGTGGTTGAGCACTGGGCTGCAAAGATGCCTGCAGCCTCTGCAGTGCCCGTTCGATGCCTGGCCATCAGGAAGGGTCCCTCATGGCGCGCAGACCTCTCCTGCTGCTCCCCTCAGCAGTGTATTTCATCGGTCTGCCTGTTCTGTTCCCTGCTCTGGCTCTGGTGAATTCTCTCACCCTCCCGTGCTTCTGACTGTACCCAGTGCTTGTATAAATAAATAAATAAATCTTAAAAAAAAAATAAAGAATGCTTGCTGTAGAAGAGATAATTTTATAAAATAAATTCTATACTAATTGCCAAGAGATGTTATGAAAAACCACAAATGCACACTAAATTTTACCCCATGTGCTGCCCACTGCCCCAGCCCTCCTGAGCTGAGCAGCTGGCCCCTGCCATGGGATCATCCCAGCACCATCCCCCTCTGCCCCTCTTTGGCTGGAGCTTCTGCAGACCTCGTCACTCAGCAGTCCCCCGAGTAGCCCAGCATGTAAGCCTGTGTTAATTGGCTCAAAGCCCCACACAGCTCCTGCTTAATTCAATGTCAGGATGAACAGTCCTCCTGGGGTCAGTGAGCTTTCAATTAAAGGTTGGGGCGCAAGTGCTTTAGGCTTTTCAGGCCACACAGGTTCTGTCAAGACTACAGGACATTATCAAGTTCTATCTATAGGCAAATAGTATTAAGATTCTAAACTGCCATATCCAACAACAATCAGTATCTTGGGAATATGCATAAAATTTACAAAAATATACAGTACTAGTTTTGCTTTTTTATTTTTATTATTTTTATGTTTTATATCATTGTTCATTTTTAAACAATATTTGCTTCCCTCCACCCCCTCAGGTGTAGTCTCCACAGAATTTCTTTCTTCAATGCACCCGTGCCCCATCACCACAGTCCCCTGTGCTCCTCCCTCCCTCCCTCCCTCCCTCCCTCTAATTCCTACCCCTCCTCCACCCCTGCAGTATGTCTCTGATTAATAATTGTCTGTTTTTGCTTTGTTGTGTTTGCTCTAGTTTTGTCTTACAATGATTAGTAGTTTTCACACTGGTTTGACATACATCTGCAAAATAAAAATAAATGAGTACAAGTTGCAGAATTACACATTTTCACAAAAAGATTATGGCAAAGTCATTAAAGGTTAAATAATTTCTGTAGTAAAATGTATCCAAAAATTTATGTGGACTTACTTCAGATTGTTGATTCCAACTTCTGCTCTCTTTGTGACTTTCCTTGCTGCTTCTTTCCATCAATTGGTGGAATTTTGCTGCGAGGAGAAGAGGTGTATTAGTTTCACGGTGGAATTTCACTTGCTGTCCTCCATCTCTCTCAGATGAACTTTAAATCCATACTCCTTGTTTAAAAATTCATTTTCCATTGTGCTGATCTAAAGAATAAAATGAACACACACTTTCTTTTTCTGTTATTCTATGAAACACACAGATCAATGACATATACGCAAAAACTCAGACTGTGGCATCTGAGTCAGCTCAGCCTACAATCAGTCTTAATCATGAACAAAGGCTAGACCTGCACCATGTGAATTCAAGTTGCCCAGATAATGGCATCACATTCCCACTGTAAGATGCCAGTGGAACCAAGCCCCCACCCAGCATGCCTCTGCTCATCATCTTCTTTAACTTCTATTGCCAGAATCCATGGGCAACATTCACGCTCTTTGCCAAGTAAGAGCTAGGTTGTTACTTGAGTCATTAAGGCAACATGTTCAAGAACAGACAAATGGAAGAAGCACATAGGGCAAGGTGTAGGGTGTAGGGTGTAGGCAGTAGGAGGTAGGGTGTACTGTGTAGGGAGTTCTCAGCCCCTGATAGGGTACTGCCCTCTCCGCCCCAGAATTCCTCAAACCACTCTTCAGTTTATATACTAAATTTCAGATAATCTTTCTTTCAAGGGACTTTGTAAAGTCAAAGAAAATTATATATAGGAATTCCTTTATCACTTCAGTTATAGCACTGATGAAAGATGTATATCATTTTTTTTAAAAGGGTTCTAATGATTTATTAAGTCCCTTATGGAAATGTCTTCAATGTTTTTCTAGGTAATTTGTCATCACAGTTAAAACCTTACTGCAGAATAAACATTAAAATGGATGCTCTTGAAGTGCCCTAGCAGCTTTCTCAACTGGGACTCATGAGGAGAGTGAATGTCTAAGGTGTCAAAGTATGTAGTGAATCACCTTCTCTGGCTAGCATCAAGAACAAAGCCACCTCTACACCACCCTTGAGGCAGGTGAGGAAATTGATGTTAGAAAAGTCGGCTATGTTCTGGGCTCAGGTGAAAACTAGTGGGAGAGAGTGTAATGGGGTCTGACTTCTTGGGTGTCCTAGCAGGCCATGTGTATCTTGCTACACTAAAGAAATATTCTTTTTTTAAAAAAAAAAAAACCTAAAATATTTTATTTACTTTTTTTTTAGTTTAATAAAATTTATAGTATTGCCTTTTAAAAATAGATTTATTTATTTATAAGAACCAGGGTACAGGCCAAATGTAGGAAGGTGAGAGTATTTACCAGAGATAGAGCAGGGAACAGAACAGGCAGACAGACTGAAATACACTGCTGAGGGAAGCAGCAGGCGAGACAGGAGAGGTCTCCCACACCATGTGGGTATCTCCCAGGCTGGCCGAGATTGAACCCATGCTGCAGACGCTGTGCTCAACCACTGTGCTCACAGTGCTGTGCTCAACCACCTGTGCCATCAGGGAGGCCCAGTATTGCATTTTTTTTTACTGGGGTAACATTAATATACGACACTGTATATGACTCAGAGGTACTGATTCACACCGCTTCAGGTGTATGTTACCACACCACATCCACCCCCAAAGTCCCCATCGACCTCCACTACTGTCCTCTGAGAACCTCCCCACTTTATTCTATGCCCCCCCTTTCAGTAGCCTCAATTTCACAGTGAGATTTCTAGGGTTTGTTTCAGTTTGCTTTTATCTGTTCCAACAGTGAAATCCAGATTTTGTCATTCTCTTTTAGATTTATTTCATTTAGCATAACCCACTCCAAGTCCATCAATGTTGTTGCACATGCAGGAGTTCATCTTTTGTATAGCTGAGTAGTATTCCAATGCATATATATATTGTGGTTTCTTAATCTGCTCATGGTTTCTTGGGTACTTAGGGGCCAATTACATAGGTGTCAGGTGGTATCTTGGTTGGTTTTGATTTGTATATCTCTGATGACCATCTGTCTCTCTTCTTAGGAGAAGTGTCTGTTGAGCAATTCTGACTGGTTTGAGGTTGGGTTATGTTCCTTTGGTTGAGGTGTAAGCATTTTTGTGGGTCTTGGAAATGAATCCCTTGTCAGATGCATGGAAACATGTCTCGTTATTTCATGGTCTCTTTCACCATGCAGAGGTCTTTTAGCCCGAAGCCATCTCATTTGTTCCATTTTGCTTTTGTTTCCCTTGCTATAGGAATCAAGTCCCCAGAGATGCCCTGAAGCCAATGTCATAGTCTCTGTCTATGTTTACTTCTACGTATTTTATGGTGTCAGGTCTTGTAGCTTAGAGTTTAATCCAGTGTTGTTTATGGGCAACAAGTTTTTTCCTTGGATTTTGAATTCTACTCATGGCTCATACATGCTTTTCTTTGGTTTAAAAATATTTTCTTCTATATTTTGGAACTTCTTTGTGTACAAATGGTTTTAGCCTTTTGCTATATTCATTAAAACTATTTCCCCAGTTTTTTTTGAAATTAAAAATTTTGAAATATTAAAAACCTTGGTAAACTGAAATAGATCAATATTTTGATTTATAACATTTTTCATTCTTTTGTTCTTCTGAGCAAATTCAAATTTACCTAGCGACTACTCACTTACATGTCCACCAATATTTGGTCGTGTCTCTAATGGTTCTTAGTTATTATTCCATATAAATATTACAATATGAAATTTTAAATAAGTAATAAAGATTTAACACTTTTTCACCAAGGCAGACTAACTCTTTTATAGAAATATTTTAGGATGGGAATGTTCAGGCAAACCCAAAATACAATATCACAAAATCCCTACAAGCCCATGACTCAGCTTCCTGAGTCACCAAACTCAACAACCACTACTCTTTTATCTGAGTTCTCTCCATCTTCTTTGTCAAGATTCATCTTTTCTCTCTTACAATGAAGTCCACAGTCTTAAGGCTACAACTGAATTTTGAGATGACTGGACCTCAGTCACACCCAGCCCTAGAGCACCAGGAGTTGCTTCAGGTGCCTTGTAATCAGCCCTCACTCTCTGGAAAGCAGCCCCCAGATCCTCACAGGGCACCAGGCCTGGTATGCATTGTTTTTGCCTGCCTGCTTTCCTCATGTTGGCAGAAAGTGTTGTTCAGTATTCAGACAGGACCACAATGTTCAGTGTTCAGACAGGACCACACAGTGTTCGGCCATCCCTATGTCTGTGCTGGATGGACAAGAGCACTCTCATCTGTTCAGCATATCACAGGCTACTGGGAGTATCAGGTAAGCAGCTGTGACCTTAAAAGATGCTCCCAGTGCCTCCCTTGAGGTGCAAGTTGTTAAGTCACAGCACTATGAAGTTATCGGCAGCCATTGCAGCATGACATGAGTTCCATCCCTGGCCAGCCAGGGAGCTAACACACATGGCACAACAGAACTCTCCTGTTATGCCCACTGCTCCCCTTGGCAGTGTATTTCAGTCAGTCTTTCTGTTCTGTTCCCCATTCTTTGTCTGGTGAATCCTCCCTCCTCTCAGAATTTCTGGCCTGTACCCCAGTCCTTGTATGCATAAATATATATATATATATATTTTAAAAAGATGAATTTTTTTTCATTTGCAACAATATCGATGGAACTGGAGTAGGTTATGCTAAATGAAATAAGTCCAGAAGAGAATGACAAACCCTGGATTTCACCCTTGGAACAGATGAAAACAAATCCAAGAAATCTGACTGTAAAATTGATGCTACCAGAAGGGGAGGGTGGGGGTTATTGAATAAAGTGAGGAGGGTCTCAGAGGACAGTAGTGGAGGACTGTGGGATCGTTGTGGGTGGGTGTGGTGTGATGACATATTATCTGAAGAGGTGTGCACCTGTACCTCTGAGTCATATACAGTGTCATATATTAATGTTGCCCCCCCCAAAAAAGCAATACTATGAATTTTATTAAACTACAAAAATATATAAAATAAAATCTCTTAATTTTTTTTGAATATTTCTTTAGTGCAGCAAGATACCCATGATCTGTGAGGACACCCAAGAAATTAGACCCAATACAATCTCTCCCACTAGTTTTCATTTGAACCCAGAACACAGCTAACTGTTCCAGCATCCATTTCCTCACCTGCCTCAAAGGTGGTGTAGAGGTGGCTTCCTTCTTGAAGCTGAGGAGAGAAGGTGATTCACTACATACTTTTACATCTTAGACCTCCATCTCCTTTTGAGCCCCAGTTGAGAAAACTGCCATGGTACTTCAAGAGCACCCACTTTAATATTTATTCTGCAGTATGCTTTTAATTGTGATGACAAATTACCTAGAAATATACTGAAGACATTTCCATAAGCAACTTAGTAAATCATTAGAGCCTTTTTTTTTTTTGAAAAAAAAAAATACACCTTTCATCAGTGCTATAACTGAAGTGAAAAAGGAATTCCTATATATAATTTTCTTTGACTTTACAAAGTACCTTGAAAGAAAGACTATCTGAAATTTAGTATGTAAACAAATGGTGGTTTGAGAAATTCTGGGGTTGGAAGGGCCGTGCCCTGTCAGAGGGCTGAGAACTCCCTACATAGTACACCCTACCTCCTACTGCCTACACCCTACACCCTAAGTTGTAGGGTTACAACTTACTCTATGCGCCTCTTCCATTTGTCTGTTCATGATGACTTTGTCTTAATGACTTAAAGAACAACCTAGCTCTCAGCTGAGAATGTGAACATTGTCCATGGATTCTGGCAACAGAAGTTAAAGAAGATGAGAGCTGAGGCACCCTAGGTGGGGCTTGGTTCCACTGGCATCTTACAGTGGGAGTATGACACCATTATCTGGGCTCCCTGAATCTTAATACTCTTTGCCTATAGGTGGAACTTGATATTGTCCTGTAGTCATCATAGAATCTGTTTAGCATGAAAGGCCTAAAGCACTTGCCCTCTGACTTTTAATTGAAAGTTTGCTGACCCCAGAAGGGCTATTGAGCCATGACACTGAAGCGGCGGGAGCTGTATGGGGCTTTGGGCAAGGTAATGCTGCAGGATTACATGCTGGGCCGCCCTGGAAACTGCTGAGTGAGGAGGTCTGCAGAAGGGCAGCTGACTAGGGGCAGAAGGGGACAGTGTTGTTATGGCTTGGGTGGCTTGGCTCAGGAGGGCTGGAGGCATTTGGTAGCATGTGGGGTAAAATTTAGTATGCATTTGTGGTTTTTCATAATATCTCTTAGCAATTAGGATAGCATTTATTTTATAAAATTATCTCTTAATAGCAAGCATTCTATTTTTGAAAGATTTATCAATATATGTATACGAGAACTGGGGTAAAGGTCATAGGTATGGGGGTTGAGAGGATTTGCCAGAGACAGTGGGGATCAGAACAGGCAGAGTGACTGAAATACACTGCTGAGGGGAGCAAAGAGTGAGACAGGAGAGGTCTGCTGTGCCATGTGGGTCACCTACCTGGCCAGGGACTGAACTTGTGCTGCAGTGGCTGTGAATAGCTTCATAGTGCTGCATCTTAAACCCTTGTGCCCCCAGGGAGGCCCCTATAGGAAGCATTCTTAAAGGAAAGAAAAAATGATAACTTTGCTTTGAAAAAGTGTTCTCTTACCACAGTAATAACCTCACAGAAGTCTTATTCAATGTCCTGTGACCAGAGAGAGATAGTATAAGGCCTAGAGAGTGGCTCACAGGGGGTGTCCACATCACAGACAACACGGTGTATACGTAGAAAGCCGAATAATTGATAGATTATTAGGTAAATATCCCAAAATTATTTGTATTTCTACACACCATCAGCAGGCACTTCAAAGTAAAACTTTAAATATAGTAAAATTTACAACTGTATCAAAAAGCATCAAATACCCAAAAATAAATCTAACGGTGTGTACGGCTTCTGTGTAAATCTGTAATAGTAAGACTAAACTCTAAAACTAAGAAGGCCTGAATAAATCAATAGCTTGTTATTTGACCAGAATACTCAGTGTTTATAACGTCATTAACATCGTCCCCTTAACTCTATAGATTCAGTGTAATCCCAATCAAAAGCCTGCACATGGCAGTATTCAAAATACATTAAGAGAAAAACAAGAGTGTAAAGGTGTGTCCAGTGTTGTCCCTTCAAGTGGGAGGGAGAGTCATGTGGCTGTCTGTCTGCACACACATGCTCTGTCTGCCCCACACTCCCCCTCACCCAAACCTGCACATTCTGTTTGAAAGGTGGAGAGGGGAGCCAAACTAATTAAAACGTTATCTTTATAGGGAGAGGGGATAAGTATGAAGTTCTCAGGCCACTTTGAATAAATCTTTTTTATAAACTTATAGGCTGGAGAGTGAAACCAGTTTATGTAATTGTATTTAAAATTAAATGTTTTTAAAAGTGTCACCAATTCAAAGGAAACCTGCACTCCTAAGTTTTTGTAGCACTATTTATGATAGCTAATGTATGAAAACACTCAAATGTCCAAAACAGATGAATCAATTAAGATGTTTTATATATATGTATATATATGTATATATAAGTATAAATATAACATACACAATGTATATATCTATATATAGATATATACACAATGGAATATTAGGCAAAAATTAAAAAATAAACTTGTGCCATTTGGGGTAAATGGATGGAGCTGGAAGGGATGATGCAAAGAGGAATGAGAGTGTAAAAGATAAATATCAGATGGTAACACTTATATGTGGATAGAGAGAAATCAAATAAAAGAGTCAGGAAAAAGATGAAACTTGCCAGGTGAGGTGCTGGCAGGAGAGGGGAGGAAGAGGGTGCAGGTGGGGAAAACCCAAGGGACTGTGCACTAGCATCACTAGTGTGATGAGGCGGGAGTATTAGGGGGACTACACTAGATGGGAAAAATCAAATACTCTACAAAATGAAATAGATAAGGAAGTAAATTTCTTTAAAAATAGCAATTTAAAATATTTAAAAATAAATAAAACTAAATGTTTTTAAAAGTACAAAATAGCCACAAAATGAACGAGATGAAGTTAATTGTGCAGGAAGTCAGTAGCTTGACTGCACAGTTGAAACTTTTCAAGTGACATTAAACTCAGTAATGAGAGCGGATATTCCTAGTGGGATTAATCCTGGGGCTAAAGGGTGTGCCTAGATTCAAACAGTTTCTAATAGTAATATTGTTAGAAATACTATTGGTATTATTACTATTATGAAATTTATAAACAAGGATAAAGTAATGGAGTAATTATATAAAGGTCTTAAGAAACAAGATTTTAATCATGAGAAAAGAAATTGAAGGAAATTAAATGAAACTCATGATTCTAAACTGGAAAAATTAGTGTGGGAACTCAGTGATGTGTTTGCACATAAAAACATGTATTTCTAGCTCTGTCCACTAAAGGAGCCTATGCAAACAGTGGTCAGTGTTTCTCGTGTGGGGATGATGTAGATTCTAGACTTTGACCCAGGCAGAAGAACAAGTGGTACTTCAGGAATGGTGAGGTCAGGAGAAGATTTATTACTCATGCATGAGGTCCCAGACCTGGGTAGCCCCTGTCTCCATGTCTGTTATATTAGTAGCATTGTTTTTCAGCAGGCACAACCATTCGCGGCAAAGTCCCCAGACAAGGGAGGCAAGGCAAGGGGGGAAAGATGCAGGCATTTGGGGATGGCCTTGGAGAGACAGACCAGCTTGTTGACTTCCCAACCTTGTAAATAAGGGTCCTGAGGCCCTGGCCATGAAGCTTGCAGGGGAAGGAGCTATAAGTAAGCAAACTTGTTAATTATATATTCATTGCACCTGGGCTGGAAGTTCTGCTGGAATCTTTATTATATTCATTTGCTCAATAATATATTTTCTCATCATTCCCCCCTTTGATGCCCTTGTGAGTTATTTTTCTCACAGGGCATCACCTATATACCTTTTTTTTAAGGGAACCCTGATTATCCCGGCGGCCGTTATGAGGTGAGAGTCACTAGAACCCCGGGGAGGAGGGATCTTACTTGGTTGGCTGCTGCAGGGCCACTTCCCTACCATAGATACCTCCTTGGGCAGTGGTGAGCAGGCCCTCTAGTCTTTGCCAGTCCTGGAGCACTACAGCTCAGCTGTCCCAGATGTAGTCAGCAGGCCCACTACGAGTGGGATGGTCAGGGGACTCTCTTAATCCAGTGAGGGGATTTTAACATTGAAAGTGTATCTCTTCAGTCACTGACGAGGCAGACTGCAGGTGCACAGAAGTGCCCTCCCGACTCCCCATTTTAGATCAAGGACGTTTTGCATGTCTGCAACACACCTAGACTGTGTGAGGCTGGGAAAGGGTTGCCCCACAGCCAGAAGTGAGCTATAAAGCCCCCACAAGCCAGGCCCCATCTGGCCACCAGTCGGAGCCCAGAGGGGGATCCAGCTATTTCGTGCCCAGCTGGTGATCCTGCCACTTCAGGGCAGTCTGTGGGACTGCAAAACCCACCTTGGAATTAAACAAATAGAGAAAGAGAAGATTCTCTGTGACAGTGACCACTAACATATTCATACTACTACTGCCCTACTGGAATTCTGGGATTAAAGTTTTTGCCTCGATTGGATCACCAGTTTCCGACATCTAAGAAAGAGCACCAAAATGATGCCTGCCAGTATCAGTGACACAGTGTCTCAACACGTAGGACAAATTAGAAAACAAGCAGCAAGAAGATGAAAAACTACAAGCAACCCAACAAGTCCTCAGGGAAATGACACATCACAAAAAGAAAATCACCCACCAGAATGCAACAACAGTGACTTGGAAGAACTTCTGAGCCTTCCAGAAAGAGAATTTAAAATTGCCATGATTTTAGGGGGCGGGGGCGGGAGGGGAGGGATTGGGGTCAGAATGGGGGGCGGCAATTGTATGGGGAATATAACAATAAAATTTATAAAAAAAAAAAAAAAAAAAAAAAAAAAACAGAAACAAGTAGAAAATAATATGGGAAAGATAATCAACAATCAGAATGAAATTGAGTACCTAAAGAGGGAAGTGAAAGAAATGCAGTACATCAAAGGAATAATGGAGGAGCTAAAGAACTCTGGGAAAAGCAGTGAAAGCAGAATAGATGAAATGGAAGAACGAATAAGTACTCTCAAAGACACAGAAATAAAAAGAACCAAAGCAGAAAAGGAAAGAGAAGTACAAAGGAAAAAGACCAAAGAAAGACTTCGGAAACTATTTGACTCCATGAGGAAAGGAAATATAAGAGTTCTAGGAATCCCAGAGGGGAGGAGAAAGACATAGGAACAGGGAAAATATTTAAGGAAATAATTGAAGAGAACTTCCCAAACATGAAGAAGGAGCTGAAAATTTATATACAAGAAACAAGAAGAACACCAAACTTCCATGATGAAAGGAAAAATACAGCAAGACACATAATACTAAAGCTCCCAAAAATCCAAGACAAGGAAAAAATAATGAAGCTGACAAGAGGGAAGAAACAGATAACATACAAAAGAAAACCAATTAGGCTGACATCAGACTTCTCCAAAGAAACACCACGGGCAAGGAGAGAGTGGAGGAGTCAACAGACTTCAAGACAAAAAATGCCAACCAAGAATACTCTATGTCTTTGCTGATTTCTTGGCCTATTGCACCTCCTCATTACTGATAAGATGGTTGTTGAAAATCCAACCGAAAGAGTGGGTTAATCTGGCCTTCAAGTTTTATTAGGTTTTTTTTGCCTCATGTATTTTGCTACTCTGTTATTAGGTACATACATACTAAAGATTGTTTGGTATTATTATTTTTGGAACTCTTTGGCCCTTCAGAATCAATTTGTCTGGTATGTTTCCTGGATTGAGGTAGTTGTCAGCAATTATTTCTTTAAATTTTCTATGTCTTTTTATTTCCTTTCTTCTGGGATCCCCATGATATTATTTCTCTTTAGGTTATTCCCAAGGAAATCTTACATGGCTTTGATATGTAAAATTCTATTTTATCTTTATTGTACTGTATGTATGTACTCTGCTTCTGTGCTTCAAGTACATTCATTCTCTCTATCACTTGCATTTGTCTACTGCTGAGTCCCTCTGTGGTATTTTTTAACTAAATCATAGTATTTTTTAGATTCATTACTTCGTTCTGTAGCATTTTCATATTTTCTGGGTCTATTGTGTTCTCGTTTTTGATTATCCATTTTTCCTAATTCAGCAAGCATGGTTTTAACTGTTACCTTAAATTCCTCATGAGACATGTTCTGCAGATTTGTTGGATTTATTTCTCATGAATTTTTTGTTTTCTCCAGCATTTGTTTTGTGCTCTTCTACTTATTTTTAGTGTGTGTGTGTGTGTGTGTGTGTATGTGTGTGTGTGTGTGTGTGTGTATCTGGGAGGGGAGTAGTTGCAATAGGGAGCATTTCTTTCTTTTTCTTGATAAATGGGACTACACCTTGCCTACAAAAGTTTGCTTATAATCCTAGTTTTTTAAAAAAAGATTTATTTATTTATGCATACAAGAGCTGGGGTACAGGCCAGAGATGCGGGAGGTGAGATCCACAGAGACAGAGTGGGGAACAGAACAAGCAGACTGACAGAAATACACTGCTGAGGGGAGCAGCAAGGGAGACAAGAGAGGTCTGCCTCGCCATGTGGGTTTCTCCCTGGCTGGCTGGGGATTGAACTCATGCTGCAGAAGCTGTGGATTGCTTCACAGTGCAGTGCTTAACCCCTTGTACCACCAGGGAGGCCCTAATCCTAGGTTTTTTAGCCAATACCTCTAGGTGTCTATTACTTCATACACCGATGCCTCTTCATCTGTTCATATGACTGGGGCACTAGTGCTGGTAAAGGGTAGTAGGTAGGAGCTGGGAAGCAGGGCACCAAAAGATCACTTCCAGTGAACATTGAGTTCAAGATCCTATAGTGCCAAAGGTACCCATGTTGTTAGTGGGGCTCCACAGTGACTCCCTCCCCTGAGCCAATCCTCAGCCAAACCTCTCAAGCAATTTCATTCTAGCTTCAACTTTTGAGTTGTGGTTGAGCAATATATGGGATGTGGGATAGGGATTAGAGTTGAGATAGGATTCCAGCCAGAAATTGGTGTAATTTGATTGTAAACATGTGGGGTTTAGTGTCTTCTCTCTCCTGCCATCTTGTTCAACACTTGACAAAGAATCTCTTACAATAAAAGGGAAAAAAGCTTGGGATTTGGTGTGTGCGTTGGAAAAATTCCAGCGTATAGGAAAGAGTGCACCCCATCTGAGAGAGTTAAGGCAGTATAAGCTAGAAGATGAGCATTGATGTCACCTTCTAAGTGTTCTAGTATCTACTCTCTCATCTTCTGAGACATAAGAGGTTGCTATCTGTTTTCCCTCTCTATCCGAGATCTGTGAGTCATTCAGATCCACTTAGATAGATAGCTGCATATTCATACCTGCATAGCCACTGGGAAATCATTCTGAGACTCTGGAGGGAAAACTACATCCACAGCGCTCTTATAAAAGGTTGTTTTCCTCCTACAGGCTGTCCCACTTAGATTATGTGTGTAGGGTAAATGATTGTCTGGCTTTTCTGCCCTCCCACCATTAGGACTGATGATGGATCCCTGCAGTCCTGAATGCATGCCTGATGGTAGGCACTGGATTTTGTTACATTGTTATATTCAGTTGTATTGTTTGCTTTTGTGGGCCATGGCTGCAGTCTTTATGTTAGCCAAGAGAAGCAGAGGCCACAAGAGAATGGGAGGAAGTCCAGAAAAGAGTGAAGATTAGTAGAGGCCTCCCAGCCCCCCAGAACCCCTGCCTGCTATGTCCCTGGTTGCCGCACTGCATGTCAAAGCTCAGAAACATCCTGAAAAAGCCACTGAGGGCTTCAGGACTCTCCTTTACCAGTTTGCTTGGACCATAGAGAAGCAGCTCTGTACCTTCGTAGCACTACAATTGGTGCAAGTCGGAAAAATGATTTGATGCAGAAGGGTGTGGAGCCCTTTGAAGACCTCAGGAAGGACTGAGGAGTAGCAGACCATGAGCCTCTGACAATGATGGACGTGCCATGGCAGCACAGGAGGTGATTAGAGTCCAGGAGCTGCGGGAAGAGCTAGAGATGTTGCAGGAGCCGAGGAGGTGGATAACGTCCTGGAGCTGCGGGATGAGACCTCGAGTGGAGGAGACAGCTGGCGAGGACCAGCCTAGGACCCCTGGGGCAGCAGAATTGTCGGGGAAGAAGGACCACAATTCGGAGCTCTCCCAGGGCTGACATGAGGAACAATGGTTGGAGTTGGACTGACAGTCCCACCAGAAGGAGGAGGAACTTTGACAGGTTGAGATTATGTTTTTGGGACCTGGGGGAGGGTGGTATCGTTTGTAACCCTCAGGAGATGAAAATCAAAGCATGGCCAATAGGGCTCAGTGGCCAAACACAGCCTGTGTACTGTCCAGCAATCCTAGGGCTACAGCCCAGAGAGGCAATAGCCATAGTGGAAGAAGGGGCAGGCATGAGAAGAGCCCAAGATTGGCTGATGGAGGAGGCCCTCACCAAGTTATCTGCAGCTGGGCAGACAAGATGTATCAAAAAAGCCCATTTAGAAAGGCAAGAGCTGGTGCTGAGATTGGGAAGCCCTGAGCACCTGTTAAGCAGCTTAAATATGTTGAGGAAGGCCAGTGAGTACCTTAAAATCACCTGCAGGTGTTGCCCTGTTCATTGTTGAGTGAGGGTGAGGAGCTGAGGAACCCATCCTTGGGGGATGGGTGGGGAACATGGCTTGTGGTGAAACCACAGCCAAAGAGGAGACCCAAGAGAGGCCGCATGTGGAAGTTGTATCCACGGATCCCCAACCTATATGCATGTGTAAGGGGTTGGCCTGAGTGCAGGGACCTGCGTGTCACATTGGTGGCTATGAAAGCCAAGTGTTGGAGTGACCATAGACAGAAAACCCTTAAGATTGGGCAATTACCCCCAAAGAGTGCAGACTCGCCAATCCAAGAGTGAGTGCATCCTGGGGGTGGGTGTAGTGTGAGGCTTGTGGCTGAGACCACAGCCAGAGAAGGCCAGGAAGCCTGACGGCTCCTGATGTGTGACAGCAGATGCCTGAGTGCTTCCCCTCTCTTGTATGAGCAGCGCCTTCCGCAGCAGACGTGGTGGATCATCTGCTGGTGCCAATAATCTTGTCTTTTGCCACTAGGTTGGTGCCCTGCCTGGACTTATTTGTGTTTTGTTGTAGTGTTTCATTGTTATGTATTCAGTTGTATTTTATTTTCTTTTGTGGGCTATGGCTGCAGTATTTCTATTTGGTAAGGGAAAATTGTTTATAACATCTATGTAGACTGTATAACAGAAAACCCTAAGGGGATGGATTGTAGAATAAATGATTTTCAGGCTTTTCTGCCCTCCCACAATTAGGATTGCATGCCTGATGGCGGGCACCTGCATTTTGTTACATTGTTATCTTCAGTTGTGTTGTTTACTCTTGGGGGCCATGGCTGCAGTATTGATATGTTTGCCAAAAGCTCGCAGAGTGAAGATTCGCCCTGGGCTGGAAGGCCTTCCTTTCTCCTGGCCCTCCCGGCACCCCTGCCCATCCTGTAACTGGTAGCTGCACTACATGTAAAAGCTCAATAAAGGCCTGAGAAAGCCACTGAGGGCTCCAGGACTCTTCTCCTTACCCCATCTGCCCGGGTCATAGAGAAGCTGCACTGTGCCTTCCTGCCACTGCAAGTAGGTTTACATCTTTGTATCTGCTCTGGTTGGTCATAGGTTCAAACCTCTACAAATCTATACTTTCACACCCTGCCCACCACTAGTGCCCAAACAATTCTCCACCATGTTCCATTGGGCCCATTTCCTCCCCTACTTACCCACCACCACTGTAGTATTTCTTTTAGATCTCTTAGTTATGGTTGTAACAGTCTTGTATTTTCTCAGTCTTTGTTGTGTTCCTATTTTACACCACCCATTATTTTTCTTCATTCAAAAAGCTTGGATAAACTGTTACCATAAACTCTCTTCAGGCATATTTCACAGTTCTGATGGATCAATACTTCTGCAGGGTATTTTTTTCCCCCAAGCATTTGTGATATGTCCTTCTGTCTCTTCATGTTAAGTTTTTTTTTTTTTTAAGATTTATTTTATTTATAAAAGAACCGGGGCACAGTCCAGATGCACGGGAGGGTGAATGGATTCACCAGAGACAGAGCAGGGAACAGAACAGAACAGGCAGACTGGCAAAATATGCTTTGAGGGGAGCAGCTGTCAAGACAGGAGATGTCTGCTCGCCATGTGGGACCCTCGCTGGCCAGCCGGGATTGAACCGGCGCTGCAGAGGCTGCGGACAGCTTCACATCACTGCCCTCAATCACCTGTGCCACCAAGGAGCCCCCCCCACTTCATGTTTAGTTTTTATGGGTTGTAATAAGTAAGAAGGAACTGGTGCAGTAAAGCACTGAAAGATCACCTCCTGTGAGCATCAAGGGGGTCAAACTTCCTTCTGTGCTTTGGGAACCCAAGTAGTGTGGCAATCAACAGTGACCCCTGCCACTGTTTAGATAAACTTTTTGGTCAAAATGTCTCTTGCCAGTCTCAACCCATAGATGTGGTTAAGCACTAGATGTAGCACTGGGTGAGGACTAAACTAAATTACAACAGAACATAGTCAACAAGCCCAGAAAGATAAGTGGGTGACTACTACATACATCGGAAGCAACACTGTAATGGAAAAGGATATATAACTAACATGATTGTAGCAATACCAGGGAACAATGACCTATGAGACAGGGGGCAGCTGTTGTACTGAGTTCCTCTGCTGTTGTCAACTTCAGGATCCATGCCCACATCAGAGATATTGGTGACTTGGCACTCCATTGGAGAAGGGGGTGCACAGAGTTGACATACAGGACAGAGGGTCCACTGCTGGAGAACTAGGCCCTGTGAAACAGGGCTACAAAGCCAGAAATTATTGTATGCTTTTCAAATAAGGTGACTTATTCTAGGGCATTTGCTCCTTTGTTAAGGTTCACGTGCTTAATCTCTGGTTAGTAAGAACATTCAGTTGTTTCAGTTTTGGCTCTGGTTGGGGGTGAGGCAAATATCATAGCCTCAGGCGGCTATGATTGTATGTTATATCACAGACTCAGGCTGCAAATATTCACCTTTTCTCTGAGGAGATGCAGAAGATCCTACCTGGCTCTCCCTACTGGTTTGGGCTCCAACTTTTATAGACTGGGAGCCTTAGGCTCAAGTCAGTAATGATTATTCTGAATCCCTACTCCTCTAGTTCCCTAGCAGTGGACCCTCTATCCCTCCCCTGAGTGCCGAGTCACCAATATCTCTGAATGTGGGCATGGATCCTGAAGTTGACAACAGCAGAGGAATTCAGTGCAACAGCTACCCCTCTGTCTCATTGGTTGTAGTTCCCTGGTATTACTACAAACATGTTCATTATATATCCCTTTCCATTACAGTATTGTTTCCGATGTGTGTAGTAGTCACCCACTTATCTTTCTGGGGTTGCTGACTATGTTCTGTTGTAATTTAGTTGTGAATATGTGCAAAGAGGCAAGGCCAGCATCTTTACTCTGCCACCATCTTGTTGGATGCTCTTCATTGTTGTTTCAGTTTGCAATTTCCTCATGGCATATGATGTGGAGTATCTTTTGATATATCCATTTGCCCTCTGTATATCCTCCTTGATGAAGTGTATGTTCAGATCTTTTGTCAATCTTTAATTGGGTTGTTGATTTTTTTCATTGCTGAGTTTTAAGAGTTCATTGAATATTTTGAGTAACATCCTTTATCACATATATCTCTTGCACATATTTTCTCCTAGTCTCTGGCTTGTCTTCTCATTCTCTTGGTGGTCAACTGACTTTTGGTAAGGTTTCAAAGCAATTAAATGGAATAAATAATAGTCTTTTCAACAAACTGTGCTGGGACAGATGAGAAAATATATTATTGAGCAAATGAGTATAATAATTCCAGCAGAACTTCCAGCCCGGGTGCAATGAAAAATCCAATGCAGGCAAAATCACACATTTGCTTACTAACAGCTTCTTCCCCTTCAAGATTCGTGGCCTGGGCTTCAGCACTCTTATCTACAAGGTTGGGCAGCCAGCCAAGCTGGTCTCTCTCTCCAAGGCCATCCCTGAATGCCTATATCTTCCCCCCCTTCTTTACCCCCCTTGTCTGGGGACTTTGCCTCATATGGTTGTGCCTGATGAAAATGATGTTATCCATGTAACAGATATGAACTTAGTTGTGTATAATAGGAAGCCTTGGTCTTTAAATGGGTGCTCAGATCTTACGGGCTATCCAGGTCTGGGGCCTCATGCATGAGTAATAAAGCCTCTCCTGAACTCACCATCCTGAAGTATGGCTTGTTCTTCCTCTGCCTGGGTAAAAGGCTAGAATTTATTTCTGCAACAGGACACCTTGACATCAACAAAGAAATGTATGAAGTTGGACCTGTATCTCACGCTACATAAAAAATTAACTCAAAATGGATAATGTTTGAGGTTTACATACATGTTAGAGCTCAAACTATGTTGTGCTTTGTTCAATTAACATTTGTCAAGTAGAGCTATAAGGGCATTATATGGTCTGCCTCTGTTTAATAAAAAACATTGACAAGTTAGAGAAATTTATTATTCATGAGTCCTTGTGAAGGTACACAGCACACCATAAGAGGTCACACCAAGATATTAAAGCAGGATACAGGCAGAGAGTGCAGCAGGACTTGGAGTGCATGCCTAAATTAGGGTCCCCCACCCTAAGGCTAGATTGTCCAATTCAAAGCAAAAAGATCAGACTCTTGATAAGTTTCTCAGGGATCTCATCTAAGGGGCACATGAGAAAACCCTGATAGGCAAGTGGGAGAGGGGAAGAATGCTTATCATAAGGGCCATTGGGGGATACATATCAGGACTTTACATTTACTTGTGATTCTGCTGGCTATTATCTACAGCATGCACATTTGGAAGTGACTAGTATCATTTTAAGTCCCTTGCAGAATGCTTGCCCACACAAAATGCATGCCAAAGCAGCCTATGATGGAATAGTTTAAACCATCTACAGACTCTTAAAAAAAGATATAGTAAATCTTCACAACCTTGGCTTAGACAATGGTTTCTTAAATATAACTCTAATTCTGAGAAACTGAAGAAAAAATAGAGATAAATTGAAATTCATCAAGATTATAAGCTTTTGTACTTCAAAAGACACCATAAGTAAGTGAAAAGCTAATCAACAGAATGGGAGAAAAATATTTGTAAATCATTTATCTGATAAGGCGAGCTTAAAATGCAAAACGTGAAATTACTACATGATTCAGTAAATTTATTCCAAGATATAGACCCAAGAAATGAAAACATGTCCACACAAAAATTTGTATGTGAATTTTCCTAGAAGCATTATTTGTCAAATTAAAAGCAATGCAAATGTTTATTAACTGATTGTGAACAAAGTGTGATTTGTCAATATGATGGATATTTGTCCACAAGAACCACCACAAGTGGTGGTGGTGATACAGCATAGATTAATCTTGAAAACATTATGCTAAATAAAAGAAGCAAATCAGGAAAGACCATATATTGTATGATTTCCTTTGTATAAGATGTCCATAATAGTCAAATCCACAGAGACAGAGAGTAGATCAGGGGATGGAGGATATAAAGGAGTGCCCACTAATGGTTACTTTGTGGAATGATGAGAACATTTTGAAATTAGTAGTGGTGGTTGTACTGTTAGGAGTTGGTGCCTCAACTCTATCCAGGGTTCCCAAAGACCACACGGAGCCAGAAATGCAAAAGCAAAAAGGCTTTATTGCTAGCTTAAGCTAGGGCCCAACTCTACCTGGAGTACTGACACAGCAGTCTCATCAGGTTGAGAGAGGGACCCCCTCCCAGAGCAACCAACTGTTTTTGTACTTTGTTAACAGGATGCGGGGACTTTTTACACCAGGGGCCAAGTTCAGCCTGATTGGATATCTCTCCTTGGCACTAGTTAAGTTTTGTTTACCCTTGTCTTGTGGTTTTTACCCCAGTCTGGTGGTTTTTGCCCTGAAACAAAACTAGGGCATAGATGTGCCCTTTAAAATGTTTGTTTTCCTTAAAATGGCTGCTGTCTTGCTATGTTTAATTTTTCAATATTTTACAATCCCCCCTTTTTCTTGTAACTGTGAGAGGAGGCTAATCCTAGCCTCACAGTTGGTCTTCTTTTACTTGCAGGTATTGGCTGCATAAGACCAGCATCTGCACTGTCGAGGATGAAAGCAAGCAAGCGATTGAGTATACAAGGGCCAAATGTTAGTATTAGCATGAGCAAAATTAAAGGTCCCACAATGGCTGACAATAGGGTCGTTAGCCATGGGGAGGCATTAAACCAAGATTTAAACCAAGATTTAAACCACCCCTGTTGTTTGTTTGTTTAGCTAAACCTTTTCTTACTTTAGCAAGGGATTCCTTAACAATCCCTGAATGGTTAACATAAAAGCAGCATTCTTTCCCTAGAGCTGCACATAGCCCACCTTGCTGTAAGAGAATAAGGTTCAGTCCTTGGCGGTTTTGTAACACCACCTCAGCTAAAGAGGATAGGGAATCCTGCAAGTGGGAAATGGAGGCTTCCAGTCTTTCAATGTCTATGTCAATAGCCGCCCATAGGTGGGAATACTGGTGATTTTGGGAGATCAAGGAGGCAGTTCCAGTACCGGCCCCTACTAGACTGGCACCCAAAATTACACTGAGAGTGAGGGCAGTAATTGGTTCCCTCTTGGCCCACTTGGACGTGGGCCCAGTGGTTTTCTCCAGAGAATCAAGGAGGCTATCATATGGATGGTAAACCATTTTGGGAACTAATTGCACAAGGATGCAAAAGTCACGGGTCTGATTTAGGACTGTCCCATGGATACAAGGGGTCAGGCCCGTGGAACACGCCCACCAAGCGTCTAAGGGAGGGAGTATATATAAGTGGAACATGTTAGGGCTAAGGGTCACATATTGAGCACATAGTCGTGCATGGGACTGGGGCACAGCTCCAACGCATAGACCTTGCCTGGATACTTGTTGCAGGGTTAATATGGCCTGTTGCTGCCATCGACAGCCACTGTCCTTTATGGAGGTGGAGAGATTTCCAAAGACAGCGATTCCTTCATAGAAGGTAGGGGCTGAGTCATAACACAGCCAGCACGAAGAAGTCAAGTCAGACCGAGAAGCATTAAACACCCGAAACACATGCCCAAGCATTCCAAGGAAAGGGTCAGTCTCAGGCGATTGAGCAGCCTGTACTATCTGTGTGACTGGGTGTTGGAAGTTGCACAGGGTAGGTGCTGACCTCAAGGAGGGAGAGAAGGTGGTGTTTGCCAGAGTGACGAGCTCTGGGGGATGGGATGGAACTAGGGTCTTACCTGGTCCTAAGATTTTACCTAGGGCTTTATTAGGTCCCACTGTCAGGATGGGTGGCAAGGGTTCTTGATGTGGATGAGCATAAACCCTCAGAGTAAACAAGACACCCGGATCTATGCCAGGTGCATAGAGTCTGAGTCCCCAGGTCATTCCTTTAGTCCATTGTGGGTGTAGCTTGGGGTCTGTCCGGGGCCACGGCGAGCTGTGGCACAGTAAGAATGAAGATCATTAAGCAAGCAGCCAATGGGACAAAGCAGCCAATGGGATGAACACATGTGTACAGCATGATATGTCCACGAGCCAGGCATGCAGGGAAAGTACCAACCAAAAAGAAGCATGCAGCCTGAATATGAGACACCGGCAAAGCGCAGGCGCAGCACAGGGTATATAAGGCATGTGCTAGAGGAAATAAAGGTCCCCTGTTTTGCAGCTTCTCATCCAGTGTGTCAGCCTCTCATTTCATCCCCAGCCCCTCTTCCGTGCCTCTCAAATCCCGCAGGTTGGGATGGGTGGCGCCCAACATGGGGCACGGTCACGAGGGACTCGCTGAGGGACCAGTCTCCGGATAAGTTGGCCGTGCATTTACAGTAAGTAGGGGGAGACTGGGAATCATGGGCACCAGTGTGTCCAAGGGGCAACTGGTGCATGCCTTACAAATATTACTTGAAAATTACGGTACCTCAGTTAAGGTTTGGGCTGTGCAACTCTTGGTGGACACCTTAAGTCAGACCAGCCTTTGGTTCCTGAAACAGGATTGCGTGACATTAGATGGGTGGATCAAGGTTGGGGGAGACCTACAGTTACACAGGGATTTGTATGGTCAGGATGCTGTTCCCCCAACAGTTGGTAGTCTATGGCAGCTAATTAGGGATGCCTTGCAGACGGGTGGCAGGGAGGCTTGCGCTGTGGCTACCGCTGCCCTTTGCTCTTCCCGGGAGTCAGAAAGCAACACTGGTGGGGCGCAGCCAAGATGGGCTGTTGAGTCGACAGGGCTGCCAGAAAGAGGGAAGCGGAAGGCCCAACCGCCTATCCCATCCGATGACTCCTCCTCCGAATCCAGTTCAGGGAAGGAATTGGATGAGGAAGAGACTCAGCCAACGCCCAAGTTAGAGCCTGGGCAGCCGCCGCCATCTTATGACCCGCGGCCACTACCATTTGCTATGCCTACGGCACCTGACGGTAGACGCTCCCCGGACCGCGTCTTTCATGAAGGACCGGGGAACACTGGCATTGCCAACCTTTTGCGAGCGATGAAGGACATGTTTATGGCCTCCTCGCATTTTTACCCTGTACATGAAGTGGACGTTCAAAGCGTCCGCCAGCGGGTCCATCAGCCTACAGATTTCAAGGACACAAAGACGCTGAAGGAAAGTGTGTCTCAGTATGGCCTGCAGAGCCCTTTCACTCAGTCCCTGTTAGATTCATACACAAACATCCAACACCTGATGATTGGAAAAACTTATGCAAATCAGTTATGACTCCTGGAGACTATCTTATTTGGAAGGGACTTTTCTTTGAGAATTGCGAGCGCACCACTCGCCAAAATGCTGTGGTGGGTTTTCCCATCCGAAATAAAGACATCCTGTCTGGAGAGGGTCAGCATTCAGGAAATGATGTGCAAAAGGACTACGCTCCTGCCGTTTTCGCTCAGGTAGCGGTGGCAGCAAAGGCGGCTTGGTGAGCCATAGGCGATCGGGGAGGGGCCGACATCAACCTAACTCATATAGTGCAGGGAGCCTCGGAGCCGTTTGCCGATTTTGTGGCTCGATTGATGATGGCCACGGGCCGTATATAGGGCAATACTGAGGCGCGTCTCTTCCCCTTGTTAAACAATTGGCCTTTGAGAACGCAAACAAGTGGTGTCAGGATGCCATTAGACCCTGGAAGAATAGAGCCAGCATAGAGGAGTACATACGACTGTGTAAGGACATCAGTGAGGCCTCTATAACAGGAAGTGTGATTGCATCAGCTCTGAGGGGCTCGGGTCCTGCAAAAAAATAGAGGAAGTAATAACCGCACCTGTTTCGCCTGTGGAAAGGCAGGCCATTTTAAAGCACAGTGTCCCACTCTGGGACGGGCTATGATTCCTCCACCTAGTGCTCCAAACATGCAAAGAGTACCACCTGGTCTTTGCCCTAAGTGCAGGAAGGGCACCCACTGGGTGAATGAATGCTGCTCCAAATTCGACAGTGAGGGCCGTCCCCTTCAGCAGGAAAACAGCCATGGGGGGCCGAAGCCCTGGACTCCCCCCAGCTGTACGGGGCAATACAGACCATGGCAGACATACAGAGCTCCCAGCCAGATTATTCTCTGACCTCCCAAAAGGCAGCGGAGGGTACGACCTTTCCATAACCATGTACTCAGTACTAACGCCTACCATGGGAGTACAACTACTCCCGACAGGCGTGTATGGCCCTTTGCTGGAAAATACCCTTGGCTTAATAATTGGCCACTCCTCTAGTGCTTTGAAAGGCCTCTCCATTATCCCAGGCCTGATTGATCAAGATTACACCGGTGAAATTAAAGTTATGGCTCAAGCCCTCCGGGGCGTGGTTGCCATCCAAGAGGGGGACCGTATCGCACAAATCATCCCCCTACCATTGTTGCCTTCATCAGGGAAGTGCCTCCGACAGGTTAGGGGCTCCTCTGGCTTTGGGTCTTCGGGAGACAGCGTCATCAATCTGGCATTATCCCTAGAGGATTGACCTTCCATGGCACTAAAAATTCAGGGAAAAGACTTCATTGGCCTCATGGATACGGGTGCAGATACCTCGATCATAGCCTCTAAACACTGGCCGTCATTATGGCCTCTCCAGGAAGTCCATACTACCCTTCAGGGTCTTGGATCTACAAAAAACCCTCAACGCAGTTCTGCTGTACTGCGTTGGGAACATGAAGAGGGTCATTCTGGGTGGTTCCAACCTTATGTTCTCCCTAAAATCCCCATGAATTTGTGGGGCAGAGATGTTCTCAGTGCTGTGGGAGCGTTACTGGTAGCAGGGCCTCATGTTACTCAGATGATGATAAATAATGGTTACACCCCAGGGAAAGGATTCGGGAAGTTGGAACAGGGCCCTTCCTCTTTTGACCTACGTTCAGACATCAGGTCAGAAGGGGACCGTCGAGGCCTAGGGATGGTCGCTCAGATGCCTTTTTCTTAGTGGCCACTGAAACACCGCCTATACGGACCCCTTTATCCATTAGATGGAAAACAGACTGACTGGTCTGGGTCCCTCAGTGGCCACTTACAGATGAGAGATTGGAGGCGGCTCATTCGCTGGTACATGAACAATTAGCAGTAGGGCATTTAGTCCCCTCTACTTCCCCTTGGAACACCCCTATCTTTGTCGTCAAGAAAAAATCAGGGAAATGGCACCTATTACAAGATCTTAGAGCCGTGAATGAGGCCATGGAATTGATGGGCCTGATTCAACCTGGAGTCCTGGATCCCTCTGGTATTCCCAGGGGCTACCACTTGATTGTTCTAGACCTTAAGGATTGCTTTTTCACAATTCCTCTGCATCCATCAGACTCAGAAAAATTTGCCTTTACATTGCCAGCTAGGAACTTAGAGGCTCCAAGCCAAAGATATCAGTGGGTATGCCTTCCTCAAGGTATGGCCAACAGCCCTACCCTCTGTCAGTTGTATGTCAGTGATGCCTTGCTTCCTGTCAGGCAATCCTTTCCAAAGGTACGCATCGTCCACTACATGGATGACATCCTCCTTGCTGCACCCTCTGAGTATATGTTACACAAGGTCCTCCTGGTCCTAAAATCCCATCTTGCAGCCGCAGGGCTCATAATTGCCCCTGAAAAGGTACAGATGTTCCCACCTTTTCAATATCTAGGCCATTTTTTTGAGGGTCCTACATATAGACCACAAAAACTCCGGCTGGTGTGTGACGGTTTGCACACTCTGCATGATTTTCAGGCGCTGTGTGGGGACCTTGCCTGGCTCCGATCCACACTACAGGTCACCACCAGAGAGCTACAGCCCTTGTTTGACATACTTAAAGGTGACCCTGACCCAACCTCTCATAGAGATCTTACGCCCGCAGCCCGTGCCTCTCTGCAAACCATAGACAAGGCTTTGCAAGCGGTCACCCTCCAACGTTTTGAGCCTACAAAGACTTATGACCTGCTTGTTTTTGCCAGTCACCTTACTCCCACAGGCCTGTTCTGGCAAGATGGACCTTTGCGTTGCATTCATCTTCCTGTTTCGCCCAAACGCATTTTGACGCCGTATTTTACGGCGATTCATCAGCTCATTATGGTAGCTTTAGATCTTGGCACCTCAATCTATGGCACCCTGCCAGACAAGATTGTTGTCCCTTACACCAAATGGCAATTAGAATAGCTCATCTGCCATGACGCTGATGGACTATCCTGCACTGTACATTCTCAGGATCTTTTGACAGTCATTACCCTCATCATCCCCTTATTCCATTCTTTCAAGCTCATTCCGTCTGCTTCCCAAAGGCTATTTCCACCACTCCTATTGTGGAGGCATGCACAGTCTTTACTGATGGTTCGGTCGTCCACAGGGATGGCAGCCGTGTTCTCACAGACTTATCGCACCCAACTCCCAACACCACATAAATCTGCACAGCTGGTAGAGGCCGTGGCCATTATCCATGCACTGCGGCATTTTTCAGACACACCTATGAACCTTTATACTGACAGTAAATATTTGGCCATGTCAGTCCTGCTATTAGAGACCGTGGCATGCCTTTCCTCACACAGCCCCATTCAATCTCTACACGAAATTCAGCTTCTCAGATGGGAGAGAGCTCACCCCCTTTTCATTGGGCACATTTGTAGCCATTTGACCACCCCTGGTCCGCTCACTGAAGGTAACTGTATTGCGGACTCTCACTCATTTCCACTGCCCTGCATTGCAGAGCACTCTTGAAGAGCACAAGTTCTTACATACCAATACCCACTTACTAGCTGTTCGTTACCGTCTTACCAGGGCACAGGCGTGGGATATCGTCCACGCCTGTGAGCAGAGTGCTCCTTATACTCCTGCCCCCCAGAGTCAAAGAGGGGCAAACCCTCGTGCGCTCTTGCCAAATGATTTGTGGCAGATGGATGTAACGCATTTTTCTGCTTTCAGACATTTAGCTTTCATCCATGTATCTGTTGACACCTTCTCTGGATTCATTTTCGCCATGCTCCATGCTGGCGAGGCGACCAAGGATGTTATATCTCACTTGCTCGCTGCCTTTGCTGCCCTCGGTCACCCTAGGGCTCTGAAGACCGACAATGGCCCTGGTTATACCAGCAAGGTTTTTACTGCCTTTTGCAGTCAGCATGCTATGCAACATCGCATTGGCATTCCTCACAATCCCCAGGGTCAGGCTATCGTGGAGCACACGCATGCCACCCTAAAGTCCATGCTTGAAAAACAAAAGGCGGAGTATCGATCCCCCAAGGATAGATTAACCTTAGCGTTATTTACCCTAATTTTTTTAACGCTGGACTCTTCTTCCCGCTCGGTGGCAGATAGTCATTGGACGCCAGATGGCCGGCCTCCCTTACGTACTGCCAGGTGGAAAGACCCGTCCTCAGGGGATTGGCAACCGCCCGCACCGGTGTTAACCCAAACACCAGGCAGTGTTTGTCTTTTCCCTAGGTCAGATGACCGTCCCATCTGGATACCATCGCGTTTGGTCCGGTTTCTCTCCACCCCCCCACCCCACCCTGGTGAATCATGAAGATGCAACCTGTGCACCTGGGGATCCTGATGTTGCTCTTGATGACCCTGACCGTGACGGTGTCCGGGGAGATCCGCTGGGCAGTGACGCACCATCTGCCGTTCCTGTTTCCGGTTCACCGACATGATGGCTTACTCCCTCAAATCTTCACCACAAATCTATCTACTGGTCTTCCCTCCATTCCTTTCGAGGATTCGGTCGCCAGCATCACCGCGAGTTGGAATTTCACGGATGCCCTTTGCTTTCAATATGTTCCCCAGGTTAACTGGACAGAGGGCATGCTTGACAACCTTTCATGTATTGCACTGACTAATGTGTCAATAGGGAATTTCAAGGGGAGCTGCTCTGGGGGTACTATGATAGGTTTGTCCAGGGTCCTGATCCCTTTCAAGGCAAAGAATAACATGGTGTATGGCTGGAGTGCCCCTTCAGCTGGACCGTGTTGGGATTCTGATACTGATAATACCTGGTTAGACAGGAGTAACATGCGTTGGCATCATTATATTCCCCAAGGCAATCAGTTCCTCACCTGTGATGGCTTGGTGTTCTGGGGTCCTAGACCTCCCCAAGACAACACGTCCCAGGTCCCCTTCCCCTGGGTCTTCCGTGCCCCAAACCAACACGCTCCGGATGCATTCACCGGATGGTATCTCTGCAACAACAGATCTTGCCTTGATTGGAAGCCATTCCTTTTTACAGGGGAAAGCGCTCAAACCCTCAACAGCACCTTTGCCTGCAACTGCTGTTCTCATGGTTTTGAGAGTACCGTCAATATCACACCCAACCAGACAGTCCCTATTCAGAGCGGACTCTGTGTGAAACCCCCTTACTTCCTTCTGGTAGCCAATACTACCCCCTCTGATACATCTAGGACCCTTAATTGTTCTGCCCTCACTTGTCAGCTTCAGTCATGATTGGAACGTGTCACAAGGACACACGCTGGTTGTCATGCGTTTGCCTGGTACCTTGCTGTTGCCGGTCAACGTCAGCAACCCGGCCGCAGCCGTCGTTATCCATCATAAGTGCAATTTTGGGGTTACCACAGCCTTGATAGCCGTCGCTGCAGCAGCTGCGGCGGGAGCCGCGGTGGCCTTGTCCAATACCGTGGCCATGGGCAGACACTCAACACCTTATTCTCAGAGGTTGTGGCCGCTGTGTCTACCCAAAATGCCATTAACAATCATATCCATGTAGGAATGTTGAATTTAAATTAGCAGATAGAGTTGCTTCAAGAAGAGATAGACATGTTTATGTTAACTTCCCATATTGCTTGTATGCCTACCTACCAGTATACTTGTGTTACGCCAGTTATTCTACATACTCATTCGCAAGTTGTGCAAACCCTTAATGCTGCCCTGCGTGGCCCCTGGAGTCAGCAATTTCTCAACTATACCCTACACCTCCCTAAGCAGATAGTCACCGTGAACTCCACCAAAGTGGAGGTCATGCATCCTGACAAGTTCACCAACTGGCTCTCCAGAGCCTTCTCTTTCATAAAGGTTTGGAGTGGATTGGGCCCAATGGCTGCAGTCCTTCTTGTCAGCTTGTATGTGGCATTGTACTTGTTGATTTGCCACATCCAACGCCACCGCATGTTAAGAGTGGCTCTACAACAGGCACAACGGGCCCTGGCACAACCAGATAATGTCTGGATAAACATTGTTCTCTGTGCCCTGAGAGCCAATGACGGGTAAGAAGGCGTTGCGGGCATACCAACCTAAGACAGCACCGTTGTGCAGACACAGCGGCTGCGATGATGGGTAAGGATGATACTGTGAATGCCTCGACCTAAGACAGGCCAGGTTCGCACTTAAATAAAGAAGGGGGAGATGTCCGGGGCCGCGGCGAGCTGTGGCACAGTAAGAATGCATATCATTAAGCAAGCAGCCAATGGGACAAAGCAGCCAATGGGATAAACACATGTGTACAGCACGATATGTGCGTGAGCCAGGCATGCAGGGAAAGTACCAACCAAAAAGAAGCACGCAGCCTGAACATGAGACACAGGCAAAGCACAGGCGCAGCACAGGGTATATAAGGCATGTGCTAGAGGAAATAAAGGTCCCCCATTTTGCAGCTTCTCATCCAGTGTGTCAGCCTCTCATTTCATCCCCAGCCCCTCTTCCGTGACTCACGAATCCCGCGGGTCGGGACAGAGGTCTCTACCTAACTGGATAAATTTAAGAAGGACAGGGGTGCAATCCCTCGTCAAACAAGGCCCACCTCCTCCAACCCCTTATGAAAGCCATAACCCATGGTTTCTGATCCTGGGGCCTTGCCAACCTGAATAAAATCCCCTGTTTTTGGCGTTGTCCAGGAAATATAACTGGTGGAGACACAACTCCAAGATGCACAGTAGTAATCTCTTGGGTCTCCACAGATGTGGGTGGCCCGCCCCTTGTGTCCTGGGCAAAGATAAAAGTAACTTTTTCTAATCTGGCTCCACCCATTAGCACGGTTGCAGGCCCAGACTAGTTGGGATGGGTCCTGAATAGACTTATCCCATTTTCCATCTGCTAGGCCGCAGAGATCAAAAATTATATCCGGACACCAAGTCCCCAGGGGAGCTAGGTGCGTGATTTGGACAGCTGCTTTTCCAGTATTTGTATTGCTAAGGGTCCATGTGATGTTCCACGGGGTGTGCGGGTTCACCCGAGAGGGTGAGTGGGGAGAGGAACATACAGTTTGAAGGGTCAGCAGGAGCAGGAACAGTCTGGTCATCGTGCTGGCTTACTCAGCGGAAGGCTTGTTCGGATCAGTCACTGGGAATTGGTCGGGGTGCTGGTGGAGTTTGAGTTTGAAGCGTAGCGGGTTGGAAGGGTCTGCCTTAACCTCCCACTGTTCCGGCTGGTGTTGTTTGACTTCTGCTCCCGTTACAGCCCGTGCATGGGTGTAATGAATACAAGCCGAAATCCCGTCAACCTTTAACGCAAGAGGGGTGATAAAGACAACTAAGTAGGGTCCTTTCCACCGTGCCTCCAAGGTCTTGGGTGCATGTCTGCGCACCCACACCCAATCTCCCGGCTGGAACCGGTGGCCTGGAGGCTTATTGGGATCAGCTTCAGTGGAGCCACATAGGCCCCGCAGTTTGGGCCAGGTCTCTGTCCAGACGCGCTGTAGAGCCAACAGCTGTAATGTGAATGGCCCTCCCACATGGAATCCTGAACTCATGCCTAGCTTGTGTGTTACCACAGGGGATAGGCAGCCATACATAATTTCAAATGGCATTAGTCCCAGGGAATACGGGGAGTTCCGAACACGGAACAACACGTAGGGAAGGAGAAGGAACCAATCCCCATCAGTCTTTAGGCATAATTTGATTAAAGTCTCCTTAAGAGTTTGATTTATTTTTTCTACCTGTCCAGAGCTCTGGGGATGGTAAGCACAATGTAATTTTCAATTTGTCCCCAGTGCCTGGGCTAGACCCTGGACTACCTTGGCTACAAAGGAAGGACCATTGCTAGAGCCTATACCTTGTGGAACTTCATACCGGGGTATTATGTCTTTTAGTAGAGCCTTACAGACGATTTTGGCAGTTTCCTTCCTTGTGGGGAATGCCTCTACCCACCCTGAAAATGTATCTATAAAAACTAGTAGATATTTATACCCATATTTGCCTGGCTTTACCTTTGTGAAGTCCACTTTCCAAATTTCTGCAGGAAAAGATCGCCGTTTTCTGCTACCTGAGATTTTTGCTCTGGGATGGGCCTTTATGGTCTGACAGTCTGTGCCGTCTGCCAGCAACTCCTGGCACAGTTTGTTTTTATGTTGAAAGGCAACTCTGGCTGTTCTAAGAAGTTGCTGCATCTTGTGGCTTTCGAGGTGTGTGGTGGAGTGCAGTCGGTTAAGGAGCAGGTGGCCCATCTGTGTGGGGAGTAGCAAAACTTCCCCAGCCATCCACCACCCCTTTACTTCTTTAGCCGAGGGAAAGTTTTTGTGGATCCAATCACGATCCTCAGTGGAGTAGGTTGGGTTCCCTTCTGGCAGAGGGCCCATTCCTGGTGGTGGCAGGCTGAGGACCTGGAGGAGCACTGGCTCATCTCCTTCCTGGGCCACTTGCCGTGCCTCTGCATCTGCCCTTCAGTTTTTCTGGGCTTCAGGGGTTTGGCCAGTCTGGTGTCCTTGGCAGTGCACTATGGCCAGCCTCTTGGGCAGCAGGACAGCCTGGAAAAGATCCTGAATATGCTCAGCATGTTTGATGGGTTTACCCTCAGAGGTAAGGAACCCCCTTTCGGCATATATAGCTCCGTGTATGTGAGCAGTAGCAAAGGCGTATCTACTGTGTGTGTACGCAGTTAAACTTTGTCCCTCTGCCAGCCGTAGGGCCTTAGTCAGAGCCACCAATTTTGCTTTTTGTGCTGAGGTGGCATTTGGAAGGCACTGGGACCAGATTACTGAGTCCGAACTAACCACTGCCACCCCCGCCTGCCGGCGCCCCTCCGGAATAAAGCTGCTGCCATCAGTGAACCAAACAAGGTCAGCTGCAGACAGGGGTGTGTCTCACAGGTCAGGGCGGACCCCTGTCACCTGGGCCAGAACTTCCTGACAAGGGTGGATCTCCACCTTCATATCCGGGTCTGGCAGTAGGGTGGCAGGGTTGAGACCTGAGGAAGACTTGAGCAGTACCTAGGGTGCATCTAAGAGCAAGCTCTGGTAATGAAGTAACCGGGCATTACTAATCCACTTACCCGGAGGATGACGCAACATCCCTTCCAAGGCATGGGAGGTAGCCACCATCACCTGTTGTCCCAGGGTGAGTTTATCGGCGTCCTTCAAGGTGACTGCTGCTGCAGCTATGATACGCAGGCACGGTGGCCAGCCAGCTGCAACCGGGTCCAACTTTTTTGAAAGGTAAGCTACTGGCCTTACCCAAGGTCCTAAGGTTTGGGTCAATACTGCCTTGGTGATGCCATTTTTTTCATGCACAAAGAGATTGAAGGCCTTCTCTGGGTCTGGCAAGGCCAGAGCTGGTGCAGTCAGAAGGGCCAATTTAAGAGAGTCAAAGGCCTATTGATGAGCGTCTCCCCAGGAGAAGGAGTCCTTTGGGGAACTGCCTTCTTTGGTGAGTTCATATAAGGGTCCCGCAGTTTCTGCAAACCCAGGGATCCAGAGTCTGCAATAACCCACAGAGCCAAGGAATTCCCGTACCTTACATCTGTTCGTGGGTGGAGGAATGTCCAAAATGGTGCATGTCATGGCTTCAGTGAGCCACCGTTTTCCTTCCTTGAGTCGGTACCCCAAATAGGTGACCTGCTGACAGCAGATTTGAGCCTTTTTTTGCACTGGCCTGTTAACCCAGTGTCCCCAACGTGGTGAGAAGTTTTTCTGTGCCACTGACGCATAGCTCCTGGCTGGAGGCAGCTAGAAGGATGTCATCTACATATTGAAGAAGAGTTAGGTGGGGGTGACTGCTACGAAAGGGCATCAAGTCTCTAGCCAAAGATTCATTAAACAAGGTGGGTGAATTTTTGAAACCCTGTTGCAGTCTAGTCCAGGTCAGCTGTTCACACAAGCCAGTATCTGGGTCTCCCCACTCAAAAGCAAACAATTTTTGACTTTTAGGTGCCAGTGGAATGCAGAAGAAGGCATCCTTGAGATCTCACACAGTGTACCACTGATGGGAGGGAGGCAAGGAGCTCATCAGAGTGTATGGATTAGGCACAGTGGGATGAATGTCAGCCACCCTAGCATTAACCTCTTGTAGGTCTTGGACTGGTCTATAGTCTCCCGTATGTGGTTTCTTAACCAGGAAGAGAGGCGTGTTCCATGCAGAATGACATGGGCAGAGAATGCCGGCTGCCCGCAGTTTCTTAATGTGTGGCGAAATGCCCACTCGGGCCTGAATAGGCATAGGGTATTGCCGAACTTGAACTGGTTCCGCACCAGGCTTTAGTTCGACAAAAATGGCTGGTTGCTTGACCGCCAGTCCCGCCCCCCGTCTCTGCCCATGCTGTCAGGAAGCAGCGCAGCCACTCTGCCATATATATTTTTTGTTCTGTGGGCAGCGAGTATAATCGAAACTCGTCCACCAGTGACAGTCAAGATGAATGCAGGATTGTCCATGGTTATATTTGTCCCCCCCCAAATGTTGGCCCCTGGCATTAGAAACCTCCACTCCTCCTGGGCCAAAGGTTATACGGGCTCCCACCTTTGTTAAGAGGTCACGTCCGAGCAGTGGCACAGGGCAATCAGGGATAACCATGAAGGAATGGCTTACCATGCCGGAGGCCAGGTTTACCTTCCTGGTTGTAGTCCAGTCATATAGTTTGGATCCAGTAGCGCCCTGGACCCAGGTAGTACGGCGGGAACGTTTTTCTCCATTTGCCAGTAAAACTGAGTATTGAGCTTCTGTGTCAACTAGAAAGTCCACATCCTTTCCCTCCACTTTGAGAGTTACCCTGGGCTCGGGGAAAGGAACCGAACCCCGACTCCCCTAGTCACTATCATCTGACGCAGCTGTCCCGGCCAGGAGGACAGGGGTTGATTTTGGTTTATTTTCCCATTTTGTTGCTTTTGGGCAATTTTTTGCCCAGTGTCCATATTTTTTGCACCGGCAGCATTGATCTTTGTCCCACTTGAGAGGGGAGCGTTTGGGTCCCTGTCCCTGTCTCGTCGGTCGTCCACTTTTATTGGGAGTTTTATTTTGGGGCCGGTTACCTACTGTTGCTAATAAAATTTTTTTTTTTTTTAAATTTTATTTTTATATTCCCCCATACAATTGCAAACGCCCCATTCTGACCCCAATCCTTCCCCTCCCGCCCCCCACCCCCAAAAAGTGTCTCTGGTTCATAGTTTTTTGTTGATTTTGATTTTCACTTTCTTATATTCATTTTCCTGGTCCCTTATTTAAGTTTTCTAGATTCCTGCTATGAGTGAGACCATCCGGTATTTTTCTTTTTCTTTTTGGCTTATTTCGCTGAGCATGATCCCTTCCAGTGCCATCCATGTTGCTGCAAATTGCATGTGTTTATCTTTTTTGAATGCTGAGTAATATTCCATGGTATATATGTACCACATCTTCTTGATCCAGTCATCTATTTTTGGGCATTTGGGTTGTTTCCAAAGCTTAGCTATTGTAAACAGTGCTGCTATAAACATAGGAGTGCAGGTGCTCTTTGGAATGGATGTTTCTGTGTCCTTTGGGTAAATACCTAGGAGTGGAATTGCTGGATCATATGGAAGCTCTATGTTTAGTAGGTCCAGAAATCTCCACACAGCTCTCCATAGTGGTTGGACCAGTTTGCACTCCCACCAACAGTGCACAAGAGTTCCTTTTTCTCCACATCCTCGCCAACATTTGTTGTTGCTAGTTTTTTTAATATGTGCCATTCTCACTGGTGTGAGATGGTATCTCATGGTAGTTTTGATTTGCATTTCCCTGATGACAAGTGATGTTGAACATTTTTTCATATGTCTGTTGGCCATTTGCATTTCCTCTTCAGAGAAGTTTCTTTTTAGCTCTTCTGCCCATTTTTTGACGGGATTATTTTCTTTGTTGTTGCTGAGTCTCATCAGCTCTTTGCAGATTTTTGTGATCAGTCCTTTATCATTAGTGTTGGGTGCAAAAATGTTCTCCCAGTTGGTGGGTTTCTCTTTGTTTTTGTTATTGTCTCTTTTGCTGTGCAGAAGCTCTTTAATTTGATGTAGTCCCAGCTGTTTATCTTTCTCTTCACTATCACTGCTTTGGGTGATGTGTCTGTAAAGATGTCTTTGATGTGCAAATCCCGTAGTGTTTCGCCTATATTTCCTTCTATGTATTTTATGGTTTCAGGTCTTATGTCTAGTTCTTTAATCCATTTTGAGTTGATTTTTGTGTATGGTGTGAGGTAGTGGTCAAGCTTCATTCTTTTGCATGTAGCGACCCAGTTTTCCCAGCACCATTTATTGAACAAACTTTCTTTGCTCCAATGCATAGTCTTTGCTCCTTTGTCAAAGATTAGTTGACCATAAATCTGTGGGTTTATTTCTGGATTTTCTATTCGATTCCATTGGTCTGTATGTCTGTTCTTGTGCCAATACCATGCAGTTTTGATGATTATGGCTTTGTAGTATAGTTTGAAGTCTGGGAGTGTGATGCCTCCATTTCCTTCTTTTTTTTTCAGTAGAGCTTTGGCTATTCGGGGTTTTTGGTGATTCCATATGAATTTCATCAATAATTGTTCTATTTCTTTGAAGAATGCCATTGAGATTTTGATTGGAATAGCATTGAATCTGTATATTGCTTTTGGTAGGATGGCCAATTTAATAATGTTTATTCTTCCAATCCATGAGCAGGGGATGTCTTTCCATTTCTTTGTGTCTTCTTCTATTTCTTTTAACAGTGTTTTATAGTTTTCTTTGTATAGGTCCTTTACCTCTTTTGTTAGATTTATTCCCAAATATTTGATTTTTTTTGTTTCAATAATAAAAGGGGTGGTTTTTTTGATTTCTTCTTCTTCAGATTTATTGTTTGTGTATAGGAAGGCTACTGACTTTTGCGAGTTGATTTTGTATCCTGCCACTTTACTGAATTGATTGATGAGTTGAATTAGTTTTTCTGTGGAGATTTTGGGGTTCTCTATGTATATTATCATATCATCTGCAAATAGTGATAGGTTGACTTCTTCTTTTCCTATTTGGATTCCTTGGATGTCTTTCTCTTGTCTTATTGCTCTGGCTAGGACTTCCAGTATTATATTGAAAAGCAGTGGTGAGAGTGGACATCCTTGTCTTGTTCCAGATCTTAATGGAATTGCTTTCAGCTTTTCACCATTGAGAATGATACTGGCTGTTGGCTTGTCATAGATGGCCTTTATGATGTTGAGGTATGTTCCTTGTATCCCAAGAATTTCAAGGGCTTTTATCATGAATGGGTGTTGCACTTTGTCGAAAGCTTTCTCAGCATCTATTGATATTATCATATGGTTTTTATATTTCTTTTTGTTGATGTGTTGGATAACGTTGATTGATTTTCGGATGTTAAACCATCCTTGTGCCCCTGGAATGAATCCAACTTGGTCGTGGTGAATTATCTTATGGATACATTGTTGGATTCTGATAGCTAAAATTTTATTGAGGATTTTTGCATCAGTGTTCATTAGGGAGATTGGCCTGTAGTTTTCCTTTTTTGTGTTGTCCTTATTCGGTTTTGGTATTAGTGTAATATTGGCTTCATAGAACGTGTTTGGTATTGTCCCTTCCTTCTCAATTTTTTGGAAGAGTTTGTGAAGGATAGGCACTAATTCGTCTCTGAATGTTTGGTAGAATTCATTTGTAAATCCATCAGGCCCTGGGCTTTTGTTTTTGGGGAGGTTTTTGATTACCGTTTCAATTTCGCTGCTTGTAATTGGTCTGTTTAGGTGTTCTATTTCTTCTTTATCTAGCTTTGGGTGATTGTAGAGTTGTAGGAATTTGTCCATCTCCTCAAGATTGTTGAACTTGTTTCCATATAACTGTTCATAGTAGTTACTGATTATTCTTTTGATTTCTGCTGTGTCCGTTGTGATTTCTCCTCTTTCATTTATGATCCTGTGTATTTGTGCTTTCTCCCTTTTTTCCTTTGTGAGCCTGGCTAGGGGTTTGTCGATTTTATTTATTTTTTCAAAGAACCAGCTCTTGGTTTCATTGATCTTTTGGATTGTTTTTTTAGTTTCAATTTCATTTATTTCTGCTTTGGTTTTTATTATTTCTTTTCTTCTACTGGTTTTGGGGTTTTTTTGTTGTTCTTTTTCTAGATCTTTGAGCTTCGAGATTAGGTTGTTTCTTTGAGTTCTTTCTTGTTTTTTGATGTGAGCTTCTATTGCTATATATTTTCCTCTTATTACTGCTTTTGCTGCATCCCATACATTTAGGATATTGGTGTCCTCCTTGTCATTCAATTCAAAGAATTTTTTAATTTCTTCTTTGATCTCCTCGTTAGTCCAGTGGTCTTCCAGTAGTGTGGCTTTTAATCTCCATGAGATAGGATAGTTCCTTGCCTTCTTTTTATGATTTATTTCTAGTTTGATGCCTTCGTGGTCAGAAAAGATGGTTGGTATGATTTCAATCTTGGTGTATCTGTTGATGTTTGTCTTGTGCCCCAGTATGTGATCGATCCTGGAGAATGATCCGTGTGCGCTTGAGAAAAATGTGTACTCCGTTTTTTTTGGGTTTAGTGTTCTATAGATGTCTGTTAAGCCCAAATGCTCTAGGTCCTTATTTAGAGCTTTAGTTTCTTTACTTATTTTTTGTCTTGTTGATCTATCCATTGTTGATAGTGGTGTGTTGAAATCTCCCACTACGTATGTGTTTTCTCTGATGTCTGTTTTCAGAGAGGACAACAGTTGTCTGATATATTTTGGTGCTCTTTAGTTTGGTGAGTATATGTTAATGAGTGTTATTTCTTCTTGAAGTATTGTCCCCTTGATCATAATGTAGTGACCATTGGGGTCTCTTTTTATTTTTTTGAGTTTGAAGTCTGTTTTATCTGATATAAGTATAGCTGTTCCTGCTTTCTTTTTTGGCCCATTTGCTTGTAGGATTGTTTTCCATCCTTTGACTTTGAGCCTATTTTTATCTTTTGTAGCTAAATGTGTTTCCTGGAGACAGCAAAAGGTTGGGTTTTGTTTCTTAATCCAGGCTGCAACTCTGTGTCTTTTTATTGAAGAGTTTAGTCCATTTACATTTAGAGTTAATATTGATATGTTAGCATCTGTATTTGCCATTATGTTTGTCTTTCCTTTGATTTTATTTATTCTTTTAATAACTTTTTTTTTTTTTGGTCTTCTTTCGTTGTTATTCGTCCCTCTGAGGTTCTGGCTTTAGGATTCCTTGTAGTATTTTTTGGAGTGGGGGTTTATTCGTAATGAAATTCCGGAGTTTCTCTTTGTCTGGGAAGGTCCATATTCTTTCTTCATGGAGGAAAGAGAGCTTTGCGGGATAGAGTATTCTTGGTTGGCATCTGTTTTCTTGGAGTCTGTTGACTATGTCCCTCCACTCTCTCCTTGCCTGTAGTGTTTCTTCAGATAAGTCTGATGTCAGCCTGATTGGTTTTCCTTTGAATGTTATCTGTTTCTTCCCTCTTGTCAGCTTCATTATTTTTTCCTTGTCCTGGATTCTTGGGAGCTTTACTATTATGTGTCTTGCTGTGCTTTTCCTTTCGTCGTGGAAGTTTGGTGTTCTTCTTGCTTCTTGTATATCAATTTTCAGCTCCTTCTTCTCATTTGGGAAGTTCTCTTCAATTATATCCATGAATATTTTCTCTGTTCCTACATCTCTCTCCTCTCCTTCTGGAATTCCTATAACTCTTATATTTCCTTTCCTCATGGAGTCAGATAGTTCCCGAAGTCTTTCTTCATTCTTTTTCCTTCGTACTTCTCTTTCCTTTTCTGTTTTGGTTCTTTTTATTTCTGTGTCTTCAAGATTACTTATTCGTTCTTCCATTTCATCTATTCTGCTTTCATTGCTTTTCCCAGAGTTCTTTAGTTCCTCCATTAATTCTTTGATCTCCTGCATTTCTCTTACTTCCCTCTTTAGGGACTCAATTTCCTTCTTCTGATCTATCACTTTTTTAATCATGGCAATTTTAAATTCTCTTTCTGGAAGGCTCAGAAGTTCTTCCAAGTTGCTGTCGTTGCAATCTGGGGAGTGGTTTTCTTTTTGTGGTGTGCTTCTTTCCTGAGGAGTTTTTAGGTTGCGTGTGGTTCTTCTACTCCCTACTGTCTGTTTTCTAATTTGTCGTATGCGTTGGGACACTGTGTTGCTCGGACTGACTGACATCTTGAGTGAACTTCTCCGCTCCCCTCTGGCTCTTCCAGGAGCCATCTCTGTCTTCTGGGGGAGCTTTCTGCTGGTTTTAGGCAGTTTTTACTGAAGAAATGTCCCTGTTCTCAAATGGCGAAGCGGGATGCAGTCCCTGCGCCTCCGGTTTCAGGCACACTCTTCTGCGCACCCGGTCTGCCCCGGACGTGGGTGCCTGCTCCCTCTGTGGGCTCAGACTGCTGGTCGGAAGGGGCCTGGCGTGGAATAACTTCCCGGCTGGCCACTGGGTCCTCCAGAAACCTTCTGCCCTTTTCAAGCAGTCTTAAGAAATGTCCTGTTTTATAGGGTGTTAGTGACTTTTTTTTTTCCTGGTCGCTAGGTGGCGCCAGAGATCTCTCCTATTGTCCTTGGGGGGCTGTTTTTCGCCTCCCCCCACCCCGTGGGACAGAGAACAGAGCGGGAATGGTAGGGTACACCTCAACAGCTTTGGGGTGCTGTGTCTGCCTTGTGCCCCACCGTCGTGGAGGACCCACGCCCCGAATTTTCGTGCCCCGGGTCTCAGTTCAAAGCCCTCAGTTCCAGGACGCAGGCTGTAGCCCAGTTCAGTGGCGCGGGAATGGCGCCTTTTGCACCGCTCCCGTGCCTGGGCGCCTGGTTCCTGCTCACTCAGGGAGGGACCTTCACCTCAGTGAGGACCTCCGTGCGTCTCCCCGCTAGCCTAGGTCGCAGGCGCGGGGACCTGGGCAGCCGCGATCCAGGTCTGCACTTGCTTTTCAAGCGCGCCGAGCGCGCCGCGTTTCCGCGCAGGCTTACCGGCAGCCCGGGCTGTGTGCGCGTCTCCCGGGGTCTTTGTTCTTCTCTAATGGCGCCCGGAGCCGTTCGCTCACCGCCGCGGCGGATCCTGCAGGGTTCGCCTCAGCTCCCGTTCACGGGGTGTGGTGGCTGCCATAGTTCCTTTCCACTCACAGTCCCGCTTGCTGCGTCGTTTGTTCTTGTGGGCCGTTTTGGTTTGTTGTTTCCTCCTCTCTGCCGGTCGGAGAGTGCCGCCTCTGTGGGCGGGGGAGGGGAGCAGGGTTCTGCTAATAAAATTTTTGTCATTTTTTTTTTTGTTTGGCTGCACGAATTTTTTTGTCCTTAACCCTGATTTTGTTTTTCTGCCTTTTTTGTTTTGCCCTTAATTTTTTTTTTGTTTATTCATTTTTTTTTTTTACTTTTTTTTAATTGAAAACTTTTTTAGCTGTCCTTAGTAATTTCTGAATTGGGCGTTTTCCCAATCTTTCTAGTGACTGAAGTTTTCGTTTAGTCTGGGGGTGCCTGATTTACAAAGGCCATTGTGACGGCCCGCGACTCTCAATTGACTTAGGATCAAGGGGAGTAAACTGCCTAAATGCCTCCATTATGCGCTCCAGGAAGGCTGCTGGGGTCTCAGTTGCCCCCTGACATATGTCTCCTACCTTGGCCAAATTGGTGGGTTTGCGCACTGCAGCGCGGAGACCAGCCATTAGAGTCTTGCGATAGATTCGGAGGTTTTCCCTACCTTTAGGCGTATTGTGATCCCACTGAGGCCGCTCCGTGGGAAAGTGGCGATTGATGATTGCCTGATCCTGGGTGGGCCGCCCGTCGCTCCCTGGGACCTGACGGCGGGCTTTCTCCAAAATTCTGTCCCACTCTTCCGTTGTGAAGAGGACCCGCATCAGCTGTAAGCAATTATTCCAACTAGGCTGGTGGGTGAAAAGAATGGACTCAAAGAGGTTAATGAGTCCCCTAGGATTGTCAGAAAAGGGAGTGTTTTGATGTTTCCAATTATACAAATCGGAGGTTGAAAATGGCCAATATTGGAGGTTTTGCTGGCCATTCTCACTTACCGAGCCCACTACCCTTAATGGGGCCAATGTGGTTTGGTCCAGTCGCCCTCTCTGGTCAGCTCGTTCCCTTCCTGGCTGGCGATGTCTTGTCTGGGCACTCACAGGGGAGCCAGGCGGGGTTGGTTCGGGATCGGGAATTAGAGGCTCAGGATCGGTTCTGGGTCTAAGGCGGGATAAGGGGGAGGCGGAGCAGTAGGCATCATAGACTCAAGGCTCTCATTAATATTCTGGGGATAGGAAGAGTTTTGGAGGACAGGCTTTTTGGGCCCTTTTTTCTGTTGTGCCAGACAAACAAGGGTTTTTCATTGTCCGACTGCTAGGGCAAGTCGCGGAACAAAGGGCCGCAACCACTGAGGGGAAAGGTAATAATATCTTCCTACAGAAGTATATAAGGAATTTGATCAGGGTGAAAAGCCATAACTTGCTTTTTTGACCTGTCTGATGACAGCAATGTCCAAGAATCCTCCACGTGGCCACTGAATGCCAGTAAACGTCGGCCATTTACTGGAACAGAAAGTGATTAGTAACCTTTTTTTAATAACAAGACTAAGGTTTTGGGCCCTTGTCCGGACCTCCGAGAAATCGTCCACCATGAGGGACAATGGTGTGGTTTGTCCCTGACCCATCCTGTAGAAAGAAAAGCAAGACAGGGACAACAATCCCCACAAGACACAAACTGAAGACCACAGATAACAGAAACAGGCCCTTGGGCTTACCAGAGAGGCCAGTGATTATTTTTCAAATTTGCCTTCCTGTCCTGGCCTGAGCCTCGGAATGGGTTCTGGAATAACCGTCGGAAACAGGCATCAATGCCCCGGCCTGTGCCTTGGGACTGGTTCCGGAAAAACCATTGGAACCGGCTCCGGAAAACCTGTTGGAGTCCGACGGCCTTATACACCTCAGATTTTTGGATTTCTCCTTGGAACTGGACCTCGTATGCCCCAGAAAAATTTGAATTTCTCTGGGCGTCGGCCGTCGTGGGTTTGAGATGTCTTTCCAAACCCTGTGCCCCTGTTCGTTTGGCGCGTCCGCCCGACCCAGGAAGCCCATATACCAGGAATCAGATGTCCTCCTCAGGCCTAAGCCTTTTTCTGGACACTTTGTGTAGTAATTGGGGATCCCGGATGAGCCCACAAAATGTTAGGAGTTGGCGCCTCAACTCTATCCAGGGTTCCCAAAGACCACACGGAGCCAGAATGCAAAAGCAAAAAGGCTTTATTGCTAGCTTAAGTAAGGGCCCAACTCTACCTGGAGTACTGACACAGCAGTCTCATCAAGTTGAAAGAGGGACCCCCTCCCAGAGCAACCAACTGTTTTTGTACTTTGTTGACAGGATGCGGGGACTTTTTACACCAGGGGCCAAGTTCGGCCTGATTGGGTATCTCTCCTTGGCACTAGTTAAGTTTTGTTTACCCTTGTCTTGTGATTTTTACCCCAGTCTGGTGGTTTTTGCCCTGAAACAAAACTAAGGCATAGCTGTGCCCTTTAAAATGTTTGTTTTCCTTAAAATGGCTGCTGTCTTGCTATGTCTAATTTTTTAATATTTTACAGTACAATTCTATGAATATACTCAAAACCACTGAATTGTGCATTTTTAAATTAATGAATATTATTGTTATAGGGCCTTGACCCAAAAGAGTGGGTCCTTTGCTCTCTAGGCAAAGATCTTACCAGAGAGTGCTGGTATACTTGAACCAGGCAAGGCTTTATTACAGAAACTGATGCCCATGGGAGCCAGTCTGAGAAAGGAGAATATAACCTGGCCCCCTGAATCAAGTTAGGAGGAGATAGCTAAAGGGTAAGTCCATGGCAGGGTGGGGTGTGTGTGGCAGGTTGGGGAGAGCAGCCTCAGCTTATACTGGATGGGCTTCACCAGACCCTGTGCAGATGGGCTATATTCCAACTGCACAGCACATCTGGGCTCTTTGTGAGATAATCATTCATCAGGATCTAATGCTTTTTATCTATCATGGCACTGCTCATGGTTAGTGTAGGGGGCTGAATTGTTTGAACAGGACTTACAAAAGGACTGGATAAAAATCATTTGACAGGCCCACAGTTTCTTTAACCTAGGTTATCTCATTATGGTATTGTAGGGTAAATGGTTTTTCAGGCTTTTCTGCCCTCCAACCATTAGGATTGCCCTGTCTGATGGGGTACCTGCAGTTGTTACATTGTTGCAAGCTGTCTTATTTACTTCTGTGGGCCATGGGAGGAGTATTGAGATGGTCACCAGGAGAAGCAGAGGTGGGAGTACCAAGGCCTGAGAAGGGCAGAGTGAAGACTTGCTGGGGGCCTGGAAGCCTGGTGGCCCCATGGCCCCCCAGCAACCCTGCCTGCTGTGTACCTGTTTGCCACAGCAGTCCTGAGGGCTCCAGGACTCTCCTTTACCTGTCTGCTTGGATCATAGGAATCCTGCTCTGTGCCCATCTTGCCCTACAGGTATGTGAATGAAGCTGTTACAAAATAAGAAGATAAAGCAACTTGGGGGCCTACCAGCTGGTGCAAGGGGTTAAGCATCAGCACTATAAAGCTATCCATGGCCACTGCAGCACTAGTTCTAACCCCAGCCAGGGAGCTAACCCACATGGCAAAGCAGACCTTACCTGTCTCATCCACTGCTCCACTTAGCAGTGTATTTTCAGTCAATTGGCCTGTTCTGCTCCCCACTCTGTCTCTGGTGAGTCCTCTCACCAGCACCCCCTCACCTCTGGCCTGCACCCCAGCTCTTGTATGCATAAATAAATAAATCTTAAAAAAAAAAGGAAGATAAAGCACCAGAGTGTTTCCAAGAAAAAACTCCAGGGATAGGAAGAGCTGAGTACCCAGAAGAGAGGAAGCCTAGTAAACAGAGGAACAGAGTAAGAGTTTAGGGGATACTCAGGAAATATAAGGGGCAGAAGCAGCCCCCAGGATTTAGCATCTCTGGGGATGATTCAGTGTTTGGGGTTTCAGCAGTTTTGGATTTTCATCAATTCTGGGATCAGCCATTTCTGCCCCCACTACGCCGGCTTTGCAGAAGGCTGTGGTGGGCGTCTGAAGGACATAGTGAGGCTTCCAGCAGCCAACCTCAGAGAAGAAATGTTCGCAGACTTTGCAAGTAGTCGAGCAACTAAAACTGTTCCCAGCTTTGCTGCTGTTACAGCCTGGCAGGGAAGGCGAAGACCTGGAGCTGGGCACCTGGCTGAGCTGCATGCGTGTGGCCATTTGTTGGGTTGTTCAGCTGCTGCAACTGCTGTTTTGAGTGTCGCTTGCCAGGTGCTGTGCTGGGACATCTTGGCAGCTCCGTGAATGTCTCTTGTTGTGTCTTCTGTTGTCTTCATAAGTTGGATTCCGGCCTGTGGTCTGGCTGCCATGTGCTCCAAGCCCTCAGTGGCGGGAATATGCCATCATGGGAGCATTTGTGTTTGGGAATTTGAAACCCTGGACACGGCTTTGGGTGAGGTAAACAGCCATATGTGGCCTCAGGAACTCTTTGATTTTCCTGGTTTGTCAAATAAACCCCATTATTGTTTTTCTCTGAATCTGTGTATTCTTGCAATTGTGCACATGGGTGAAGAACTCAGACTGCGACAAGTAAACTATTTGGGCAGTGTCCTTGGCGAGTTTTTGTGCCCCTTGCAGCCTGGTATCAATCTCAGTACCTCTGTCATTTCCTATACTCTCTATAATTCACTCCTTTCTGGGTCTACCTGCTCTATGAAAGTTGCAATTCACTCACAGTGTGATTTAGAAGAGCCAAAAGAAGAGATTCATTCCCCATTCACTAAACACCCTCTCCCACTGACCTTGCAGCAGGTGTCAGGAGGATCTTGGAGGGAAAGGGGAAACTGAGGCCCTCAGTCACCTTCTGAGGGGCCTGGAACTCTGTGTCTTGTCACTAAGGAGTGTGGGTGGGTGATTCTCTGGCCTCCCCCACCCTGCCCCCATTGCCATGTGCTCCTACTCAGCTACAGTCCAAACTGCTTGTGTTGCAAGTCAGCTTCTTGCCACCTGCAGAGCAGAGCCAAGCCCCTTAGTTTGGCTGAGGTCACAGCAGCCCTGCCTGAGCTGTAGTGTTACCTTCCACACCAATTCTATTAATAGCTGCTGCACTGACCCTTCCAGCTCTCAGAGCCCTCTGCCCCTCTAGCTGCCCCACCCATGCACCCATCTTCACTGCTTGGAAACCAGGTACTTTTTCTAAGATGTCGCTGACAATTCCTAAATCTCCTGGAAGGAGGAATTAGCTCTTCTTTCCCTCCTAGAGCTTCCCAGTCCCTTGCTTCTGGGAATTTATTCTTGCAAGAAGCAGGTTACACTCTGCCCCTGGCAGATTCGATACTTCAAAATTCTTCCCAGACCAGGACTAACATCAGGCAGGAAAAGGTAATTACTGAAAAGCCCTCACATGTATCTGCTCTGCTTTAAGTGTGCAAAACCCTGTCAAGCTATCCTGGTGGCTCTTTGAGACTTGCTTTGATACTTTCTTAGGTGGATTCAGAACAGTCTTCAGGGTTGGCACACTTCACCACACAGCTATGGATAGCAGCTCTTTAGGTGCTGTGTCTGAGAGTGTGTCCTGAGAGTGTTCAGCTGTGGACTCAGAAGGACCCTTTGATGACCAGCAAGGTGCATTTTTCTGTGTCACTCTTCTTTGGTACATTTGTCATTCCTGGCAGAGAAAACCTTGCATAAATGACAGTAACATCAGTGAGTCACTGTAGGATGGTGAGAGGAATGCTGGGTATGTAGGACAAAGGGCAAAAAGTGGCCAAAGAAAACACAAAAGGGCAAGTGTACTCTTGCTGTATCACTAAGTGCTAAACTGAAGAGACTAACAGTTGTCTTATGTTGCCTTTGTTGAAGCAGGAAATACAACTTTCTCACAACGAATGAAGATTCTGAAGTTTGTGGGCAATTTCCCTTTCAAATAACAATTTCCCCTTTAAATAACAGCAAATGCTTGTTGCCTCAGTCTATCTGACATGGACTTTTCTCTTCCCAACTCAGAGACTTTGGGTTTCTCTTTCCTGTGCTGCAGCCTGGAAACTAAATTCCCCCTCAGTCTTCTGGGGCAGTTGTAGAATTTACTGTTTTTCTGCTTTGAGAAGTCACTGTCTTTTGCTCTTCATTTGTTTTTTCATATATTGTGTTTGCTATTGTAGACCATTACTTCAGATGGGGTGAATAGATCAATCTTTCAGTGGAAGCAAAATTACTTAACAGTTTACTTGATATTAATTTCTAACATTTATAAATTGCTTAAAAGATAAGTTTATATGACAGCTTCTTTTCATAGTTCAACGTGTCTGTGACCATGTTAGATGGCACATGTTCAGATATAAATGGTCTTTGGAAATTCCTGGGATGTAATGTCTAAGACGACCTTAATATTTTACAAGTGGGGACTTCCCTCGTGGCACAAGGGATTAGGTCTCAGCATCATCAAGCTGTCGCCAGCCACCGCAACATGAGTTCTCTTCCCAGCCAGGGAGCTGACCCACATGGCGCAGCAGACCTCTCCTGTCTTTCCCACTGCTCCCCTCAGCAGTGTATTTCAGTCAATCCACTACTCTGCTCCCCACTCTGTCTCTGGTGAATCCTCTCACTCTCTGCACCTCTGACCTATACCTCAGTTCTTGCATGCATAAACAAATAAAATATTTTATAAATAAAATAAAAAATATTTTACCAATGTTAATTTATTATATCAGGTCTCGGTTGCATGCTATATAGCGTTAACAGCCCTGAAGACAAGTGGGCCTCATGTTTACATTCTGGTTCCCAGAGCAAGTGTATCTCTATCCATGTGGGGCAGGGCAGGTGTCCAGATTAACAATGCCTGCTGGGAATTGTACTGCCTTGAACATGGGATTCAGCCCAATGGTCAGATGATAAGTGACAAAACCATCGGTGGTGGGGCTGACTCATTCAACATGTTCTTCAGGGAGACGGGAGCTGGCAAGCATGTGCCCAGAGCAGTGTTTGTGGACCTGGAGCCCACCGTGGTTGATAGGTACTCAGACACTTAGACAACATTCCAGAGAAGGTGGGAGAACCACGCTAAAGCCCCTCATGTGCTCCTTTGAATCCCTCTGCAGAAAGGCTAGGACATACAAGCGAAGGCCCTCGGCCATGTTAGGCGAGAAATGGAAAGGTTTGCTTGCAGTGAATGTGGTATGCTGGCTCCTGATTTAGAAAATCCTCAAGTTGAGTAAAGGGCTGCTTTGTCTGCAGCAGGATGGCTGATGATAGACCAATTGGTGGCTCCCTCAGCCCCGGTCAGGTGGGTATGTAGACTCTGCCTGTGGGAACGTGGGCACTGGTACCTGCCTAATGTCCCGTGGTGCATGAGAGTCTTGACTTGTGTATGAGACATAGAAAGTTATGTGGAGAACCTTCATTGTGTTGCTCCAGGTTAGAAGGCCAGTAGTAGATTAGAAGGCCAAGGAGAGCTGAGGAGAGAGAGCAAGCAAGTCCTTTCAACTGAAGTGACAGAAAGGGCACCCTATGTGACCGTTGTCTCCCAGGCTTTAGGGTTACAAATGGGACTGCCTGGCAGAAGTGGTGCTGACCTGGTGGCTGTGTTGGGTATAAGGGATATGGGGGTGTGAGAGCTGTTTCCCTTTTTGGGAACCGGTGGAGTTGGTATTTGTACCGAGTTGACTGAACAACACATGCTTAGTAGAAGGGACCTGCTTGTGAATCTCTGCCCTGATGGGCTCACAGTGGGCCTCAAAAAATGCAGCACATGTATCCTCTCTGCAGATGAAGTGCGCACATTGACCAGGCAGCTCTTCCACCCTGAGCAGCTGATCACCTGGAAGGAAGATGCAGGCAATAATTTTGCCAGAGGCCATTATACCATCAGCAGGGAGATTGTTGACCCGGTCCTGGACCAGATCTGCAAACTGGTGAGAACGCATGGAAGGCTTCCCACAGATGTTGTACTGGACAGGAGGGCGGGCTTGAGATGGGGACTGGCAGGTCATTCTGTCCAAACCCAGGCTGGAATGGTGAGTCCACAGGCTAACTCTGCAGTGTGACCACAGTGTGTCCACAGTTGTTTAGCGACTGCTCAGCTTTGCCTCTGAGCATGATGCATGTTCGCCATGGATGATTTGAGTCCATAGACACATGCTGAGGAATGTTTGGGGGTGTTCCTGTTGGAGTGTGGTGGTGTGGCTGCTGCAGGTGTTGACCCTTGTCTCGTTTTTGCTCTCAGGCAGGCAGACCAGTGCACGGGGCTGCAGGGCTTTCTCATCTTTCACAGATTTAGGGGCAGCACCGGCTCCAGATTTACATCTCATGGAGCGTCTGTCAGTGGACTATAGCAAGAAGTTCAAGCTGGAATTTGCCATTTATCCGGCCCCCCATGTGTCCACGGCTATGTTGGAGCCCTACAACTCCATTCTGACCACCCACGCGACCCTGGAACGTTGTGACTATGTCTTCATTTTGGACAACGAAGCCATCTATTAGCACAACCTGGACATCTAACGGCCCATGTAAGGTCAGGACAGGACACGGGGCAGGTTTCCTAATATCCAGCAGACTGGGTAAAGGAGGAGTCAGAGTCCTCAGTGTTTTTGCAGGTCTTTTATTGGGGTTCACCAGGCATACAGCAGGCAGGGGTGCTGGGGGGCTGGTAGTCTGGCAGGCCTCCCAGCCCCCAGCAAGTCTTCACTCTATCTGGGCTCTCTGGCCTTCTCTGCTTATCTCTCAGCTTCTCTTTTGGCTTCTGCTGATATTGCTGGCATCCCCGTGACACCACCCTTAAAAGCCCAGTCTCAGCCCAGGTGAATCCCATCTACCTATGCCCACACCCAACTCCAGGTGCCCGCCATCAGGCATGCATTCAGGACCACAAGAATCCATCATCTATCCTGATGGTGGGAAGGCAGAAAAGCTTGACATTTTTCCTTACCCTACAGCCCACCTACACCAACCTCAATCATCTGATTGGCAGATTATGTCCTCTATTATGGCTTCCCTGCCCTTCAACAGGTCCTTGAATGTAGACTTGACGGAATTCCAGACCAACCTTGTCCTGTACCCTTGCATCCACTTTCCCCTGGTCTTCTATGGCCCAGCCATCTCAGCAGAGACAGTATAGCAGCAGGAATGGGCACAGGGCAGGATTTCTATGACCGGAGCAGAAGGGGTAAAGGAGGAGAGAGTCATGGAGCCCTCGGTGGCTTTTCAGGCTTTTTTAAGGTACATAGCAGGCAGGGGTGCTGGAGGCCTGCCAGCCTCCTGGCCCCCAACAAGTCATCACTCTTTCTGGGATCTCTGGCCTTCTCTTGTAGACTGTGCTTCTCTTGTGGTTCTGCTGGTGTCCCCTTGATGCTGCCCTTATAAGGTCAGTCTCTCAGCCCAGGTGTACCCACTTATGCATGCCCACACCCTATTCCAGGTGCCTGCCATCAGACATGCATCCAGGATTGCAGATCCATCATCAATCCTAATGGCAGGAGGGCAGAAAAGCCTGATACTTTCACGCTTAGGCCTACCATGAGCAGCTGTCTGTGGCTGAGATCACCAGTGCTTGCTTCGAGCCAGCCAAACAGATGGTCAACTGTGACCCTCGCCACGGCAAGTAGATGGCCTGCTGCATGTTGTACAGGACGACATGGTCCCCAAAGATGTCAACACGGCCATCACTACCCTCAAGACCAAGCGCACCATCAGCTTTTGGATTGGTGCCTGACTGGGTTTGGCACTGGGTGACATTGGGGGTTTTCCCTGTTGGCAAGCAGCAAACCCTGCAATGGAAAGCTGCCCCTTTGTGCACAATGCCTGTGTCCCATATGAATTGGGACCTTTGTCAGAAATTAGTGAAACTGAGTGGTAGTTGTAGGGTAAAGAAAATATCAGGCTTTTCTGCCCTTCCGCCATCAGGATAGATGATGGATCCTTGTCCTGATGCATGTCTGATGGCGGGCACCTGGAATAGGGTGTGGGCATAGGTAGATGGGATTCAGCTGAGCTAAGACTGTGCTTTTTAAGGGCGGTGTCACGGGGACGCCAGCAGCAGCAGCAGCAGCAGCAGTAGAAGCCGAAGCAGAAGCCAAAAGAAAAGCCGAGAAGCAGCAAAACGAACGCCAGAGAGCCCAAATAGAGTGAAGACTTGCTGGCCTCCCAGCCCCCCATCCAGCACCCCTGCCTGCCATATGCCTGGTGAACCCCAATAAAAAACCTGCAAAACTACTGAGGACTCTGACTCCTCCTTTACCCGGTCTGCATGGGATCAGAAAACCTGCACTGTGCCCAGTCTGGCCTTTACAGTAGTTTATTCAGTGGTGCTTTTTGAACTTCATTTCTGAGTCACTACACTGTAAATCTGATGAGAGCATTTTTTTTTCAACAGAATAGTTTTGTGAAAGATTTTTGTTCCCACATCCCTTCCCCTTATGTAATACCAGTATTAGTGAGGCAGACATGTAGATGTGTAGTTTTCTGGGCATTTTGGTAATTCATGTGGATATTGGCATTCCTGTACACTGCTATCTCTAGTCTCACTCCAATTTCATGGATGTGTAGAAATTAAATACAATATAAATGTGTGTTGATTTAAAGAAAAACTGCCATGAATGTTTTCATGAAGGAAATGGCATCTTCAGAGTGTGTCTCAGATATATGATATGTATCACTGCAGGGTAAGGAAAAATGTCAGGCTTTTCTGCCCTCCCGCCATCAGGATAGATGACGGAACCTTGCGGTCCTGAATGCATGCCTGATGGTGGGCACCTGGAATAGGGTGTGGGCATAGGTAGATGGGATTCACCTGGGATAAGACTGTGCTTTTAAGGGCGGCGTCACGGGGATGCCAGCAGCAGCAGAAGCCCAGAGAGAAGCAGAGAAGAAGAAGCAGAAGTAGAGAACGCCAGAGAGCCCAGATAGAGTGAGGATTTGCTGGGGGCTGGGAGGACTGCCAGCCTCCCGGCCCCCCAGCACCCCTGCCTGCCATATGCCTGGTGAACCCCAATAAAAGACCTGCAAAAACCCACTAAGGACTCTGACTCCTCCTTTACCCAGTCTGCTGGATCAGAAAACATGCACCGTGTCCATTCCTGCTCCCTACAATCACCCTTCCACTTTATACAGGCTAGAAACCTTGCTGTTGCTGTGCAGCTTTGTCTTGTACTTTATGAGTAACACTATCAGTTCCTTCCATATGGGAACCTCTGGTTCACTGAACCTTGTTTTGCAAGTCTCCTCTGCTGACTCAGATCCTCACAGCTTCTGGTGAGACTGCTGAAGTGGGTTCTTATCTGGGATTTCTTATTTTGGATTCTATTCTAGTTAAAACGTCAATATGATTAACAAGCCCACCACCTCATTTTGTAAATTAAGTTTTAGATGAATATAGGCCACACCTGTTATTGGCATATGTAGTGGCAGGAATGACACAGGGCAGGTTTTCTGATCCAGCAGACTGGGTAAAGGAGGAGTCAGAGTCCTCAGTGGCTTTTGCAGGACTTTTATTTAGATTTATCAGGCATATGGCAGGCAGGGGTGCTGGGGGGCCGGGAGGCTGGCAGTTCTCCCAGCCTCCAGCAAGTCTTCACTCTATCTGGGCTCTCTCTGGCATTCTCTCTGCTTCTCTTCTTCTCTTGGCTTCTGCTGGCGTCCCCATGACGCAGCCCTTAAAAAGCCCAGTCTTAGCCCAGATGAATCCCATCTACATATGCCTACATCCTACTCCAGGTGCCCACCATCAGGCATGCATTCGGGACCACAGGGTTCTGTCATACATCCCAATGGCGGGAGGGCAGAAAAGCCTGATACTTTTTTCCTTACCCTACAACATATTGTGACGCTTTTGGGCTACAAAGCTAGCGTCACTCAATTACTCAGAACATCTCAGTTGTGACAGCTGTCTGCTCTAAAAAGTCTTGAACAGGGCCTCCCCTGGTGGCACAGTGGTTGAGTGCTGGGCTGCGAAGCTGCCCACAGCCTCTGAAGTTCCGGTTCGATCCCCGGCTGCCAGTGAGGGTCCCACGTGGCGCGCAGACCTCTCCTGCTGCCCGCTGCTCCCCTCAGCAGTGTACTTCATCATTCTGCCTGTTCTGTTCCCCGCTCTGGCTCTGGTGAATTCTCTCACTCTCCCGCGCTTCTCACTGTACCTGGTGCTTGCATAAATAAATAAATAAATCTTAAAAAAGTAAATAAAAAATAACAAGTCTTGAACATGTGCTGTTTTCACATACGAAGTTTTCTGACCCTGGCTGACCCTGCATTCTGTTGCCAAAGCCTGTCATTTCTTGATTCTGAAGCTTGGATGCCTCTCCTTTGTTGCCAGCCCTGGAACATCATACACCTTCCATTTAGCACACATGTGCTACCTCCTTAGTAGTGGTAGCAGAGATCCTCAGCCTTCTGTGCTTTCCGCACACTGATTGGTGGGTGTAGGGTAGGTAAAGTATCAGGCTTTTCTGCCCTCCCACCATTGGGCTTAATGGTGGATCCTTGCAGCCCTGAATGCGTGCCTGATGGAGGACACCTGGAATAGAGTGTGGGCATGTGTAGGTGGGTACACCTGGCCTGAAAGACTGGGTTTATAAGGGTGGCGCAGCAGAGTGCAGTGTGGTGGTGCGGTGTCGAGGATGGAGGAGTGCAGTGGAGAGTGACAGAGCGCGATGGAGTACAGTGACTACAAAAGGCAGAGAGCATGAAGACAGCAGGGCTGCTAGAACCGTTAATGAACCTACCCGGTATGGGTTGGTTGCATTACAGTGGGGATGCAAAGGGTGGGAGCTTTCCTCCTGGTACTTTAAGTATTATACTCTGAGCATCACCTGAGCACTTAGCACATGTCACAGTTGCTGGGACACCAGCCTTCAGGCAAGCTGGGACAATGCCTGGTGACTGGCTCTAGGGCTCCTCTTTCTCTTTCTTTTGTCTGAAAACCAGCCCCCTGTTCTCTTGGAACTTTGCCTGGAACAAAGAAAGGGACTGTTTGCAGTGAATCAAGCCTTCTCCCTGGTTGTACAGGACACCATGTGCTTCTTTTCTGTGAAAGCAGCCACCATTTCTGGGTGTGACACAAGTTTCACAAGGCACTTTCTTCCCTTCTTCTGGCAGGTGGGCACAACTACCAGCCCCCCACCACTGTCCCTGGGGGAGACCTGGCCAAGGTGCAGTGGGCTATGTGCCTGCTGAGCAACACCACCACCATCACTGAGGCCCAGGCCCAGCTGGACCACAAGTTTGATCTCATGTATGCTAAGCATGCCTTTGTGCACTGGTACATGGGCGAAGGCATGGATGAAGGGGAGTTTCCTGAGTCCTGGGAGGAACTGGCAGCTCTGGAGAACAATTATAAAGAGGTGGGCATGAATTCTCTGGAAGCAGAGGCTGAAGAATGGGAAGAATACTGAATGGAAGAATGTGGCTGGCAGGTGATCCTCTTCTCCCACTCTCTTGCCACCCCTTGGCATGGGTGTTTTCAAATTGTTCACCATTGACATTTCCTCACCCTGTTGCTGTAATTGGCTAGGACAACTGTTCTTAGGATTAGATGTGACCCCATGCCAGCCCAGGGGTTTGTGGAGGCTGGTTGGCTGCAGAATGCTGTGCTGTACCAGTGGGTGCATCTTTGTCTGTGTGTGTGAGGAGATGCTGTTCATCTCCCCTAACATGCCCCCAGGGAGAACGGATTTTCAATTCAAGGTCTCCAAGTAGAAAGGTCTACTCAAGTCTAGGAAAAGCAAGTTTTAAGTTGGCCATCTTTCAGGACTGAAGTCCATGGGTGTGGGTTGTCACCAAAATCCCCAAAGCTGTAGGTCAAATGCGTAAGGACATTTCTTTGAGAGAAGAGTTTTTAGATTTCTGCATGACATTTATGACCTACAGAAGTTTGACACAACTCCTCTCTGACCTCACAGTCCATGTAAACTTGAAAGCATTCTCCCCTCTCTGCTAAAACCCCTGCCCCCACGGCCTTGAGCACCCTGGGAATGGGCTCAGCAAAAGTGCTTCACCCTTTACTTTATGTAAAATGTGTTAATGTATTAATTTTCGATCTTCTATTTGTAATTTTTATAGGCTTGGTAGGTCTTCTCAATCCCAAAACATACTTATATTGTCAGTCTCTTTTTGTGAGTTTTCTGAAGACAAAGCTCAGCAAGTAACCTTTAGAAATAACAAAAATTTGAAAATGACCATACCTAAAATTATGACTTAAGGCAAAAGACAAGGATGCTTGCTCAATTTTGTGACATGCACAAACACACACATATATTTCAGAATAATCAGAATCGTCCAATAATACTAAACCAGAACCTACTAGGTTTTAAAAATCTCATATATTTTAGAACACTTTTTTTAAAAAGATTTATTTATTTATTTATACAAGCACTGGATACAGTCAGAAGTGCAGGAGGATGAGAGAATTCACCAGAGCCAGAGCAGGAAACAGAACAGGCAGACTGATGAATAAAATGCTGAGGGGAGCAGTGGGCATGGCAGGAGAGGTCTGCCGCGCCATGTGGGACCCTTGCCAGTGGCCAGGGATCGAGCCAGCGCTGCAGAGGCTGCGGGCAGCTTCGCAGCCCAGCACTCAACCGCTGCGCCACCAGGGGAGGCCCCATTTTAGAACAATTTAATCAGGCTTTTTTTTTTTTTTTGTCATCAAGAACCAGTAGAAGAAGTTTAAGAATACTTGAGTCTTGGGGCTTCCCTGATGGTGCAGGCGGTTGAGCGCCACACTGTAAAGCTGTCCACAGCCTCTGGAGTGCAGGTTCGATCCCAGCCGGCCAGGGAGAATTCCACTTGGTGAAGCAGACCTTTCCTGTCTCACCAGCTGCTTCGGTCACTCTGCCTGTTCTGTTCCCCACTCTGGTGAATCCTCTCACCCTCCCGCGCATCTGGCCTGTACCCCGGTTCTTGTATAAAAATAAATAAATCTTAAAAAAAGAAAAAGAATACTTGAGTCTTTACTGCACATGAAAAAGAAATTAAATTTCAGTTTTTCATAAGTATACCACTGATAATAAACATAAATATTTTTAAAACAAGTCATTCTAGCACATAGCATTTTCTTAAGGTACCTCTTTGACCTTCAACACTTTTTCCTTCCTATTTTGCACTATTTTTTCAAAGATAGCCATTTTGTTTTGACACTAAATTTTCCAAGACCTTTAACATATCTATTTTAAATACATTTCTTAACATACCTCATTTTATTTGCATTTAGAGTTACAACATTCTAGTTTTTAATTTTTAGATTGTAAGACTGTTATGGCAGAGTTTCATCTTTTTTTATGCCTGCAGGCCCAGAGGAGATTTTTTCCAAAGTCTAAGCCCCCCAAGCAATTAGGCAACAGAGTATTAATTGTCCCAGCAGGGGCACATTCACACTGTAAAGCAAACAGGGAGTATAGAAGCAGGAGACTCCCAAGAGGTCATCTGGTCATCTGGGGCACACAAGTCAGGTGCCTGGCCAGAGAAAGTTCATCACTTACTCTCTGAAGCTTTTAGTCAACACCAAGGTCTTGTCCCAAAATAACTCCTGCTAATTAACAGGTCACCCTCACATTTTTCACTTGAAGACATTGTAAGAGCTGTTATGCTATTATTCTTTTGTACTGGATAACTCATACATAAACACATGCTTTCTTTTTTTTTTTTTTTTTTTTTAGTGAAAATAAAGTTTAGTTTCCCTACAATAAGAAGCAAAAAATACACCAAAAGCTCATTAGTCAACAAATTTTCATTATTAAACTTAGTAGATCCTTAGTTTTTTAGGAGAAATATACCACCATTTAAATAAAGATCAAAAGAACAGATTTAAGATATAGATACCAACTGTAGCTGTAGTTTTTCTTAGGAAGTTCAGAGTTACAAATGAAGCAATTTTATATACCAGAAGGTTTTTTTTTGGTTTTTTTTTTTTTTTTTTTTTGGCTAAGGCAAGGGAAGAAAAATCAATTAAGGTGCTTACCTAGGGAACAAAGGTACTTCTTTTAAGGGAAGAAATAGTGGGTTAGTCCTTTTAGAAAAGAATTTTATCAAAAGAAGTCCAGGTATAAACAAAACCACATTTATCCATGTTCATCTCTGTTAACATAGACCAGGTCAATAACCCTTTTTGCTGCTCCAATTTTTTTTTCTTTTTTCTTTTTTCCAAATAAACACAGTTAAACATACAATAGAACTATTAATTCCCAACATTATAAATTTAAGACATGAAATTCTTCAATTAAACCATTACATTTTGAACAAATTTATGTTTACCAAAAATTTTAGATCGCAATCTCAAAATTTGGGTTCTTTTCTATTAGAATTTATATTGGATCCATTTGCAGTAATTTTAACATGGCAACCCTCTAGAGACAAAAGACACAAAGGGGCCTCCCCGGTGGTGCAGCGGTTGAGCACTGGGTTGCGAAGCTGCCCACAGCCTCTGCAGCGCCGGTTTGATCCCCGGCTGCTCCCCAGCCACTGGAGGAGGGTCCCACATGGCGCACAGACCTCTCCTGCCACCCGCTGCTCCCCTCAGCAGTGTACTTCAGTCCTTCTGCCTGCTCTGCTCCCCGCTCTGGCTCTGGTGAATTCTCTCACCCTCCCGCGCTTCTGACTGTACCCAGTGCTTGTATAAATCAATCAATCAATCAATCTTGTATAAATAAATAAATAAATAAATAAATAAATAAATAAATAAATAAATCTTTAAAAAAAAAGACACAAAGGCAAAGACACAGACACATATCTCTTCTATTCAGAATTTTGGCCACTTGCACTAATTTTTAGAGATAGTTATTTTACCAATATTTCTGACAACGCTGAGAACAATTATTAATTTACTTTTAAATATTTCTTTTTAACTACCTCCTTAGATAAGAGAACATTTCTCAAGTTATATTTGTAAGAATGCCCCTTAGGTTCTAAAGAAAATAGAGCAGAAAATTCCCTATCAGTTTCCTTTTTTTTTTTTTTTTTTTAAGCAAGCTCTCAAGGACCATCTGTCTGCTCCAATTCCCTCCTATTGTATTCGATGTTACAGCAAAAGAAGGGGGAGCGCACAGATGCTTTTCTGGCTTTCCTCTCTCAGAGATTTTCACAAGTCCAGTCACTGATCCGCGATATGACTTGTCGACAGAACCACAGGTAAAGCCCAATCTATCTCAGCAGCTCCAGCTGTCATTTCACACACTCTGTCTCACACAAACACACACACACACACACACACACACACACACATTGGAGGTTATAACCATACCATCCCTCCCTTTCTGGGAGTTTCAGGGTTCCCTTCTAAAACCACAAGAGACCCTCAAGGTCTCCCTGAGAGAGAGACCTCTCCTTCCACCACTCTGGGTAGGCCCAATGGGAACCAGGGTTCTGGCACCTTACCTGATCCGAAGTCGGCACCAAGTCCTGGCCTCACTCAGCTCTTTGGGAGTCAGGCCAGGACAGTGTTGTGGGGGCTGGGTAGGGGCAACCAAGTCAGAGACCCCGGAAAGACCTCAGCAGAGTGCTCTCGCCCTTCATTGTCTCTCCTTCCCCTCCCCTACTCAGAGTCCTCCTAACCCATGGCTCAAAGGGCCAACATGCTTATTGTTCCTGGCCAACACACCAAAATGTTGTAGAAATGAATTCTAGCCTTTTACTGAGGCAGAGGAAGAACAAACAGTACTTCAGGAATGGTGAGGTCGGGAGAAACTTTATAACTCATGCATGAGGTTTTAGACCTAGGTAGCCCCGTAAGGTCTGAGCACCCTTTTAAAAACCAAGGCTTCCTTTTATACACAACTGTCTCCATATCTGTTATATGGATAACATCGTTTTTCAGCAGACACAACCATTGCTGCAAAGTTCCCAAACAAGGGGGGCAAGGCAAGGGGGGGCAAGATGCAGGCATTCAGGGATGGCCTTGGAGAGAGAGACCAGCTTGGCCGGCTGCCAAGCCTTGTAGATAAGAGTGCTGAGGCCCTGGCCATGAATCTTGAAAGGGAAGGAGCTGTAAGTAAACAAACTTGTTGATTATACCTGCATTGGAGTGTTCATTGCACCTGGGCTAGAAGTTCTGCTGTAATCTTTATTATATTCATTTGCTTAATAATATATTTTTGCTTCAAGAGGATCCACCAGAGACAGAGCAGGGAACAGAATAGGCAGACTGGCTGAAATACACTGCTGAGGGGAGCAGTGGGCAAGACAGGAGAGGTCTGCCTCGCCATGTGGGTTTCTCCCTGGCCGGCCTGGGATTGATCTCATGCTGCAGAGGCTGTGGATTGCTTCATAGTGTGGTGCTTAACCCCTTGCGCCACCAGGGAGGCCCTGACCTTCCATTTCTATGGGAGAAAGTGGCATCACATCTATCTTCTGGTTGCTTTTTGCTGAATGGGGTCATCCTGGGAGCGGGGAAGTGGTAGGGGGTAGGGGCCTTAACCTGGAAGGCCTGTCCTTGCAGGTGCCACTGTTCCTGACATGATGTTAATGATGGAGGACAGGAATAGGAAAAAAAAAAAAAACTGAAAAAGGAAGCACCACAAGACCAAAAAGGAGGTGGGATTAGAAGGAGGTGGGGTTGAAGAGATTAACATAACCATCTCAGTTGTGGACACTAAGATCCTTAGGCACAGATTGCATACCTACAGAAACAAAGATCCTTAGGTGCCAATGCCTAGATTACAAAGCATACCATCCAAGCAGGTATCAGGAGGAGCATCTAAAGGTAAAGATATGGAGATTGAGCCCATTGTAGACTCTCAGTCCCTTTGAAATTCTACATAGTTACCCAAAATCAGCAATTAACCCATTAACTTAAAGGCTCATAAGGAGTGAGCCTTCCCAAACAGTCTCTGCACTGGCTCAGGGCAGCACTCCCTCTGCCCACTTGTGACTATGCAAATGCCTCTTTTTACCAAGTATCTCCTCTACAAGGCAGTGGTACTTTGAGTATGTTAATGGTCACTGTCACAGAATATCTCCTCCTTCTGTGTTTAATTACAAAGGTGTGTCTTGAAGTCCCACAAACTTCCCTGGAGGTGGGGCAGATGGATTGGACTCTGGGTTCCAAATCACTGGATCCCCCTCTGGGCTCCAACTTCCTGCCAGTGGGACCAGGCTTGTGGGGGCCTTCAGCTCACCTCTGACTGGGCAGGGAAACTTCCCCCTCTGGCTCTGCGGGGAGCCTTCTGCCAGTTTCAAGCAGTCTTTATTGAAGAAAGCTCCCTGTTCTAAGATGGCAATGCGGAGACGCACTCCCCTGCATGTCCAGTCTACCCCGGCCATGGGTGCCCACTCCCTCTCTGGGCTTGGACTGCTGGCCAGAAGGGGCCTGGCGTGTGTGAACTTCCCAGTTCACCTCTGGCTCTGCTGGGAGACTTCGGTAGGTTTCAAGCAGTCTTTATTGAAGAAGGTTCCTTGTTCTAAAATGGTGATGCGGGGACGCACTCCTCTGTGTGCCCGGTCTGCCCAGGCCATGGGTGCCCGCTCCCCATGTGGGCTCAGACTGCTGGCCAGAAGGGGCCTGGGGTGGGCGAACTTCCCTGCTCACCTCTGGCTCCACCAGGAAACTTCTGCCGGTTTCAAGCAGTCTTTATTGAAGAAAGGTCTCTGTCCTAAAAAGGCATTGCGGCTACGCACTCCCCTGTGCGCCTGGTCTTGCTCCAGGCCTTATTTCCCTCCTTACCCCTGTTTGCATGGCCCACCCTCTCTCAGTGCCTGAGGGTGTTTTTGTGATCCCTGGTTTCCAACTATAGGGTGTTGGTGATTTTTTTCTGGTTGCTAGGTAGCACCAGAGATCTTTCCTAGTGTCCTTTGGGAACCATTTTCAAGCCTGTGGGTTGGGGGAACAGAGTGGGAGTGGCGTGGAGAGCCTCAAGGGTGTGGGGGTGCTGTGTCTGCCTTGTGCCCCACCGTCGTGGGGATCCCACGCCCCGAATTTCGTGCCCCAGGTCTCATTTTGCAAAGCCCTCAGGTCCAGGACGTGAGCTGTAGCCCAGTTCAGTGTCTGCAGAAATCGCACCTTTTGCAGCCCTGTCCCGTGTCTGGGCACCTGGTTTCTGATTACTCAGTGAGGGACATTCACCTCAATGAGGGCCCCCGCGTGTCTCCCCAAAAGCCGAGGCTGCAGGCACGGGGACCAGGGCAGCCCTGATCCGCCTATGATTTTCAAGCACACCGCTTTTCTGCACAAACTTAACGGCTGGCCTTGGGCTGTTTGTAGGTCTCCTGGGAGGCTTTATTTTTCTCCAATGAATTTAAATATTTTCAAAGCAACTTATTCTAGCACATAGCATTTTTGAAAGATACATCTCTCAGACCTTCAGAACGTCAACACCTTTTTCCTTCCTATTTTACACCATTTTTTTTTTCAAGGATTGTGTAGGGTAAATGGTTTGGTAAATGTTTTTCAGGCTTTTCTGACCTCCCACCATTAGGTTTGCCCAGCTTTATGGGATACCTGGAGTTGTTACATTGTTGCAAACTATCTTACTTACTTCTATGGGCCATGGGAGGGATATTGAGATAGTCACCAAGAGAAGCAGAAGCAGGAGAGAGGCAGGAGAGAAAAGGAGAGAGAGAAGCTAGAGAAGCCCATAGTGAAGACTTGCCAGGGGCTTGTAGGCCTCCTGGTCCCCCGGCACCCCTGACTGCCATGTACCTGGTTGCTGCACTACATGTAAAAGCTTAATAAAAGCCTGAGAAAGCTACTGAGGTCTCCAGTACTCTCCTTTACCCATCTGCTAGATCAGAAAACCTACACTGTGCCTATCCTGCCACTGAAGATAGCCATTTTGTTTTGACACTAAATTTTTCAAGACCTTTAACATATCTGTCTTAAATATATTTCTTAACACATCTCACTTTATTTGCATTTAGAGTTACAACTTTCTGGATTTTAATTTTTAGATTGTAAGACTATTATGGCAGAATTTCATCTTCAGTCATGCCTGCAGGCCCAGAAGAGACCTTTTTCCAAAGTCTGAGCCCCACCTACTCCAAGCAATTAGTCAACAGAGCAGCCATAGCCCCAATAGGGGCACATTCACAATGTAAAGCAAGCAGAGATAGAAGCAGGAGACTCTCATCTGGTCATCTTGGGCACACAAGTCAGGTTCCTGGCCAGAGAAAGTCCATCAGTTCCCCCCTGAAATTTGTAGTCCACACTGAGGGCTTGTCCCAACATAACTTCATCTAATTAACAGGTCAGCCTCACATTTTTCACTTCAGGACATCATAAAAGCTGTTATGCTGTTATTCCTTTGTAATGGATAACTTACACATAAACATATGTTTTATATATTTTTGAGGTGATGGCAATAAAGTTTAGTTTTCCTACAATAAGAAGTAAAAATACACCAAAAGCTCATTAAGCAGTCAACAAATCTTCATTATTAAACTTAGTAGATCCTTAGTTTTATAGGAGAAATATAACACCATTTAAATAATGATAAAAAGAACAGATTTAAAATAGAGATACCAACTGTAGCTTTAGTTTTCCTTAGGACAGGAAATTCCAATTGCAGAGTTACAAATGAAACAATTTCATATATCAGAGGTTTCTTTTGGCTACAACAAGGGAAGGAAAAATCAGTTAAGGTGCTCACCCGGGGAACAAAGGTACTTCTTTTAAGGGAAGAAATAGTAGAAAAGGATTTTATCAAAAGAAGTCCAGGTATAAACAAAACCATATTTATCCACATTTATATCTGTTAACATAGACCAGGTCAATAACTCCTTTTGACTACTCCTAGATGCTTTTTTTTCCCCAGATTAAACACATTTAAACATACAATAAAACTACTAACTTCCAACATTATGAATTTCAGGCATATATGCTTTAATTAAACCATTACATTTTGAATTAGTCTTTCTTTACCTAAAATTTTAGATGGTGATCTCAAAATTTGGGTTCTTTTCTATTAGAATTTCTATAGGTGCCATTTATAACAATTTGAACACAGCAACCCTCCAGAGTCAAAAGACACAAAGGCAAAGACACAGACACAGAGATATCTTCCATTTAGAATTTTGGCCATTTGCACTAATTTTTAGAGATAGTTAGTTTACCAATATTTCCTACATGCTGAGAACAATTATTAATTTACTTTTAAATATTTCTTTTTAACCCCTTCAGATAAAACATTTCTCAAGTTATATTGTAAGAATGGCCCTTACCTATCAGTTTGCTTCCTGTTTTGTTTTTTTTTTAACAAGGTTTCCAGGACTGTCTGTTAGATCCAATTCCCTCCTATTGTATTCGATGTTACCACAAGAGAAGAGGGAGCATACAGATACTTTTCTGGCCTTCCTCTCTCAGAGATTTTGACAAGTGCAGTCACCGATCAGCCATATGACTTGTTGACAGAACCACAGGTAAAGCCCAATCTATCTCAGCAGCTGCAGCTGTGATTTCATACACAAAAACTCTCTCTCTCTCTCACACACACACACGCACACTCATACACACACACCCCGGAGGTTATAACCATACCATCCCTCCCTTTCTGGGAGTTTCAAGGTTCCCTACCAAAACCACATGAGACCCTTGAGGTCTCCCTGAGAGGTGATCAGCCTCTCCTTCTACCACTCTGGGCAGGCCACATGGGAACCAGGGTCCCGGCACCTTACCTGATCCGACCATGGCACCAAGTCGTGGCTTCACTTAGCCCTTTGGAAGTCCAGCTGGAAAGGTATCGTGGGGGTTGGGCAGGAGCAACCAAGTCAGAGACCCCCAAAAGTCCTCAGCAGAGCAAGCTTCCACTTCGTTGACTCTCCTTCCCCTCTCCCACTATGTGTCTTCCTAAGCCGATGGCTCAAAGGGCCAACCTGCTTGTTGCTCCTAGTCAGGGAACCAAAAATGTTGCAGAAATAAATTCCAGTCTTTTATCCAGGCAAGGGAAGAACAAGTGGTACTTCAGGAACGGTGAGGTCAGGAGACGCTTCATCACTCATGCATGAGGCCCCAGACCTGGGTAGTCCAGTAAAGTCTGAGCACCAGTCTAGGGACAAAGGATTTCTTTTATGCATAACCATCTGACATTGATAACATAGGTCAGTAAGCACAAAAATTTGTGACAAAAGACAGATATTTGCTGCAGGAGGCCTTGCTGCCCCAGCCAGGGAAGACACTAGCAAGCAGCTAAGAAAAAGGGCCTCACACCATGGGGCCGAAGCTCAAAGAGCCTCACACTGTGGGGCTGAAGAAAAAGGGCCTCACACTGTGGGGCCAAAGATTTCCAAAGAGCCTCACACCGTGGGGCTTATAGATTATTCTATAACATATAAGCATCCCTTTGTTTTTTGTTCTTGGTCATATAAGAAAAAACTTCTCGGAAAGTACATTGGGCAATAAATTATATGTATTGAATACTGTAAGTAAATGGCACAAAGAAATACCTGCTTAAAAATTAAACACTGTAAATTTGGCCTGCCTGACAATGGGAAAGAGTTTGTTATATATGAACATGCCTGACAAGAAATCCAGGACAACGATTATAGTAAGTCCTTCTTTTGCTTTTTTTTTGAAGTTTCTTAGGAAAGTTTTTAAATGAAGTTAATTGTGTTAAGGAGTTTCTAGGCAGAAAAAGTTCTGATAGCTGAGAAGCAGCTGGTCTCCGGCTGAAGGCCATGCAAATAAGAAGACTCTTTTGATGCTTAGGCTTTAGCTGATAGGGGTGTACTGGCGGCTATCAACTGTCTTAGGTAATTGTCTAGCTGAAATAATGAGTTTTAGTGTAAGGCTTAGTTTTATTATCTATTCACCTTGAAGGTTGCCTTCTTGCTGAGAGCACATAGCAGCCAAAAGTCTATGGGAAAAGAATGCACTGCTTGTTTCTGCTTTGCTTCCAAGCATATGATGATGTCATCTCACTGCTTGCAAAAAATGAATAAAGACCTGCTGAGTCCCTCAGTAGAAGATACTTGCACCTCACCAAGTGTCAGTGTCTACTCACTACCTCATCACCTTCCCTTCAGCCCTTAAAGTTTCACCTAGGCCGTCTCATCCTTTCAGGGACACTTGACACGACATTTTGCTGAGGCTGGTCATCGGCAGATATTCAAGTATGCCCTGGGAGATCAATCAGCCTGGCAGCTGTCTGGCCTTGTTAAATTGTAACAAGGCCTTAGGTAATGTCATCTAGATAGGCTTTAGAGAAGCAAAACTTGTTGTTCACATTTCTTTGCATTATTTACTGTATCAGACCTATGACTCTTTTAGCAGGAAACAGGAAAGATTTCATTTGCTTAGTGGTTCCCTGTCAGAAGAGCAGGAGACAGGCACACAACGTCACTTTTCTCTCACATTTTCCAGACAGAATTTGTACTCAGGACCAGCCCCTCCTGGTGCAGAGAAGACTCAGAAGACTCCTGTAGACAAGTCAGCCCACAGGAGCTCTGGAGAGCATTACAGTCACCTCTCAGGTCAGCAACTCACCCCTTTAAGAGACACAGTGAAATCAGTCTCACGATGATGCCAAACCAGGATTCCAGACCACAGACCTGAACAGGGGACAAGCACTCCATCGTGCTGCCCCTGCGCCAGTTCTGAGACTCTCCAAACCACCAAATCTCCCCCTCCTACCACCCTTCCAGCCTCCCTCCACCTTCTCATTCATTTTCTAATGTGCTAAACACTCTTTTAAGTGGAGAAAGCAAAGTTTTTAAAAAGATTTATTTATTTATGCATACAAGAAATGGGGTACAGACCAGCAGTGTGGGGTGGGTGGGTGAGAGGATTCACCAGAGAGAGTAGGGAGCAGAACAGGAAGATTACTGAAATACACTGCTGAGGGGAGCATTGGATGAGACAGGAGAGATCTACTGCCCCACGGAGGATGCTCCCTGGCTCGCTGGGGATTAGACTCATGTAGCAGTGGCTGGCAATAACTTGATAGTGCTGTCTTTAACCCCTGTGCCACCAGGAAGGCCCTATTATGTTGTCTTTTACTGATTTATTGGCGCTCTTTACATATTCTATTGTAATTTATCATTTATGTCATTTATCAGATATGTCTTGCATGTATCTGTTCCATCTGTGACTTGCCTCTTCACTCTCTCAATGGTGTCTTTTGAGAAATAGAAATTCTTAATTTTAATGTAGTCCAATTTCTCAATATTTTCCTTTAGAGGTTCTGACTTTTATGATCTGTTTGAGAAATTTTTCCCCACTCAAGATCATGCAAATAATTTATCTTCTGTTATGCAATTTTCCTTTTTATCATTTATATTTAAAACTACATTGTCGGGCCTCTCTGGTGGTGCAAGAGGTAAAGCACGGCACTATGAAGCTGTCTGCAGTGGCCAGGGAGCTACACACGTAGTGCAGCAGACCTCTCCTGTCTTGCCCACTGTTCCCCTCAGCAGTTCATTTCAGTCAGTCTGCCTGTTCTGTTTCCCACTCTGTCTCTGGTGAATCCTCTCACCCCTGCACCTCTGGCCTGTACCCCAGTTCTTCTATGCATAAATAAATAAATCTTTAAAAAATAATAAAGCTACATTGTCTCTGGAGTTGATTTTTGTACTTTGAAAAGGTAAGTTTCAAGATGTGCATTTTTACACACAGCTATTCAATTGACTTAGGTTCATTTTATTTTATTTATTTAAAGATTTAGTTATTTGTGCATACAAGAACTGGGGTGTAGACCAGAGGTACAGGGGGTGAGAGGATTCATCAGAGACAGAGTGGGGAACAGAACAGGCAGATCCACTGAAATACACTGCTGAGGGGAGCAGAGGGCAAGACAGGAGAAGGTTGTTGCGACATGTGTGTTGGGATCCAACTAGTGCAGCAGTGGCTGGCAATAGCTTGATAGCACTGTGTCTTTAACAACTGTGCCACCAGGGAGGCACCAACAGATTCATTTTAAAATGTGTTTTAATCACTAATCTACAGAGTTTCTTTTGAGTAGATTCTGTGTCCACATAAGTGTGAGTCTGTTTTAGAGCTCTGATCATTGCCATTGGTCTAGTTTCTATTCATGTTTCAATATTACTGTCTTAATTCCTGTAGCTCTACATTAAATCTCTATTCTATAGAGGAGTTTCTTCCTTTAGATCATCTTTAACAGGATTTGGCTTTCACAGTCCTTTGAATCTCACATAAATTTTAGAGTCAGATTGTCAGGTGAACTGTGGAAAAATGGACCTTTAAGAGAAACAGAGAAGAGGATCATGTGGATCCCCACCACAAAACTCTGGCACCCACAACACAACAGGAAGTTCAAATTCCTGTTGGAGGTGATCTTTTGGTGCTCATTGGCCTGGTCCTGCTACCCCTCCCTGGCATCAATTTCCGGATTACTGCAACAGGCGCAAAGGCAATAGTTGAAAATATATCCCTACTAAAAACCATAAAAATTGAAAATGAGGAGACAGAAGACCAAATCACAAATGCCAGAGGAAAAACAAACAAACATAAAACAAATAAAACCCTCAAAGAATCACCAACTCAGTGGAATTATGGAACATAACAAAGGGGAATTCATGGCAACAGCTCCAGCAACTGGAAAAAAAAGTGAGGCTATAAACAACAGAATAAAGATAAGAAAAATATGAAACAGCCACAATCAGAAATAATGGAGCAAAGAAATACTTTAGATGATCTAAAACATACAATGAAGGGTCTCAATAGCAGGCAAACAGAATGAGTTTGAAAACACAATGCTAGAGAACAAAAGAATAGAACAATGTTGATTAAAAAATAATTTAGAAAATGGAAACAGTATAAGATCTCTCTGGGCAATTTAAAGAGAAACAACATCCACATATGCATGTCCGAGGGAGAAGAGGAAGAGAAAGAATAAGTATTGAAAGAAATAATCATTAAAAACCATCTCATTCTGGGAAATGAACAAAATATTGTGATCCAAGAGACCCAGAGAGTTCCAAACAAAATAATGCCAGACATACATACATCAAGACACATAAACTGGTCCAACCACTATGGAGAGCTGTGTGGAGATTTCTGGACCTACTAAACATAGAGCTTCCATATGATCCAGTTATTCCACTCCTAGGGATTTACCCAAAGGACACAGAAACAGTAATTCCAAAGAGCACCTGCACCCCTAATTTTATAGCAGCACATTTTACAATAGCTAAGCTTTGGAAACAACCCAAATGCCCAAAAATAGATGACTGGATAGGGCCTCCCCGGTGGCGCAAGGGTTGAGTGCTGGGTTGCGAAGCTGCCCGCGGCCCTTGCGGTGCCGGTTCGATCCCCGGCTGCTCCCTGGCCACCGGAGGAGGGTCCCACATGGCGTGCAGACCTCTCCTGCCGCCCGCTGCTCCCCTCAGCAGTGTACCTCGGTCCTTCTGCCTGCTCTGCTCCCCGCTCTGGCTCTGGTGAATTCTCTCACCCTCCCGCGCTTCTGACTGTACCCAGTGCATGTATAAACAAACAAATAAATAAATAAATAAAACATGCCTCTATAAAAAAAAAATAGATGACTGGATCAAGAAGATGTGGTACATATATACCATGGAATATTACTCAGCATTCAAAAAAGATAAACACATGCAATTTGCAGCAACATGGATGGCGCTGGAAGGGATCATGCTCAGCAAAATAAGCCAGAAAGAAAAAGAAAAATACCGGATGGTCTCACTCATAGCAGGAATCTAGAAAACTTAAATAAGGGACCAGGAAAATGAATAACTATAAGAAAGTGAAATCAAAATCAACAAAAAACTATGAACCAGAGACACTCTATGGGGGGTAGGGGGCGGGAGGCGAGGGATTGGGGTCAAAATAAGGGGGTTGCAATTGTATGGGGAATATAAAAATAAAATTTATTATAAAAATAAAATAAAAAATAGAAACAAAAAATAAAAATAAAAAACAAAAAAAATAAAAACAAAACAAAAAATAATAATAAAGCCATTGTTAACCCACAACAAGGACCGAATATTAAAAATATTAGGAAAAAAAAGGGTAATCTACAAGGGAATCATAATGTCAGCAGACTTTTCAGCAGAAACATTACAAGCATGAAAGGGGTGGAGTTATTTAAAGTACTTAAAGACTTTCATCATAGAGTCCTTTAACCAGCAAGGTTAACATTCAAGACCGCTCAGACCTCCTGCGGCCCGCTGCTTCCCTCAGCAGTGTACTTCGTTCTTTCTGCCTGCTCTGCTCCCTGCTCTGAGCAGTCTTCTGACTGTACCCAGTGCTTGTATAAATAAATAAATAAATAAATAAATAAATAAATAAATAAATAAATAAATAAATCTTTAAAAAAAAAAAAAAAACATTCAAGACCAAAGGATGAGCAAAGAACTTCACTGATAAGCAAAACTAAAAATAATTTATCAACACTGAGTTGCGCATGAAAGAAATTAATCCTAAAGGATGGATTATTGCTATTACCAAACAATACAATGACAAATATCCAGGCAACAGACACTTAAATCACTTAACATGGAGGAGGGGAGAAGGAGGAAAGAAACAATGCAGTGCAACAGAACCAGACAGACAAAGGGGTCAAAGGGTTCACATAAAGAGCCATCCTATACTAACCACAGGAGATCTTGCAAACAAAAATTAATAGAAGTAACACATGAAACAATAGAAACACAACTCAAGCAAAACATAAAAGAAATTTCTTAAATAAAAAAGACAAGACAGGGTCCTCCATGGTGGCCTAAGAGTTAAGTCTCAGTTCTGTCACTGCCACAGCCTGAGTTCCATCCCCAGCCAGGGAGCTGACCCATATATAGTGCAGCAGACCTCTCCTAAATTGTCTACTGTCCCCCCTTAAGGTGTATTTCAGCAAATCTGCCTGTTCTGCTCCTCACTCTCTCTCTGGTGAATCCTCTCACTCCCCCTCTCTGGCCTACACCCCAGTTCTACTACACACAAAAAAGACAAAACAAAAAACCCCAAATGACAATGAGCACTTTGTAAACAGTCCAAATTCACTAATCAAATGGATTTCAAATGGATTTCAAACAAAGTGCAACCATCTGCTGTTTGTAAGAAACTCATCTTACTAATGAAGACAAGCATAGCCTAGAGTTATAGTTTGGAAGACAATCATGCAAGCAGATAGCAACTAAAAAAAAAAAAAATCAGGAACAGCTACATTTATAACTGATAAGTGCCAGACGTATGCAGAGAGGAGAGCCCCTGTCCCCTGCACCCTGGCTCACTTCCCTGGGGGGTGAGAGTATGACAGGTGTTACAGGTACTATGGGGTGGGGGTGGGGCAGGAGGAGCCCAGAGGAAGGGCCACTAAAGCATCAGCTGAAGAGATGACCTCCAAGCTGACACTTGCAGAGTCTGAAGTTTCTACAAGCAACTCTGAAGAGGGATTTTCCTACTGGAAGAAGCAGCATATGCGAGGGCTAGAGCCTGAGAAGTAACAGGCATCCTGGGAGTGACTGGTTCCAGAGGGGAGGGTGGTCCATCTCCACAAGACTCCCCAGGCTCTCCTGAGTTTTCCCCAGTTCCACCCCACCCCCAAGCACAGAGACAAAAGCTCTGGTGTCAGGCAAGCTTGCCAGCCCCATGGAAGGGCCCTGCTGGATTACTTGAGGGGCCCCAGCAAGATGTCAGGAGAAAACGAAGAGCAGGAGAAAGAGGCTGCAGCAATCACTGGGCCTCTTGCAGGGGTTGCAGAGAACAAAGAGGGTTCCAAGATGGATTCATATTCCAACCTGGAGACCAAATGTGCCCCCGGTAAGGTGGAACGATGAGGATCACTGTCAGGCCAGTCTCCTCACCTTGAGAGCTTCCCTGCCTGGCTAGAGGGAACAATCTGGGGCCCAGTAGTCAGGGAACCGCTGTCCATCAGGAAGCTTATCCCTGTGTACCACACCAGGGCAGAATGCAGCCCCTTCAGCCTCCTGGTTCCTGGTGTCATGAGAAGTTCTACTATTAAAATACCCTTCCAGGATGATGTTAACATGCAAACAATCTCACCAGGGCCAAAGGAGGTCCCCTCCTGAAATGAAGTCAGGTAGAATTTTCCCAGCCCATAGAACAAACTAAGCTAAGGAGTGTCTTGAGCTTAGAGCTGTTTCAGTTACCCCTCCTTCTTCCCCCATGATAAGGACACAAAATATGCCTGGGCTGCTCTCTGGCAGAAAGATACAGAATGCATTTTGGCATCTGACCAACTGGTTCTGCCAGGTTTAGCTTCTTCCAGTGTGAGAGGATTTACTTTCTTTGAGATTCAAAGTCCTCAGCACAGGAAAAGAAATGCCTTAAGAGGGGAAGCATCTGACAGGAAGGAGGAGTCTGTGGCTGTGCCTGAAGAAGGATCCACATTTGTCCCTGTGTCTTTCAGACACCCGTGGACTTGGAGAGATGGCTGAGGCTCCCCATTACTCCTGGTCTTGCTGGGCCCACAGTGCTGGGCCTGCCTCCTGCTTTCTGTGCCAAGGGAGCTCCCCAGAGCTGAGCCTGTGACACCATGGCTTGGGGCCTCAGGTACCCTTGGAGGGACCCTGGTGCCACATTTGGAAGGGAGGACCTGGGGCAACAACTAAGGGTGTGGCCCTTCTGAACCCACCCCATATTCTCCCCTGCCCTGTGCTGTGCCAGGCATGTCCCATCCCCCACATCTGGGTGACAGATGGGCCAAGGCTATTACTGAGAGCAGTATACTGACTTGGGAGTCTGCAGGGGGCCTCTAACCCATTGGAAGGGGGGTTGGTGAGAGATTTGGAGGTGAGGTGTAGGAGTAGCTTAGAGAGAAGAGCAGGCACCCCCTCAACATGTGGGAAGGGGAAGGCCTTCCAGCTGGAGGGCAGCAAGTAGGTTGAGCCCTGGGAAGGCCAGCCAGGTAGTAATCCGCTGTGTCTGGGGCCTTTAATCCTGGAAAGGAACAGGCCCCTCCCATTCTCCTCTCTCCAGGGGGCACAGGCTCTGGCTTCTGTGCTGACCTCTAATCCTCATGTCAGGTGGCTGGACCTTTGTGACAGTGGGCTCCGTGGGCTGATGTGGAAACCCTGGCACATGCCCTGAGCAAAAACAGCAGCATCTGTGGTAGGTATCAGCTTGAGGCAGGTGGGCAGATTTAAGTCCTTCCTTTCCTGAGGGATGTGAGCTCCCCCAACTGGGCCCTCTCACATGGGGGCTGCTGGTATTGCTGAGGCCTCATTTCAGGGTGGGGGAGGTGGAGGTGTGCATACAGCTGGGCATCCCTCTTTCCAACCACCCCACCCCATTCACTCTCCTCTGCTGGCCAGCACCCCTCCTCCCCCTGCATTTGGTGGCCTCTCAATGATTGAAGGTGTGGGGGGAGGGTCCTGTGACACAGAGAGGCAAGGGCCTGGGAGTGTGAAAAGAGGGAGGGCAGGATGGGAGTATGGTGGGGCTGGATCCAAATGCTTCCTCTGCCACAAAGATTTGGATGACCCCGGGCAAGCAGCTCAAACGCACTGAGACTCAATTTTCAATCTGTGAAATGACCCCAACAATTCCCCCGCCTCCCCCTTGAGGCTGTGGTGAACACAACATGCTCAACAGAGAGTCTGAGGCATGTGAGTGCATGGCCACCTGGGCTGTAATTGCCAGCGCGCAGAAATGCAGCTTCCAGGGCTTCTGTGGATGGCATGTATTGCTCTTGGGCACAAATCATCAGCAAGGTAACAGCATCTCCACCACAGGCATTTTTCCCAGGACTGCAGACTTGGAGGTTTTAGCCCCTTGACAAAGACACTCCTGGACACATAAGCGGAGAGCTGCCTGGTCCCCAAAGGTGGCAGAGTCCTTATGTAAATCCAGAACAATCTGACTGTAAAGCTCCTCAGGCCTGGAAGCTTGGAGGATGGGGTGAAGTGGAGGAGGTGGACCTGACTGTGGAGCTGTCTGGCTGAGGGGTTGTGCTGGTCCCCAGATGTGGACCTGTTGGAGAACCTGCTGGGAGACTAAGCCCTCTGTACCTCCCTCATGGTGAGCCAAGTTGTACAGAAGGTGCGGCTGGCAGGGAGGACCAGGCAGCCCAGCACATTGCTGAACTTCTTCTTGCCCATATAAGCCATGCTCTCTGTCCACTTGAAATATTCTTCCTCTGACTCACAGCTGATTTCCTCCCACCTGGCCCATTTCAGCTTAAATGTTCACCTCACATAAGCTTCCCCACCCACCCTTCTCAAGCATGGGGTCCCCATTCTTCTCTAGAATCATACCCTATTTTTTCTTTTGTGGCACCAGAATGACTTTGTTTTGTTCATGTTTGGGCCCAGAAATCAGCACCCAGCACAGGCAGGGGAGGACAATGAGATATCCCTGGGAAGAATTAAGAGTTGTGTGTGGCAGGAGCAGAAGGGTGGCAGGCCTGCATGGAGTGTGTGGGTGAAGGCTGAAGCAGGGCTGCTCAGCATGTCCCTTTCAGCACCACCCTGTCTGAGGAGCGCCCCATGCAGCCTTGGCTGGATGGCACCTACTTGGTCATTTAGTTGGTTGTAACTCAGGTCCAGGGATTTCAGGCTTGTATGGGCAAGCAGAAGTTCAGCAAGGTGCTGGGCTGCCTGCTCCTCCAGGTGGTTCGCTGCCAGCTGCACCTTCTGTACAACTTGGCTCACCATGAGGGAGGTACCGAGGGCTTGGGCTCCCACTGCTCCCAGCAGGTTCTCCGACAGGTCCACATCTGGGGACCAGCACAACCCCTCAGCCAGACATCTCCACAGTCAGGTCCACCTCCTCCAACTCACCCCATCCTCCAAGCATTCAGGCCTGAGGAATTTTACAGTCAGATTGTTCTAGATTTACATAAGGATTCTGCCACCTTTGGGGACCAGGCAGCTCTCCACTTATGTGTCCAGGAGTGTCTTTGTCAAGGGGCTAAAACCTCCAAGTCTGCAGTCCTGGGAAGAATGCCTTTAGTCTTTACAAATACCCTGCCTAGTAGGAATTACTATGGCTCCCACTTAAAATGAGGAAACTGAGGCTCAGAGAGTTTGAGTCACTTGCCTAGGGGTCCCAGCCTCTGAGCACAGAAGCTGTCTACTAGCCCTGTGTTCTCCACGAGGTGTCCAGGCTCTTCCCATCCTGGTCCCACCTCTGTAGACTCTGGGTTATCAGAGAGCTGTCAAAACTGGGTATCACTCTCAGGTGGGCTTTGATAAAGAGAGACAAGTTGGAAGATCACCTCCCCATTTCTAGGCCCAGCCTCTATTAACGTGTTCTGTTATTTTGCGGGTAAATATAACACACTCTTGTACACTACTACAACTGTGATCAAGCCAGAGTCCTGCACCCTATTCTTCTTCGTTTCTCATACAGAAATGTGGATTCTCCCCCTGAAATTTCATGCTTTTCTCTAACCAGAGGATGTCCTAGGAACCCAAAATCTGTCATAGAGCACACTTGCTCTCCTTCCCAGCCATGGATTTTTTCCCCTAATTTTTAAAATTGTGATAATATATGCACAAGACTTGTAATCTTAACCACTTTTAAATGTATAGTTCCCCAGCTATGGATTTTGCTTGAACAGCTGAACTGAGGACACAGCCCTGGAAGCCCACCTACATGGTGACATTTTTCTTCAATCAAATGCAAAATTTAATCTCTTGCTGGACTCGAGGGTACCTGGTTACCTGTCCCTGATTACCTGGTACCTGGTTACCCTGGTGGTTGGACCCACCACAGTTACTGGGGCCTTCACAGTTGCACATCTTTGACCCTGCTACACAGGAGGTGCAGTACGTGCACAGGGGTAGTGCTTCCATTCGGCAGACATATGATGTCCTTCCCATTCTAAATGCCTGGAGGACAACTGTTTAGTGTTCAGTTTCTGTTTGTCTTGAAATTTTGCTGGGTTCTGTGCTTTCCATGGTTCTGTGCTTTCTGGAATCCATGTGATTTCTCTTTGCCCCATGTCCCAGCTTCTGGCCCTTCCCATGAAACTGCTAGGACTGGGAAATAATTCATCCAATCTGCCAGCCTGGTTCCTGAGAAAAGCCATTGCTTTTCCTGGGGATCCCGGTTGTGCTGGTCCCTCCCAGCACATGTACAGTTTTACTTCCAGTGTCACAGCCTCCAGCAAGCATCTGCCGTGCCTCCTTCTCCTGGGCCAGCCATATGAGGAGTGTGCAAAACGCCATCCCCCAGGCTCTGGGAGCTCCTGCACAGCAAGCCAGCAAGGATGTTGGTCTTGTGATGGTGGCACAGGCTAAAGCTGGTGGGTCTAGCAGCACTGTGCCTCGGTGCTCGCTCAGCAAGCTTATGGAGCCTACTTCCTTATGCAGGCACCTCTGGCTCGGGGTCTACCAATGGTCCGCCACCTGGTGCCTCCACCTTGCATGAATTTAATCTTGCCAGGGTCCCCTCACCTTTCCTGTGCTGTCATCTGAATTAGACCAGAGGAGCTGGGTCTCTGTGAATTACTTCTGCTCCCACCAAGGACACAACTATCAGGCAGTGAGGAGTCTCACACTCCCTTGGGATATAGCATCTATCCTCCCCCTTCTACCACTTCTTTTTATTTGCACCCTCATGGGGAGTTAAGGTAAGGAGGGTATGTCTCTATGGACTATGGCACTGGGTCACAGAGAGGAGATACCCCTGGGCCCTTGGTAACTCTGTTCTCTGACCACCTCAGCACCCTCCATCCCACTGGCCAACTGCTGGGCCGATGAGGACTGTCCAGAAGGAGAGATGGGGATGCACAGTCACGGTAACTGGGCTCTGTCTTCTTATGCCTCCATTCAGAAGTTGGGGGGGGGGGACAGGCTGGAACCCTGGATGGCTCCCATATCTCTGAGTCTCTCCTTTTTCCCAGCAGTCTCCTTGCCCACCCTCTCTGGACCCGGTATGGATTTGAAAGACTGAAGTCTGTCTTGTGTTTTCCAGGCATAAAAATAGGTCAGTGTGTGATTTTCAATGGGACACACAGGACCTGCGGGATCTGGGACTGGTGCCCTGTGGAGAGTGGTACTGTGCAGGACCCCAGGTCAGGCCAAGCCTACCCCCTCATCTCCTATCCTCCTACAGGAAGCCCTTGCTTGTCCAAGCCAAGAACTTTATGCTGTTCATTAAAAACGCAGTCACCTTTAGCAAGTTTAACTTTTCCAAGTAAGTGTGGCTGTGTCCTGGCTGGCCCGATTCTCCCTTTGCCGGGCCTGGTCTGATCCCTGGCTCCACGCCCTCAGGTCCAATGCCTTAGAGATCTGGGATGATGCCTATTCCAAGAGCTGCCACTAGGACCCACACTCCAACCCCTAGTGCCCTGTGTTCCGAATTGGGGACCTTGTGGCTGCAACTGCAGGGGTCTTTGAGGACCTGGCATTGCTGGTGGGTCCATGGCTGGGGGGGAGGAGCTCTGAGAGGACTAGGGAGAGGGCCCCTGGCTGGTATGCTGGTGGAGCAGTGGTGTGTCATGAGCAGGGCAGTGCTGTGAGCATACACATCCACTGGGATTGTGACCTGGACTGCAGGAAGTCTGACTGCAGGCCCCACTACTCCTTCCACCTGCTGCAGAGAAGTTACAACTTCAGGTGGGGACCTCATCCTCACTGACCGCTCCTTGCCGAGGTCCCCTGCACTGTCCTCCTGTGGCAGCCACACCAAGGCCCTGTCCCCTGGGCACTCCACTATGTGTGTTTTGGAGGAGGGGTCCCAGGGGCAGAAGGGGTTGCTCTCAGCTCCAGGCCCCCCAGCACATGTTCCATCCAGCCTCCCTCTGGACCCTTCCCCTCTGATCTGAGTCCACACCTCCTTTAGCAGGAGCTCAGATGTTCACCCCACCTTGCTTCTGGCTTCTCCCCTCCCTAGCACTGGGGCCTGCCTGTTTTGCCTTTTCCTTAAGGTTTTACAGAAAATTTCCAAAACTCTATTGAAAAGGCCAAAATAAGTGCTATGAACATCAATCTCCCCTTCATCTGGGTTCCCCACCGTTTTCCTCAGTGCTGGCCTGAGGATGAGTACCCTTCCCACTTGATGGCGGTCTCACCACACCTAAGAAACTTCACATTGACAGAATATGTCTAATAGTTTTAGGTCCTCAACTGTGCCCTTATAGCACTAAATCTTTTTGTTTTTCAATCCAGGATGTGCTCAAGAAGCTTGCACTGCATTTATGGTCTCCCAAGCACAGCCTCCCTTTCTTCCCTCACCCCACCAGTCCCCTGTAGCACAGATCTGGAGATGGCACCACGGGACAGTGCTCCCTGGCTCTGCCCGGCCTGGCTCCACCAATCTTTCCAGCTCTTTGCCTTTATTTGGGACTGCTCCCTGCCCACAGCCTGCAACCTGGGAAGCCAGTCTGGAAGTCTCTCCTGCAGGAAGCCCCCCCAGTTCCTAGAGGGAAGCAGGTCATAGCCCTGGGCTTGTCCCCCACCCCCTCCCACCTCACTGGCCTCTGTGGTGGGACCTTTCTGTCCTCCTGTCCCCTCAGCAGGCAGAGCTTACCCAAGACTTGGGCTTGGGCTGGGGGTCCATGGAATCAATCAATGAGTAAGAGGTAAGTTTGAGAAAGCCATCCCAGCCTGGGGACAGCACAGCAGGCCAGGCAGAGTGTTCTCTCCCACCTCCAGGACAGCCACTCACTGGTGAAAGGCCATTGGCATGGGGGCCCGGAATCTGCTCAAGCTCTGTGGAATCCGTTTTGATATTGTGGTCATCGGGCTAGTGGAGGGGGTGGGGCAGAAGGACAGGTGGGGGCCTAGGTGAGCCAGAGGCTCAGCTTACATCTCTCTCAAGCAGGGAAGTTTGGGCTCATCCCCACAAACATCACTCTGGGCACAGGAGTGGCTTGGCTGGATGTGGCAAGTCTGGCCATTATGGATCCCCTCTGTCTGCTGTGAGCATGTGTCCCTGCCTACCCTTGAGTCTCTAGGTGATGACGAAGCAGGGAGGGAAGCAAGCAGGTTGGGTGCTGGGGTATGAATTTGTGCTGTCTTTCCCAGATCACCTTCTTCTGTGATCTGCTGCTGTTGTACATGGATGGAGAAGCCCAATTTTACTGGAGGACCAAGTATGAGGAGGTGAGCTATGGTCTGGCCTGGATCCTGAGTTCTGCTACACTTTGGAGAATGTACCTTGAGTCCTGACTCACTCACTGTACTCATTTGCAGGCACAGGCCCCAAAGGTGACCACACACCATGAGCAGAGGGAGTGGGCCTCAGTACCCCCACACTTTTAGAGGGGGCCCAGCACCTGCCCCCTTGGCTGCTGATGCTGGGAGCTGAACAGTGACGCCTGGGTGGTTTCTCAATCTATGGGCCCAGTTCACTGTCAGTTCACTCCTGACCCCTGCTGTTAGGGTCAGGGCTCAGAAGGATCGGGGCTCCGCCCTTGGTACCTCATGGGTGGGCCCAAGTGGACCAGAGAAGGGAGCAGAGAATTCTCCCCTTCATCTCCCAGGAGCTTGTCCCCCCCTTGACTCCAGCCACTCCAGGGTGACGGAAGTCCGTGTTGTGTAGAGACCTGCAGCAGAGTAGGGGCACAGACAAGGGGCACAGAGTAGGGGCGCAGACAAGGCCCGTGCACCCAAATGGCAGGGAGCTGGTCCAGGCGGGCCCTGCTGTGCCCAGATCTGGAGAACAACCTCCGCGGCTGTCACCAGTGCTCCCAGTAGCGTCAACTCTCAGTAGTGGACACTGGTTACAGTGACTGCAGCCATGGTTGGCTTCCAGTCCTCCTTTTCTCACTGGAGTGGGGGTATTGAGGGAGTAGCCCCCCCTCCACCAGCTGCCTTTCAACAGGATGTGGGCAACCAGAGTCCAAGGCGCGGTAGACAGAAGTCTGACTCGTAGGGGTTGTCTCCCTGCTCTGGTGTTGGGTTGCCTGGGCATGGCCCCACCCAACTTTGGGCCTCATCCATGAAACGGGGAATGTTTGAGGCAGATGACCTGGCCCCTGAGGGTCCCAGGCAAGGACACAATCACCTATTTGGCCCATACCTGCTAGGGCACTTCCCAGATGTTACATTGTTGTGTTGTTTACTCTGTGGACCATGGGAGGAGTATTGATACAGTCACCAAGAGAAGTAGAAGCAGAAGAGACAGGAGAGAGAAGGGGAGAAAGAAGGCCAGAGAAGCCCAGAGTGAAGTCTTGTGGGGGGCTTGGAGGCCTACCGGCATCCTGGCCCCCCAGCACCTCTGCCTGCCATGTACTTGGTGGCTGCACTACATGTGAAAGCTCAATAAAAACCTGAGAAACACACCGAGGGCTCCAGGACTCTGCTTTACCCCGGTCTGCTCAATTCTTAGAAAACCTGCTCCATGCCCTTCCTGCCCCTACAGGAGGGCCAGAATGAGGAGGAGAGGGAAGAGGGCTGCTGGTCACTGGGGTCTTCTCTATGCCCCCTGGGTGACCCGCATCTCAGCCTCCTGGAGCCTGCTTCCCAGGGAGTCATGGGGGTGAGGCGGATGTACATCTGGAATTCACTGTGCCCAAGGTCATGCCTAAGTACATGTTTTGGCAGCTGCTTTCCCTCCCTGAGGCAACTGCAAACAGGAGGCCTGACCACGACTCAAGGCAGAGCCTAGAAGCAGGAAGGACTATCCTTTACAGGGGATGTGGAGGCCCCTAGAAGATTGGTCTGGCTCTGACTTTGGAATCCTCCCAGGATTCAGAGACTTGCCTGATGGACAATATCCCTGGACCCCAGGCCCAAGGGCAGGAGTGGAGGGATGAGGGCTATAAGAACCAGGACAGGGGCAGGGATCGGGGAGTACCTATCCCCTGAGAGATGAAGCCTTTCTCATGGGCACCTGGTGGCCAGGGTGTGCTGGCAGCTTGCTGGTGGAGGAACATGGGCCAGACTGAAGAGGTCCAGGGTAGGGTTCAGCCTGTGCTAGCATCTGGAATCATCTGGCCCCTGGAGCCTCAGCAAAGCCTTGGGGACCTTCCTGCCTCTCTCTTCAGAGGAGTGTCCATGAGGAGATGGGTTCAGAAGGGCTGGGGTAAGAAGCATGACCCTGAGGTCTGGTGATTGAAGTGGGGTCACAAGTACCTGGTTGTCCTCAGGGTCTAGTGAGAGCTGATGTCGCCACTGCAGAATGCACAGGAGTAAAGCCTACCAAAACCAGAAGCTTCCTGTGTAGCCCTTGCAGGCAGGGACAGGGAATTGGAGGTATCTGTGGGGAATAGAACATGGCCACTATAGACAGTATGGGGGGTGGACAGGGTGGATCTTGGGTCCCTCCCAAGGACCGGGGCCTCACAAACACCAGCTGGCTGGCAGGTGCTTGGAGCGGCCCGGGTGCTGGCACAGCACACATGTGTGCTCCTTCCCGAATCTTTGCTGCAAAGACCTTGAGGGGTAGGCAGAGTGAGAGGAGAGAATGAGAACTTGGAAACAGCCATTGCCTCTTTCTGGGTGTGTATTCCCCAGGGTAGCCATGCGGGCCATGTGCTCATGTGACGCTATATCCCTGGGCAGGCTTCAGGCACACGGTGTGCTCTCTGAGAGCCCTGGGAAACCAAGCGGACCCAGATCTCCATTGCTTTTCTCGACAACCTTCTTGGGGCCCAGGCTCTGCTCCCTGGATCTACCCCCAGGGGACACGTGAGGGTGAGCCTGCCCTTGGCCCTGTCATGGACTCTTTGAGCCTGTGCATCTATGTCCATCCCTTCTGAACAGGACAAAGGGTGGGACTGGCCTGTGGGCAGGATCCCAGGTCCCAGGTCCAGGACTGTCTCAGTACTGGTGCCTCCCCTTGCAGAACCTGGGGACAGTCACTTGGTGAGCAGGTGAGGACTCAATACTGCAAAGAATGAGAGAGTGGACACAGCAACAGGGCTCATGGCAGGCCAAACAGTTAGTATTGTGGATCCCTGGGGTTTGAGGCCTCTCCCCACCAATCTACCCCACCTGCCCAGGTAGCTGGAGTTGGTCATAAACTAGAAGATGCTGGACCAAGAAACCACCCACGCATTGGTTAAGGCCCTAAGGTCCCGAGGAACCCCAGCATGAACAGACCTACAAACCCAAGCTGTCTCAGAGAGAAAAGGCTCCCAGCCCCTCCAGCCTCCTGAGGAAATAGGGGTGGCAGGGCAAGAGTGGGCAGGTCCCCAACTAGCTTCATGGATGGGCAGGCTGTACCATGAGACCAGGTTCCTGGGCTGGGGCCTGGCTGCAGAGCTGCACAGCCTACACCGTCTCCTCCAGGCTGCCGCTGGGGAACACCATGTATCACATGGAAGTCAGCCCTGGCTGCTCCCGCTGGTTCTCCTTGCTGTGCCAGATGCCTCAGCCAAAATAGACTGCAAGTCCTATAGGGGCAATACAAGCCTGAGGGCAGGTCCTGACCATGTGTACCCTCCTTGGCCTCCTCCCAAAGCCCAGCTGAGTCCTAGTCCGACCCCCACTCACCAAGCAGCAGCCAGATGGAGAAGCGCAGCCAGGTCAGGTAGCTCAGCTTCAGCATGAGGCATATGTTGAGGAGGATGCTGAGGGCTGGAGTCAAGGGCACCATGGGGATCTGAGGGGCAAGGGTAGGGCTGGGTTCGGCATCAGGGAATGTCTGCGAGCCCAGGGTCTGATTTCTCAGGAGTACACAGAACCTTTGGAGATTCTGGAGACAAATGCCCACTTGCCATGCCATGCGGAAAGAGTAAAGTGGGCAGTTGACCTCCCCAGCCCTATGAACCCTTGATCCCTCTGCTGCGGTAGAGGGGGAAGGGGCACGGGGAATTCGCTGGAGTGAGAGCAAGTGTGTGTTGGGTATGGGTGGTACCTGGAAGGTGTCCTGACGGTGCTGTTGCTGGTGGGCCCACAACAAGAGGAGACTGAGCAGAAACACAACAGTGCTGAACAGGAGCATCAGGGTGTAACCCCAGTACGGAAAGTTGAGGGTCGCATATCCAGAGACTAACACACATCCCAGGGAGATGGCTACAGCTGCCATGCCGAAGGACACAAGCATGGCAGGGGCGGCCATCTCCTTGGCTATGGTGCCAGCCAGCACATACAGGTCTGAGCCCACCATGCCACCCATGCCCAGCAGGGTCAGGTCCAATGTGGACAGGCAGCGCTTCAGTGATGTCTCCATGGTGGACTCTTCTAGTGGTTTCAGCCGGTTCGGTTTTTGGCAAAACTGCACCAGTCTGCTCGTGCAGGCATCCCAGGGGGCCATTGTGGGCAGCTGAGAAGAATACCAAGCCAGTCCCCAGTACCTATCAGGGTCAGAGGATAATAATAAGCTGTTCATTCGGGTTCTGCCCAGTCTTTAATCCTTGCTCTGTCCCTATCTTGGGAACCTGAGGGCTGGGATGGGCAGTACCCCTGCAGGAAGTCACAGGGAAACTTGGAGATCCCAGCTACTTCCCAGGCAGGGGAGCAGATGGAGTCCTTCCTAGGGTTCTTTGAGCGGCCTCTGAGGATGAGGAGGAGGCAGCCCTAGGGAGTGTCTGAAAGCCACTCTGAGGTATGGGATCATGGACAAGTGGAAACCTGAGGCTTCCCAGGAACTGCATCAGGCCTCCGGACCCGGAACAGGATCAGCTCTGCGGCCCTGGGCATGGCTCAGATGGCCACCTGACCTCAGACACAGGCCATTACCCGTTCTCCCTGCCCACCAGGTCAAACTACTGTATTGATGCAGTGGGTCAGGAGGTGAGGATCCCTGCCTTATGCCCCTAGCCAAAGCCCCTATCCCTGACCTGCGGCCACTGCTGCCAGTCAGTTCCCTTAAGCCCGGTCCCCAGGTACCTGAATCTTCATCTCTTCCGGGTCCTGAACATGGCTCAGCAGGACTTGCTGTGACCAGCCTGCTGTCTCTGCTGCTGCTCTGCGTACTGTGCCAGCCCTGACTTTTGCCACTGCTGCTGCCAGGACTGCCTGAGCACAGGGCCTGCCCCCACCCTCATCCACACCCCCAGTGCCATTCTAGCACTGGACTCCCCCTGGCTCTGTAACAGGCACACCAGAGAGCCTACCCTACCTGACCGAGACCACGGTTTAACAAGGTGCCGTGAAACCCTGTCTGGTTCACAGATGGGAAAGTCCAGGCCAACAGGTAAGTGATTAACCCAGGAAGTGGGAAAGTTAAGGTCCAGTTCTGAGGGCTCTCCAGACACCTGCCTTGATCCCTTACCCCAACCCTGGGGGTGTTGGTGGTGTGGGAACTAATCCTTGCCAGTTCCTACACCTCGGCCATTATATGACCATCACAAATTTCAGCAGGTGTATATATATTCCTGGGGCAGAGGTGTCTTTGTCCTTTTGCAATTCCCATTTCTTTGAAAGTGAAAAAGTTGATGTAGCTTTTTCATAGCATAGTATGTTCTTGGCGCAGATTATCCAAGCATAGCAAACCGAGGTAGATATTCTCTCCATCTACATCTTTAAACATTATTTCCAGGTTTATGTGTGAGTCATGGAATGGAATTTTAGGGTCACCTGATCTGTCTGGCTTAATGGAGTGGTGACAGAATGGTCACTCCCAGACTAGCTTAGCTAGCTTCTGTGATTCCTCTGACAATTTGGCTGATGTTACCTAGAGGAACTTGTCAGATGGACTCTCCCTTCCTGCAAGAAGATGACATCTTCCTTAACCCACTTTCAGTTGCCTAAACATAACTGAGCAGGTGTTCCTTGTTCTGAAATGCCCCCTTCAAAATGTAGAAAAATGCATTTCAAATGATGAGGTCCACCAGTAGTTTTGTGACAGGAGCCCCCCAAGGCCTGACTGAGAAGCAGCTGAGAGTTAGTTTCCAGCTTTCAGTGCACAAACTTTATATGTACTCAGAGAAGGGTTGCTCTCACCACACACCCCTTTTCACAGGCACCAGCATTGATGATTGTGGCCAAGCATGCTTGACAGGGAATTGTAAGTTTCCAGAGAATTCTGGGACACCAGTGGGCAAGGCAATGACACAGAACAACTCCCTGAAGATGCCATGAAGGTCAAGGACAAGAAGGAGAGGGAAAAGGGGGATATTCCAGTTCAGCACCCTGGCACTAAATGAAGTGACATTGCAAGAAAAGACAACTATGGATCAATATCCCTTGTGGCTACAGCATCAGCAAAATACTAGCAAATCAAATCCAGCAAAATATAAAAAGTATAAAGAGGGATTTATCCCAGGAATGCAAGGTTGATTTAGCACAGGAAAATCAACCCCCATAATACATTATTCTAATAGAATAAAAGGCCCAGGTCCCAAAGATGATGAATCTGTGCCATCTCAATAGATGAAGAAAAAGCAGTAAACGCACTAGGAATAGAAGGGAATGTCTTCAGCCTGATAGAGCCCATCCATGCAAAAACCACAGATAACATACTCAGTGATGAAAGACTGGACATTTTCCTTTTCCACCAAAACCAACATAAGGATGTCCACCTGCATTTGGTATTTTACTGGAGGTTCTAGCCAGGACAATTAGGCAAAACAATGAAATAAGAAGAATATAGATGGGAAAGGAAGAAGAAAAACCATGTGGAGTAAGATGACATGACCTGATTGATCAGAAAGCCCTAAGGAATTTACACAAACACAAACACTAGAATTAGTAAGTTCAACAAAGGTGCAGGATATAAGGTCAATATACAAAAATCAAAGAATCTAATGTGTAGTATCTTTACTACTATACTTGATAGCATTTTATCATCTAACTGAAATTTGATAATAGCAGAACTTAAATTGTTCCCACTAACAAAAATTAAAGTATAAAGGAAATATGGGAGGTGACAGATGTGTTAATTAGGAAGAAACCTTTTACAATTTATGCATGTATCAAATCATCACAATGGACACTTTCAAAACCTTACAATTTTATTTGTCAATTATACCTCGGTAGAGCTGAAAGAAACATTTAAAAATCAATTGTTTTTCTATACGCTAGCAATGATTTATCCAGAATGAAATTAAGAAAACAATTCTTCTTACATGGTATCAAAAAGAATAAATTAACTTACAAAGATGCTTAAAATAATATGCCAATTATAGCTCAGTAAGGCTGGAAAGAAAGACACTTAGAATAAAGTTAACAAAAGAAACACAAGATTTGTACGCTGACTACTAAACATAGTTGAAATAAACTAAAGTCCGAAATAAATGGAGAGATCTGTGTTTGTGAATTTGCAGAGTCAATATTTTAAAGTTGGCAATATCCCCAAATTGGTTTGTAGATTCAGTGCAATGTCCATGAAAATGCCAACTGCCTGTTTTGCAGAAATTGATCCTCAAATTCATATGGAAATGAATTAGCCAAAACAATTATGAAAAAGAACAAAATCAGAAGACTCATACTTCTTGATTTCTAAACTGGCTATAAGCTAAGATAGTATGTTTCTGGGCCTCCATGGTGGCGCAGGGGGTTGAGTGCATTGCTGTGAAGCTGTCCACAGCCTCTGCAGTGTGGGTTCTATCCCCAGCCTGCCAGGGAGATACCCACATTGTGCAGCAGACCTCTCCAGTCTCTCCTGCTGTTCCCCTGAGTAGACCTCTCCTGTCTCGCCTACTACTCCCCCCAGCACTGTTTTCGGTTGGTTTGTCTTCCTGCTCTGCTCTCTGCTCTGTCTCTGGTGAATGCTCCAGAGACACCTCTTCCGGCACCTCTTCCCTGTACCCCAGTTCTTATATGCATAAATAAAAAAATCTTTAAAAAAAGACAGTGTGTTTCTGAAAAAAAAAAAAAAAAGGATAGATAGTGGAATTGAGAGCCCAGAATTATGGTCAGTTATTTTTTTTTAATTTATCACCAATTTAAATTTATGGCTAGTTGATGTTTTTAGAATAAACTTTATTTTAATATATTACTATTGTTTTTTTTTGTTTGTTTGTTTTTTGAGAACAGAACAGGCAGATTTATTGAAATAAACTGTCAAGAGAAACAGCAGGTGAGACAGGAGAGGTCTGCTGCCCTAAAACAAAGAAAATAATCCTGTCAAAAAATGGGCAGAAGAGATAAAAAGAAACTTCTCTGAAGAGAAAATGCAAATGGCCAACAGGCATATGAAAAAAAGTTTAACATCACTTGTAATCAGGGAAATGCAAATCAAAACTACCATGAGATACCATCTCACACCAGTGAGAATGGCACATATTAAAAAAACTAGCAACAACAAATGTTGGCAAGGTTGTGAAGAAAAAGGAACTCTCCTGCACTGCTGGTGGGAGTGCAAACTGGTCCAACCACTATGGAGAGCTGTGTGGAGATTTCTTGAACTACTAAACATAGAGATTCCATATGATCCAGCAATTCCACTCCTAGGTATTTACCCCAATGACACAGAAACAGTAATTCCAAAGGGCACCATCACCACTATGTTTATAGCAGCACTATTTACAATAGCTAAGCTATGGAAGCAACCCAAATGCCCAAAAATAGATGACTGGATCAAGAAGAGGTGGTACATATACACAATGGAATATTACTCAGCAATCAAAAAAGATAAACACATGCAGTTTGCAGCAACATGGATGGAGCTAGAAGGGATCATGCAGTGAAATAAGTCAGAAAGAAAAGGAAAAACACCAGATGGTCTCACTCATAGCAGAAATTTAGAAAACCTAAACAAGAGACCAGGAAAAAGACTAATTAATACAAAGTAAAAATCAAAATCAACAAGCAACTATAAACCAGAGACACACTACGGGGGAGGGGGGAGGGAGGGGCGGGGAAAGGAAGGACTAGAGTCAAAATAAGGGGGGAGGTGCAATTGTATGGGGAATATAACCAAAATGAAAATGCATACATTGTGAAAAGATGAAAAAAGATGTAAGAATTATATAAATAAAATATTAAAAAAAAAACTAAAAAAAAGCCCAACTATTTTTTAGAGCAGTTTTAGGTTGGCCACACAATTAAGCAGAAGGTATTGAGCATTCCCATACAATCTGTGCCCCTACACACACACAAACACACACACAGCCTCCCTCACAATCAATGTCCCCCACAGAGTGATAGATCTGTTATAATCGATACTGATGAACATATTGTTATCACCTAAAGTCCATAGTTCACAATGGGGTTCACTCTCACTGTTATAAATTATATGAATTTTAACATATAAATAATGGCTGGTCTCTGTCATTATAGTATCCTACAGAATTGTTTCACTGCCCTAAAAATCCTCTGTGATTTGCTTATTCATCATCCCTCCCCATTAACCCAGCAACCTCTGATCTTTTCTGTATCCACAGTTTTCCCTTTTCCAGATTACCATATAGTTGGAATCACACAGTATGTGGCCTATTTACATACATTTTTTACATAGTAATATGCATTCAAGATTCCTCCCTGTCTTTTCACAGCTTGATAGTTCATGTTTTTGAGTGCTGAGTAATGCTCCATTGTCTGGATGTACCACCTTATGTATCCATTCACCAACTGAAGGACGTCTTGGGTGCTTACAAGTTTGGGAAATGATGAATAAAATGCTATGAACATCTATGTGCAGATTTTTGTGTGGATATAAGTTTTTGGATCATTTGTAAATTCTAAAGATTGTGATTACTGAATCTTATGGTAAGAGTATGTTCAGTTTTTTTCTTTTATTGTTATTTTTAAACAATATTTGCTTCCCCCATTGCTTCAAATTTTGTCCACATAGAATTTTCTTCGCCAAGGCACCTGTGCACCATCATCACAGTCCCCTGTCCTCCACCCTTCCTCTCTCTCATCCCTCTCTCTCCTCCTCCCCTATAGTGTATCTCTGATTTCTAATTGTCTGTTTTTGCTTTGTTGTGTTTTGTACTGTTATTTTTACACTAATGTCTCATTTGGTTCCCCTATATTCCTGTTATAAGTGAAATCATCTGATATTTTTCTTTTTCCTTCTGATTTATTTCACTGAGCATAATTCCTTCCAGCTCCATTCATGTTGTTGCGAATGGCATGAGTTTATCTTTTTTGATTGCTGAATAATATTCCATTGTGTATATATACCATGTCTTCTTGATCCAGTCATCTATTTTTGGGCATTTGGGTTGTTTCCAGGTTTTACCTATTGTAAATAGTGCTGCAATAAACATAGGTGTACAGGTGTTCTTTTGAATCAATGTTTTTGTGTCCTTTGGGTAGATCCCTAGTAGTGAAATTGCCGGGTGGTATGGTAACTCCATTTTTAATAGAATGAGGAACCTCCAGACAGCTTACCTTAGTGGTTGGACCTGTTTTCACTCCCACCAGCAATGTAGGCGAGTTCCTTTTTCACCACATCCTCGCCAACATTTGTTGTTGCTTGTTTTTTTTTTTTTTTTTTTTTTTTTTTTTGATTTGTGCCATTCTTACTGGTGTGAGATGGTATCTTAGTGTGGTTTTGATTTGTATTTCCCTGATTATAAGGGATGTTGAACATTTTTTCATATGCCTGTTGACCATTTGCATTTCCTCTTTGAAGAAATGATTTTTAGTTCTTCTGCCCATTTCTTGACTGGATTGTTAATTTTGTTTTTGTTGAGCTATGTGAGTTCTTTGTATATATTTGTGATCAGTCCCTTATCAGTTACATGGAGTGCAAAATATTTTTCCCCAATCAATGGGGTGACTCTCTGTTTCGGATAATGTCTCCTTAGCTGTACAGAAGCTTTTCAGTTTGATGTAATCCCAGGTGTTTATCTTTGCCTTCACTATCACTGCTTTGGGTGATGAGTCTAAAGGTGTTTCTGAGATGTATGTCTTGTAGTGTTTTACCTATATTTTCTTGTTTATATTTTATGGTTTCAGGTCTTATGTCCAGTTGTTTTATCCATTTTGAGTTGATTTTTGTGCACGGTGAGAGATAGTGGTCTAGTTACATTTTTTTGCATGTGGAGGCCCAGTTTTCCCAGCACCATGTATTGAACAAACTGTCCATGTTCCATTGTATATTCTTTGCTCCTTTGTCAAAGATTAGTTGTTCATATAATTGTGGCTTTATTTCTGGGCTCTCTATTCAGTTCCATTTGTCTGTATGTCTGTTTTTGTTCCAATACCAAATTGTTTTAATTATTATGGCTTTGTAGTATAGCCTGAAATTTGAAAGTGTGATACCTTCTTTCTCCTTTGTTTTCATCAGTAGGGCTTTGGCTATTTGTGGTGTATATTTTTTTTTTGTGGTTCCATATGAATTTCATAAGTATTTGTTTTACTTCTTTGAAGAATGTCATTGAGATTGTTATTGGAATAGCATTAAATCTGTGTATTGCTTTTGGGAGGATGGCCATTTTAATAATGTTAATTCTTCCAATCCATGAGCGGGGGATGTCTTTCCATTTCTTTGTGTCTTCTTCAATTTTTTAAATAGTGTTTTATAATTTTCTTTGTATAGGTCTTTCACCTCTTTTGTTAGGTTTATTCCCAAGTATTTGATTTTTTTGTTTCAATTATAAAAGGGATGGTTTTCTTGATTTATTCTTCTTCGGATTGATTGTTTGAATATAGGAAGGCTACTGATTTTTGCATGTTGATTTTGTATCCTGCTACTTTACTGACCTGGTTGATTATTTTGAGCAGTTTTTCTGAGGAGTTTTTAGGGTTCTCTATGTATATTATCATATTGTCTGCAAATAGTGATAGTTTTACTTCTTCTTTCCCTATTTGGATTCCTTGTATGTCTTTCTCTTGTCTTATTGCCCTGCCTAGGACATCCAGTATTATATTGAAGAAGAGTAGTGAGAGAGAACATCCTTGTCTTGTTTCTGATCTTAAAGGCCTTCAGCTTTCACCATTGAGAATAACATTGGCAGTGGGATTGTCGTATATGGCTATTATCATGATAAGGTGTGTTCCTTCTATCCCAAGAATTTCAAGAGCCTTCAGTATAAATGGATGTTGGATTTTGTCAAATGCTTTCTCAGCAACTATTTATAGGATCATATGGTTTTTATTTTTCTTTTGTTGATGTGTTGGATTACACTGATTGATTTTCGAATGTTGAACCATCCTTGTGCCCCTGGGATGAATCCCACTTGATTGTGGTGTGCTGTCCCTTTGATGCATTATTGGATTCTGTTGGCAAGGATTTTGTTGAGGATTTTTGCATCAGTGTTCATTAGGGAGATTGGCCTGTAATTTTCTTTATTTGTGCTGTCTTTGTTTGGTTTTGGTATTAGTATAATGTTGGCTTGGTAGAACATATTTGGTAGTATTCCTTCTTTTTCAATTTTTTGAAAGAGTTTGTCAAAGATTAGTTGTTCATATAATTGTGGCTTTATTTCTGGGCTCTCTATTCAGTTCCATTTGTCTGTATGTCTGTTTTTGTTCCAATACCAAATTGTTTTAATTATTATGGCTTTGTAGTATTGCTTGAAGTTTGAAAGTGTGATACCTCCTTTCTCCTTTGTTTCTACAGTAGGGCTTTGGCTATTTCACTGCTGAATGTTTGGTAGAATTCATTTGTGAAGCCATCTGGACCTGGGCTTTTGTTTTTGGGGAGTACTTTGATTACTGCCTCAATTTTGCTGGTCTGTTTAGTTGTTCTATTTCTTCTTTGTCCAGCTTTGGATGAATTATATTGTTCTAGGAATTTGTCTGTCTCTTCTAGGTTGTTGAATTTGTTTGCATATAAGTGTTCATAGTAATCACTGATTATTGTTTTGATTACTACTGAGTCTGTTGTGATTTCTCCTCTTTCATTTATAATCCTATTCATATGTGTTTTCTTCCATTTTTTCTTTGTGAGCCTTGCTAGAGGTTTGTCTATTTTGTTTATTTTTTCAAAGAACAAGCTTTTGGTTTCATTGATCTTTGGTTGTTCTTTAAATTTCCATTTCCACTCTCCGATGGCAAAGGGAAGACTTGTGATTTATCCCATATCAAGTGAGAGTCACATCACAGAAATGAGATATATCTGTATTTCACTTACTTTCTTATGCAAAGTCACATATATGTAACTCTTAAACAGGGAACTTTCCAAAGATGTGCAGGTTTTATCAGTGTTTCAGTCTTTCCTCATTAGGTCTCATTGGAGGTCAAAACAACTCTTCTGATTTCTCTCATAACCAGTGACTCTTAGAGCTGAGAATTGAGATGTATGTGTATTTAACTTAGTTTATGAGGAAAGTCACATATATCTATTTCATGAAAAGAGACATTGATATCAGAATAACTGCTTGATTTCAGAGTGATTCAGCTTTTTACCCCAGAGCACTCTTTAGAGGCAAATGGAACTCTTGTGGTTTCTCTCATAACCAGTGACTCTTTGAGCTGAGAATTCAGATATATGTGTATTTCATTTAATTTATTGAAGAAAGTCGCATATATATAATTCTGACAAAGAAAAATTGGTATTCATTGTTACTGCTTGATTTCAGAGTGATTCAGCATTTTAACATAGAGCACTCTTTGGAAACATGGGGGCATTGTGATTTGTTTCGTACTATGTGACTCTCACAAAACAGAATTGAGATATCTCTGTATTTTGCTTACTTTCTTGTAAAAAGTCACATATAAATAACTCATACACCTGGACATTGAATTTTCAAAAAAAGTGCAGGCTTACACAGTGTTTCAGATTTTCTTCAACAAGTTTCATAGGAGGTCAAAATAACTTTCTGAGTTCTCCCATTACCAGTGACTCAGAGCTGAGAATTGAGATGTATATTTATTTCACTACTTTCTTGAGGAAAGTCACATATATCTAATTCTTGCAAAGAGACATTGATATTCAGGCTAACTGCTTGATTTCAGAGTGATTTAGCTTTAATATCTGAGAGCACAATTTAAAGTCAAAGTAGACATTTTTGATTTTTCTTATACCAAGTAATACTCACAACACAGATGTGAGATATCTCTGTATTTCACTTACATTCTTTGCAAAGTCTCATGTGTGTATCACTTACACCAGGACTTTGAACATTCCAAAGAAGTGCAGTTTTTAATAGTGTTTCAGCTTTTCCTCATTAGGTTGCAGAGGAGGTCAAAGAAACACTTTGGATTTCTCTCATAATCAGTGACCCTTGACCTGAGAAGTGAGATGTTTTGTATTTCACTTAGGTTCTGAGGAAAGTCACATATACCGAATTCATGCAAAGAGACATTGATATTCAGAATACTCCTTGATTTCAGAGTGATGCAGCATTTTACCCAAGAGCACTTTTTGGAGGCAAAGGGAACACTTGTGGTTTCTCTCATACAAAGTGACACTCACAACACAGAAGTGTGATATCCCTTACTCCATGTGCAAAGTCACATATATGTACCCTTTACACCTGGATATTTAACATTCCCAACAGTGCAAGGTTTCACAGTGTTTCAGCTTTTCTTCATTAGGTATCAGGGACACTTCTAATTTCTCTCATAACCAGTGACTATTAGAGTTGCAAACTGAGATGTATGTGTATATCACTTAGTTTCTTGAGGTTAGTGACAATTATATAATTCTTACAAAGATATATTGATATTCATAATTACTGCTTGATTTCAGAATGATTCAGCATTTTACCCGAGAGCACTTTTTGGAAGCAAATGGAATGCTTGTGATTTCTCTCATACCAAGGGACAGTCAAAACATAGAAATGAGATATCTCTGTACTTGGCTTACACTCTTGTGCAAAGTTACGTGTATATAATTCATGCATCTGGACATTGAATTTTCCAAGGAAGTTCATGTTTTCACTGTGTTTCAGGTTTTCTTCATTATAAATCCTAGGGCATGTTAGGGATAATTAGGCAGCCTCAAGGACAATTCAGGGACTTCAGGAGAGTTAATGAAGTCTCCAAAAATAAGGACAACAAATTCCAAAGGGGACTAAATAAATACCCCAGGACTTATGACATTAGGGACTTACTCTATTTCTTAGGGACTTACTCTATGACCTTAGGGTTAACAAGACATTCCAAATAGAGGGCAATAAAGAAAAAAGATAAGGCCTGGGAAACAGAGACTTAGTTCTGGGCACAGAGACATTTAGGCAGTGAGTGAGACTACCAAGAGCTAACCTCAAACAGAGGTTAGCTAGTCTCATACAGAGACAAGTGGAGATTTAGGATAATTAGGGAAAGAAGGTATATATTCCCTAAGACACGACTCCACTTTGGCTTCCTTGCCTCTCCCTGGCCTGGTTTCATGGTCTGGGAGTCCCACTTTATTTCTGTTTCTTTTCTCCTCAAAAAAATTTTTCTTTATCTAAACAAACTTCCCTCTTCTTGCTTGCTTGCCTGAGCATGTGTGAAGTTTCTGCTGAGGCTTCATGAGACACCAACTGGTGGTGGTCTAGTGGCCAGGACTCAGCACTGCTCCAGTAGCCTGGGATCATTCCTGGCTGGGAGACTAGGCCTGAAATCCTACAATTCTGGTATCATTTTGGGGACTTGTCCAGGATCTCATAAGATTTAAGGTAAGTGAGCTGAGAGGCACAAATTTTCTTTATCTTCATCTTGTCCTAAGTTCCTCTTGCTAAACAGTTTGTTTTTCACAGAGCCATCAAAGAGGCCACAAAAAGTGCACAGGACAGTCAGTAAATGACAAAGGATGACTGCCTTAAAGATCCCTGTGAAAGGATAAACTGGTGACCAGACTAGATAAGGGGAGTAACCCATCTGCCAGTTGGAAAAATAAATGTCTTGTCCTCATATGAGGGACTGCAGTGTCCGAAGAGTTAGGCACATACATCATCTTGAGGTCGTCCGGGAGCTACATGTAAGGGGCTGATCTCCCAGCGGCTCCTTCCATCCTTCCCTGCCCTCAGCAGAGGAGTTGTTGCTGAGACCAGTAGAGGATGAATGGCCCCAATGTGTAGTTGGGAAAGTCATTCCTTAGCAAGCACTACACAGGATCTGACATAGACCACACCCTGGCCTCAGATCCCTGTTAGGATTATTTAAATGGCTCCCCTTATCTTTCCTTGCTCCCTTTCTCTCTTCTCCCCATTCTTCCTCTCTTGCAGTGCAACTGATTTACTTCTCTGTTACCTGTGGAGCTTCAGAGAGACTGCAGACATTTCACAACCTTTTTCTCTCTCCTTTATTTGATTGCATAAAAAATTAATGGGCACCCATTGGCCCAGAAAAAGTGATTAGCATGAGGCTGCCATTCTTAAAGTCTCGGGTGACAGGTTTCTCAATGGGCAAGGCTTCCTGATCACCCACTTGCTGAGTGGGAATACTGGGATTCCCTTGTCACTGATTCCCTGCATTTCTCTATCCTCTGTGAACTCCGAGGGTGCTCAGGAAGACTGAGCTGTGGCCCTTGGAACCCTGGACATCCAGGAGATCCCATGGTGCAGACAAGGCATTCTGCTAGGCTGGTACCTAGGCAAGAGTCACAAAGGCCTGATTATCTAAAAAAAAGATTTTTACCTTCTTGGTTCCCCCCCATATAGGACAGACTTCTTTCAGCTTCTATCAAGGCAACTTATAAGTCATAAGGTACAAAAAGTTCTTATAAAAATCTTGGGACACCCCTAACAGCTTTTCTCCTCATGTCTGCTTTGATTCTGCCGGTTGGCACAGGCAGGAGGTGTTGAGTTTCATATTATAACAGGGATGCATGCACAGGTTTGCCTCAATTCCTAGGGCAGCTAATTGATTATACCTTTGGTATTATAAATTTGCCTCGTGGCAGTTTTCCAAAATGGAATTTAAGACAAGTAAATTCCAGGCTCTGGGTTACTGCCATTTCAAGGGCTATGACTTAAAATATATATATATATATACATATATATATATATATTGTTTGGTAAATGGGCATCATTGGAAATTAGGTCCCAGGACCCAGTCTGTGGCTTGTGTTGAGTCTCTACTGTTCATGAGTGTTCAGGGTCTCTTTCATCAGATGAGGAGAGTGGCTTAGTATAAGCCACTAGACATTTGATAAGGGTATCTTTTGCAAAGAAACTGGGTAGGGGTCACCATTAGGTCCCACAAAATACTGGTACTCCTCATCTTCTGTTTGGTGGGCGACAGATGGGCTTATGATCGGGTCACGCTGGTAAGGGAGTGATAAATTCCAGTAGACTCTATGCGAGGAGACTGTTAATTACTCACAGGTGGAGCTCCAAGATTAAGTGGAGGGACGCCTCTGGTAGAAAGAAGCTGGTGTTGAACACCTGCCTTATTGTTGTGGATCAGAGCTTCCTCATCAGCCTTTCAAAGGGCCATGCCTCTCTCCTACATCCAAGAGTTGAGACCAGTTTTCAAGAGCAATCGTCTCCTATCTCACTTGTTGCTTCTCTTAGTAAGACACTTAGCAGCAAGTCTCGACATAGCCAGTCAAGAGGCCATGGCACATGCTCCTGGTCAGATGGGAGGGCCTCTGCCTTAACAGCAGGGATGTCTCTGCTTCGTGCTGGGTCATTGTTGCAGGTACTTTACTTTCATTGCTGCAGAGATCATAAAATGCTCTATCTCAATTCCATGGAATGTGCCTGTGAGACACATTCTTAAAAACTAGCCCAAATTGCCCAGGATCTAAAAAAAAAAAAAAAAAAAAAAAAGGTCACCTAGTGTTTCTTTAAATTTTGGTGGGCCCGGTACAAACATCTACTCTATAAATGACATGCTTAGCTGTAACCCTCTTCCCCAGCTACCCACTTTTGTCACAGTCGAGGCAAAAAGTAAAATACTAGGGACTAAAGTAAGGGATCCACACTGCTGGCTGGTGGGGGGCTGCCTCTTGTCTCAGCAAGCAGCTGCCTGGACATTTTCTCCATTGTTGAGATCATTGGTATGTCTCTGTTGCCTTCCAGTTGTGGGGGAACTGGACTCTCCCTTTGTCCACATTGAAAAACCATTTGGTTCATTGGGAAAAAGTTCTATTTCCCTGTGATTTTCTGATCTTGAAGTCTAGATTGTTTAATGTAAAAACTGCTGAATTACTTTGGACTTGCTAACAAACTGATTTCTGATTAAAGTCCTTTACAGACAAGCTGTAAAGGAAATTTTATTCTAACCTCTCTCCTGTCCTCCCCATACGTGGTTGTAAAAAAAAAAAAATCTTTTGTCTTAAAAAGGTGCTTGTGGGCCTTCCCTGGTGGCATAGCAGTTGAGCACAGGGCTGCGAGGCTGCCCGCAACCTCTGTAGCACCAGTTCGTTCCCTGGCCACTGGCGAGAGTCCCACACATTAAAAAAAAAAAAAAAAATGTGCTTGGTCTTAGTAAGACAGAACTAAAACAATGTAAAGGCAAATGATAATTATTTAAAAATACAAACTCAAAATATTTTTCTTATCTAAGAAAGTTAGTACAAACTGCTTGATTTTGAAATTGATGTGGCCTAGGACCCTAGGTTTTAGAGAGGGTTAAAATTGTGTACATGTTCTACTTCAAAAATTCTAGCTTCTACCTTATTAGAAAACTGCTTGATATAAAAAGGTTATTAAAAACTTGGCTAAATGCATTTGTCAAACTTAAAAAAATTGTGTCTAAAAACTGAAATTTACTAAATTGTAGTTTCTCAGTGTCTTTGCAAATATTGGTAAAAATAACTGTTTCTTAAAATTAGTGCACAAGCCAAAAATTTTTTTTCCAATTACATGTTTTTATTTTTTTTAAATAATAAATTTTATTTTTATGTTCCCCATACAATTGCAACCCCCCATTCTGACCCCAATCCCTCCCCCCCGCCCCCCACCCCCAAAAAGTGTCTCTGGTTCATAGTGTTTTATTGATTTTGATTTTCACTTTCTTATAGTTATTCATTTTCCTGATACCTTATTTAAATTTTCTAGATTCCTGCTATGAGTGAGACCATCCAGTGTTTTTTTCTTTTTCTTTCTGGCTTATTTCGCTGAGCATTATCCCTTCCAGCGCCATCCATGTTGCTGCAAATTGCATGTGTTTATCTTTTTTGAATGCTGAGTAATATTCCATGGTATACATGTACCACATCTTCTTGATCCAGTCATCTATTTTTGGGCATTTGGGCTGTTTCCAAAGCTTAGCTATTGTAAATAGTGCTGCTATAAACATAGGGGTGCAGGTGCTCTTTGGAATTGATGTTTCTGTGTCCTTTGGGTAAATACCTAGGAGTGGAATTGCTGGATCCTATGGAAGCTCTATGTTTAGTAGGTCCAGAAATCTCCACACAGCTCTCCATAGTGGTTGGACCAGTTTGCACTCCCACCAACAGTGCAGAAGAGTTCCTTTTTCTCCACACCCTCGCCAACATTTGTTGTTGCTAGTTTTTTTAATATGTGCCATTCTCACTGGTGTAAGATGGTATCTCATGGTAGTTTTGATTTGCATTTCCCTGATGACAAGTGATGTTGAACATTTTTTCACATGCCTGTTGGCCATTTGCATTTCCTCTACAGAGAAGTTTCTTTTTAGCTCTTCTGCCCATTTTTTGACTGGATTATTTTCTTTGTTGTTGTTGAGTCTCATCAGCTCTTTGCAGATTTTTGTGATCAGTCCTTTATCATTAGTGTTGTGTGCAAAAATGTTCTCCCAGTCAGTGGGGTTTCTCTTTGTTTTTGTTATTGTCTCTTTTGCTGTGCAGAAGCTCTTTAATTTGATGTAGTCCCAGCTGTTTATCTTTGCCTTCACTATCACTGCTTTGGGGGATGTGTCTGTGAAGATGTCTTTGATGTGCAAATCCCGTAGTGTTTCGCCTATATTTCCTTCTATGTATTTTATGGTTTCAGGTCTTATGTCTAGTTCTTTAATCCATTTTGAGTTGATTTTTGTGTATGGTGTGAGGTAGTGGTCAAGCTTCATTCTTTTGCATGTAGCGACCCAGTTTTCCCAGCACCATTTATTGAACAAACTTTCTTTGCTCCAATGCATAGTCTTTGCTCCTTTGTCAAAGATTAGTTGACCATAAATCTGTGGGTTTATTTCTGGATTTTCTATTCAATTCCATTGGTCTGTATGTCTGTTCTAATTCCAGTACCATGCAGTTTTGATGATTATGGCTTTGTAGTATAGTTTGAAGTCTGGGAGTGTGATGCCTCCAGTCCCTTCTTTTTTTTTTCAGGAGAGCTTTGGCTATTCGGGGTTTTTTGTGATTCCATATGAATTTCATCAATAATTGTTCTATTTCTTTGAAGAATGACATTGAAATTTTGATTGGAATAGCATTGAATCTGTATATTGCTTTTGGTAGGATGGCCATTTTAATAATGTTTATTCTCCCAATCCATGAGCAGGGGATGTCTTTCCATTTCTTTGTGTCTTCTTCTATTTCTTTTAACAGTGTTTTATAGGTTTCTTTGTATAGGTCCTTTACCTCTTTTGTTAGATTTATTCCCAAATATTTGATTTTTTTTGTTTCAATAATAAAAGGGATTTTTTTTATTTCTTCTTCTTCAGATTTATTGTTTGTGTATAGGAAGGCTACTGACTTTTGCATGTTGATTTTGTATCCTGCCACTTTACTGAACTGATTGATGAGTTGAATTATTTTTTCTGTGGATTTTTTGGGGTTCTCTATGTATATTATCATATCATCTGCAAATAGTGATAGTTTGACTTCTTCTTTTCCTATTTGGATTCCTTGTATGTCTTTCTCTTGTCTCATTGCTCTGGCTAGGACTTCCAGTATTATATTAAAAAGCAGTGGTGAGAGTGGACATCCTTGTCTTGTTCCAGATCTTAATGGGATTGCTTTCAGCTTTTCACCATTGAGAATGATAATGGCTGTTGGCTTCTCATAGATGGCCTTTATGATATTGAGGTATGTTCCTTGTATCCCAAGAATTTCAAGGGCTTTTATCATGAATGGGTGTTGCACTTTGTCAAAAGCTTTCTCAGCATCTATTGATATTATCATATGGTTTTTATATTTCTTTTTGTTGATGTGTTGGATAACGTTGATTGATTTTCGGATGTTGAACCATCCTTGTGTCCCTGGAATGAATCCTACTTGGTCGTGGTGAATTATCTTATGGATACATTGTTGGATTCTGATAGCTTAAATTTTATTGAGGATTTTTGCATCAGTGTTCATTAGGGAGATGGGCCGGTAGTTTTCCTTTTTTATGTTGTCCTTGTTCAGTTTTGGTATTAGTGTAATGTTGGCTTCATAGAACATGTTTGGTATTGTCCCTTCCTTCTTAATTTTTTGGAAGAGTTTGTGAAGGACAGGCACTAATTCGTCTCTGAATGTTTGGTAGAATTCATTTGTAAATCCATCAGGTCCTTGGCTTTTGTTTTTGGGGAAGTTTTTGATTACCATTTCAATTTTGCTGCTTGTAATTGGTCTGTTCAGGTGTTCTATTTCCTCATTATCTAGCTTTGGGTAATTGTAGAGTTGTAGGAATTTGTCCATCTCCTCTGGATTGTTGAACTTGTTTCCATATAACTTTTCATATTAGTTACTGATTATTCTTTTGATTTGTGCTGTGTCCGTTGTGATTTCTCCTCTTTCATTTATGATCCTGTTTATTTGTGCTTTCTCCCTTTTTTCCTTTGTGAGGCTGGCTTGGGAGTTGTCTATTTTATTGATTTTTTCGAAGAACCAGCTCTTGGTTTCATTGATCTTTTGGATTGTGTTTTTAGTTTCAATTTCATTTATTTCTGCTTTGGTTTTTATTATTTCTTTTCTTCTACTGGTTTTGGGGTTTTTTGTTGTTCTTTTTCTAGATCTTTGAGCTTCGAGATAAGGTTGTTTCTTTGAGTTCTTTCTTGTTTCTTGATGTAAGCTTCTAAATGTAAATGGACTAAACTCTTCAAAAAAAAAGACACAGAGTTGCAGCCTGGATTAAGAAACAAAACCCAACCTTTTACTGTCTCCAGGAAACACATTTAGCTACAAAAGATAAAAATAGGCTCAAAGTTAAAGGATGGAAAACAATCCTACAAGCAAATGGACCAAAAAAGAAAGCTGGAACAGCTGTACTTATATCAGATAAAACAGACTTCAAACTCAAAAAAATATAAAGAGACCTCAATGGTCACTACATTATGATCAAGAGGACAATACTTCAAGAAGAAATAACACTCATTAACATATACTCACCAAACGAAGGAGCACCAAAATATATCAGACAACTGTTGTCCTTTCTGAAAACAGACATCAGAGAAAACACATACGTAGTGGGAGACTTCAACACACCACTATCAACAATGGATAGATCAACAAGACAAAAAATAAGTAAAGAAACTAAAGCTCTAAATAAGGACCTAGAGCATTTGGGCTTAACAGACATCTATAGAACACTAAACCCCAAAAAAACGGAGTACACATTTTTCTCAAGCGCACACGGATCATTCTCCAGGATCGATCACATACTGGGGCACAAGACAAACATCAACAGATACACCAAGATTGAAATCATACCAACCATCTTTTCTGACCATGAAGGCATCAAACTAGAAATAAACCATAAAAAGAAGTCAAGGAACTTTCCTACCTCATGGAGATTAAAAACCACACTACTGGAAGACCACTGGACTAATGAGGAGATCAAAGAAGAAATTAAAAAAATTCTTTGAATTGAACGACAAGGAGGACACAAATATCCTAAATGTATGGGATGCAGCAAAAGCAGTAATAAGAGGAAAATATATAGCAATAGAACCTTACTCCAAAACCATGCAGTTTTGATGGTTAGTATAGTTTGAAGTCTGGGAGTTGATGCCTCCATTCCCTTCTTTTTTTTTCAGGAGAGCTTTGGCTATTCGGGGTTTTTTGTGATTCCATATGAATTTCATCAATAATTGTTCTATTTCATTGAAATTTTGATTGGAATAGCATTGAATCTGTATATTGCTTTTGGTAGGATGGCCATTTTAATAATGTTTATTCTCCCTATCCATGAGCAGGGGATGTCTTTCCATTTCTTTATGTCTTCTTCTATTTCTGTTAACAGTGTTTTATAGTTTTCTTTGTATAGGTCCTTTACCTCTTTTGTTAGATTTATTCCCAAATATTTGATTTTTTTTGTTTCAATAATAAAAGGGATGTTTTTTTTGATTTCTTCTTCTTCAGATTTATTGTTTGTGTATAGGAAGGCTACTGAGTTTTGCGTGTTGATTTTGTATCCTGCCACTTTACTGAACTGATTGATGAGTTGAATTAGTTTTTCTGTGGAATTTTTGGGGTTTTCTATGTATATTATCATATCATCTGCAAATAGTGATAGTTTGACTTCTTCTTTTCCTATTTGGATTCCTTGTATGTCTTTCTCTTGTCTTATTGCTCCTGCTAGGACTTCCAGTATTATATTAAAAAGCAGTGGTGAGAGTGGACATCCTTGTCTTGTTCCAGATCTTAATGGGATTGCTTTCAGATTTTCACCATTGAGAATGACACTGGCTGTTGGCTTGTCATATATGGCAAGGCCAAAATTTTTAAAATAAAAATGAAGAGATCTCTTTGTATGTTCTTGTCTTTTACCTCTGAAGGATTAATTATAAATGGCACCTATAAAAAAAATACTAGATTTTGAGATCACAATCTAAAATTGTGGTAAACAAAAACTAATCAAAATTTTATGGTTTGAATAAAATACATAGAAGGAAATATAGGTGAAACACTATGTGATATGCACATCAAAGACATCTTTGCAGACACATCCCACAAAGCAGTGATAGTGAAGGCAAAGATAAACAGCTGGGACTACATCAAATTAAAGAGCTTCTGCACAGCAAAAGAGACAATAACAAAAGCAAAGAGAAACCCCACCAACTGGGAGAACATTTTTGCACACAACACTAATGATAAAGGACTGATCACAAAAATATGCAAAGAGCTGGTAAGACTCAACAACAACAAAGAAAACAATCCTGTCAAAAAATGGGCAGAAGAGCTAAAAAGAAACTTCTCTGAAGAGGAAATGCAAATGGCCAACAGGCATATGAAAAAATGTTCAACATCACTTCTAATCAGGGAAATGCAAATCAAAACTACCATGAGATAACATCTTACACCAGTGAGAATTGCACATATTTAAAAAACTAGCAACAACAAATGTTGGCAAGGATGTGGAGAGAAAGGAACTCTCCTGCACTGTTGGTGGGAGTGCAAACTGGTCCAACCATTATGGAGAGCTGTGTGGAGATTCCTCAACCTACTAAAGATGGAGCTTCCATATGATCCAGCAATTCCACAACTAGGTATTTACCCAAAGGACACAGAAACATCAATTCCAAAGAACACCTGCACCCCTATGTTTATAGCAGCACTGTTTACAATATAAGCTTTGGAAACAACCCAAATGCCCAAAAATAGATGACTGGATCAAGAAGATGTGGTACATATACACCATGGAATATTACTCAGCATTCAAAAAAGATAAACACATGCAATTTGCAGCAACATGGATGGCGCTGGAAGGGATCATGCTCAGCAAAATAAGCCAGAAAGAAAAAGAAAAATACCGGATGGTCTCACTCATAGCAGGAATCTAGAAAACTTAAATAAGGGACTAGGAAAATGAATAACTATAAGAAAGTAAAAATCAAAATCAACAAAAAACTATGAACCAGAGACACTTTTTGGTGGTGAGGGGCGGGAGGGGAGGGATTGGGGTCAGAATGCGGGGGTTGCAATTTTATGGGGAATATAAAAATAAAATTTATTATTTTTTAAAAAAAAGTACTCTTGGGTAAAACTGAATGACTCTGAAATCAAGCAGTTACTCTGAATATCTCTTTGCAAGAATTACATATATGTGAATTACCTCAGGAAAGAAATTTTAATAAATGTACATGTCAATTCTCAGCTCTATGAGTCACTAGTAATGAGAGAAATTAGAAGTGTTCCTTCAGCCTCCTATAAGACCTAATTAAGAAAAGCTGAAACACTGTGAGAAACTGAACTTCTTTGAAAGTTCAATGTCCATGTGTATGAGTTACATATATGTGACTTTGCACAAAATGTAAGAGAAATACAGAGATATCTCACTTCTGTGTTGTGTCACTTGGTATGAGAGAAATCACAAATGTACCCTTGGCCTCCAAAGAGAGCTCTCGGGTAAAATGTTGAATCACTCTGAAATCAAGAAATTACTCTGGATAACAATGTCTCTTTGCATGAATTAGATATATATGACTTTCCTCATTAAAAAAATTGATGTGCTTATACATCTCAATTCTCAGCTCTAAGAGTCACTGCTTATGAAGGAAATCAGAAGTGTTCCTTTGGCCTCTAATGAGGCCTAATGAAGACAAGCTGAATCACTGTGAAAGCCTGCACTTCTTTGGAAAGTTCAATGTCCAGGTGTCAGGGTTATGTATATGTGACTTTGCACAAAAGTGTAGTAAAATACCAATATATCTAAATTCTGTGTTGTGAGTGTCATGTGATATGAGAGAAATCATAAGTGTTCCCTTTTCTTCCAAATAGTGCTCTCTGGTAAAATGCTGAATCACTCTGAAATCAAGCAGTTACACTGAATATCAAATTCTCTTTGCTAGAATTAGTTATATTTGACTTTCCTTAAGAAACAAATTAAAAATACACATACCTCATAATTCCTTACCTCCATACCTCAGTGTTCCTTTGGCTTCCAATCAGACCTACTGAGATAAAGCTGAAACACTTTTTTGGAATGTTCAATGTATTGGTGCAAGATTTACTTATATGTGATTCTGTTCAAGAAACAAGTAAAATACAGAGATATATCCTATCTAAGTCCTGAGTGTCCCTTTTTTTTTTTTTTTTAATGGAGGCATGTTTTATTTATTTATTTATTTGTTTGTTTGTTTTTGTTTATACATGCACTGGGTACAGTCAGAAGTGCGGGATGGTGAGAGAATTCACCAGAGCCAGAGTGGGGAGCAGAGCAGACAGAAGGACCGAAGTACACTGCTGAGGGGAGCAGCGGGCGGCAGGAGAGGTTTGCGTGCCATGTGGGACCCTCCTCCAGTGGCAGGGGAGCAGCCGGGGATTGAACCGGCACTGCAGAGGCTGTGGGCAGCTTTGCAACCGAGCGCTCAACCACTGCGCCACCGGGGAGGCCCCTGAGTGTCCCTTTTTTCAGAGAAATCACAAGTGTTCCATTTGCCTCCAAGAGCAATTTGGGGAAAAAAGCTGGATCGCTGTGAAATCAAGCAGTAATTCTGCAATATCAATGTCTCCTTGCAAAAATTAGATATATGTAACTTTCTTCAAGAAACTAAGTGATATACACATACTTGTCAACTCATAGCTATAAGAGTCACTGGATATGGGAAAAATCACAAATGTTCATTTTTCCTCCTATCAGACCTAATGAGAAAAAGCTGAAACACTATTAATGCCTGTACATCTTTGGAATGATCAATGTCTAGGTGTGAGAGTTACTTATATGTAACTTTGTTCAAGAAAGTAATTGAAATACTGATGTATATCACATGTGTGTTATGTCAGTTGGTATGAGAAAAATCACAAAGTTTCTCTTTTCCTCCAAAGAGATCTCTCAGGTAGAAAGCTGAACTAATCTAAAACCAAGCAGTAACACTACAATATCTATATCTCTTTGCAAGAATTACATATATGTTACTTTCCTCAAGAAACTAAGTGATATACACATACATCTCAATTTGCAGCTCTAAGAGTCACTGGTTATGAGAGAAATCACAGGTGTTCCTTTGGCCACCAGTCAGACCTAATGAGAAAAATGTGAAACACTAAGCAAGCATGTACTTCTTTGGAATGTTCAATGTTTAGATGCAAGAGTTACTTATTTGTGATTTTGTTCAAGAAAGTTTTTGAAATACAGATATGTATCACATCTATGTTATAAGTGTTACTTTGTATGAGAAAAATCACAAAGTTTCTCTTTACCTACAAAGAGATCTCTTGGGTAAAATGCTGAATCACTCTGATATCAAGCAGTAACTCTGCAATATCAATGCCTCTTTTCAAGAATTAGATATATGTGACTATGCAAGAATTTAAGTGATGTACACATACATCTCTCTTTGCATCTCTAAGAATCACTGGTTATGAGAGAAATCAGAAGTGTCCCTTTGATCTCAAATTGACCTAATGAGGAAAAGCTGAAGCAATATGAAAACCTGCACTTCTTTGGAATGTTCAATGTCTACATGCAAGAGTTAGTTATATGTGACTTTGTTCAAGAAACTAAGTGATATGCACATTCAGCTCCATTCACAGCTCTAAAAATCACTGATTTTGAGAGAAATCACAAGTATTCCTTTGGCCTCCCTTCAGATACAATGAGGAAAAATCTGAAACACCATGAAATCCTGCACTTCTTGGAATGTTCAATGTCTTGGTGTAAGAGTTATGCAAGAGCACTTAGCTGGTCAGCTGCCACTCTGAAGCTCGCATCAGCCCAGCCACAAAGTCTGGAGGGAGTGTGCAAGGCCTGGGGTGTTGACCAGTCCCCATTGATAACATGGCATCCAAGTGCATGCAAGGCCTGGCAGCAGTTCCTCCCCTACATAGGCCTGAGCTGTCCTGGGTGCAGGCCCGGGGGACTAGCTGAAAGTGCCCTGGGCTTCCTTGGAGCTCCCCAGACCCATCCCTCCCTTCGAGAAGCACAGTGACTACCATCAAACTTTCTTCCAGGAGCCCCACAAGGTGCCAGGCAGACCCAGGCAAATGAGAAGGACCCGAGGTGGTAGAAGAGTGGGGGTCCAGCCCCTGTGCCTTTGCACCAACAGGATGCAGGCAGATCCCTTGGAGGGGCTCAGACGGTTCCACTGAGGTGACCCAGAAGGCCCTGGCGAGGCTCTGGAGCTCAGCCAGCTAAGTATGTGTTTTTGGGCAGGTATGCCCATGCCCACCCCTCCCCCTGTGCACCAGCATCCCAGCCCCCTGGAGCAACCAGCCCATCAGCCCCGGCAGGGCCCCTGGACTCACCTTGTATCGCTGGGATCACAATATACATCATTTAAGCCAGAGCACATGGAGAGCAGATGGTCCGACCCCAGAGACCCTTCTACCAGCTCCACATCACCGCTGTTTGAGCCGCGGCAGCAGCAGCTGCCTCAGCTGACCGCCTGCAGAGAGCCATCCTGAGCCATAATAGTCTCCAGGTGACAGGCCAACATCAGGGACTCTGCTCTTTACCGTGCCCCTCTGCTTCCTCCCAGGGCGGGAGGCAGGAGGCGGGAGGCAGGCGCACCCTGGGCCAGGCATAGCCATCCAGTGCTCCTGGCCCACTGCTGGCCCCATAGCCCTCACCTCAACCCTGAGCACCTAAGGCCATTTAGGCGCGTTCTGCCCCAAGCGCTGGGCTAAATGCGCGCCTGACTTTCTGTCCCCACCCAGTGGTGGGCTCCCTGCACGGAGACCCCAGGGGTGGTAAAAATCCTTGCTCCTTGGAGGAAAAAGGTGAGGTGTTTGTTTGGGGCCGCGTCACCCTCATTTCCCATCGCCCAGAGCGCCCCAGCTCTATTCTAAATTTAGAGTCCTCTCCAGGACCATGGAAAACACAGCCGCATAGAGGAAGAAACACCTAAATCTCTCTTAGGAGCCTAGGCCAGGGCAGAGGGAACTCCGTCCACCCAGAATTCGTAATATTCACCTCACCAATATCCCTGGCCCTGAGGACCATTGATACCTGGAGGGAAAGCAGAAAGCTGTGCAATCACCTCAATGAGCTGCACTTGTCAGCCTTTTTGAGGCACTAAATTATCAGGCTCTTCCACATCCAGCATTTTTCTCCAGAGAATGCATCTCCAAGCCAGAAGACTAGTTTTCACACCCTAAAAGACAGAGGTTGTGATAATTTGGACAAGGGGAAAAGTCCGCTAAAGGTCAACTTGGTGAATTTTAACTTGTTAGACAGTACAACTTTGACGCTTTTAACCTGTAATCACATTGACAAAGAAACCACTGATGTCAGAGTAAGTTAGTGCATTTAAGTCTTAGGCATACTGAAGATCTTTTACCATTTAATTGTCTAACACTCCTTGGTATGATGAATTTTAAAGAGAAATGCAGACATATATCATATCTGTAATATGAGTGTCACTTGATATGAGAAAAATCACAAGTTTTCCTCTTTACCACCAAAGAGATCTCTCATGTAAAGAGCTGAATCACTCTGAAATCAAGCAGTAACTCTGCAATATCAATGTTTCTTTGCAAGAATTAGATATATATGACTTTCTTCAAGAAACTAAGTGATATACACAAACATCTCAATTCCCAGGGCTAAGAGTCACTAGTTCTGAGAGAAAACACAAGTGATCCTTTGGCATACATACACCTAATGGGAAAAAGCTGAAATACTAATGAAAACCTGCATTTATTTGGAATGTTCATTGTTGAGGTGTAAGAGTTACAAATATTTGACTTTGTTCAAGAAAGTTAATGAAATACAGAGATATATCACAACTGTGTTGTCACTTTTTATGAGAAAAATCACAAGTTTTCTCATTACCTCCAAAGAGAGCTCTTGGGTAAAAAGCTGAATCACTCTGAAATCAAGCAGTAACTCTGCAATATCAATGTTTCTTGCAAGAATAATATATATATATATATATATATATATGATTTTCCTCATGAAACTAAGTGATAAACACATCTCAATTCACAGCTGTAAGAGTCAGGTTATGAAAGAAACCACAATTGTTCCTTTGGCCTCCAATCAGACCTAATGGAAAAAGATGAAATACTAAGAAAACCTGCACTTCTTGGGAATGTTCAATATCTACGTGCAAAAGTTACTTATATGTGACTTGCTAAGAATAAGTGAAATACAGATATATCTCAATTTTGTGTTGTGTCAGTTGGTATAAGAGAAATATCAAGTGTTTCCTTTGCCTACAAAAAATTGTCTCAGTAAAAAGCTGAACCACTTTGAAATCTAGCAGTAAATCTCAATATCAGTCTCTTTGCAAGAATCAGATATATGTGACTTTCCTCAAGAAACTAAGTAATATAAATATACATCTCACTTCACATCTCCAAGAGTCACTGGTTATGAAAAAAATCAGAAGTGTTTCTTTGGCCTCCCATGAGACCTAATGAATAAAGCTGAAACACTATGAAAACATGCACTTCTTTGGAGTGTTCAATGTCTAGGTGCAAGTGTTATTTATATGTGACTTTATTCAAGAAAGTTAGTGACATTTAGAGATATATCACTTCCGTGTTGTGTCACTTGGTATGAGAGAAATCACAAGTGTCCCCTTTGTCTCCAAAGAGTGCTCTTGGTAAAAATTAGAATCACTGTGAAATTAAGCAGTAATTCTGCAATGTCAAAGTATCTTTGCAAGAATTGTATATTTGTGACTATCCTCAAGAATTGATATACATATACATCATAACTCACAGCTCTAAGAGTCACTGGTTATGAGAGAAATCACAAGTATTCCTGTGTCTTCCATTCAGACCTAATGAGTTAAACCTGAAACACTATGAAAACCTGCACATGTTTGGCATGTTCAATGTCTAGGTGTAAGAGATACTCATTTTTTTTTAATTTCTCATATTTATTTATTTATTTATTTATTTATTTATTTATTTATTTATTTACAGCAAATATTTGCAATAGTTGCTTCCCCTCACCTCCTCAGTTGTAGTCCCCAAAGGGTTTCCTTCATCAATGCACCCATGCACCATCCCCTCTATCCCCTGACCTCCTCCCTCTGATCCCTCTCCCTCCTTCTCACCTGCAGTATGTCTCTGATTAATAATTATCGGGTCTTGCTTTGTTGCTTTTTGTGCTGTTATAAATTTTTTACAATGATGACTTATTTGGTTTCCCTATATTCCTGCTATAAGTGAAACAATATGATGTATTTTTTTTTCCTTCTGACTTATTTCACTGAGCATAATTCCTTCTAGTTCTATCCACATTGGGGCGAATATCATTAGTTTATCTTTTTTGGTTGTTGAACAATATTCCATTGTGTATTTTGGCATTTGTTTTGCTTCCAGGTTTGAGCTATTGTAAATAGTGCTGCAATAAACATAGGTGTACAGGTATTCTTTTGAATCAATGCTTTTGTGTCCTTTGGGTAGATCCCTAGTAGTGGAATTGCTGGGTCACATGTTAGCTCCATTTTTAGTAGACTGAGGAAACACAAGATGGCTTTCCATAGTGGTTGGACCAGTTTGCACACCCACCAGCAATGTAGGAGAGTTCCTTTTTTACCACATCCTTGCTAACATGCTGTTGCTTGTTTTTTTTTTTTTTTTTTTTTTTGATATGTGCCATTCTTACTAGTGTAAGGTGGTATCTCAGTATGGTTTTAATTTGCATTTCCCTGATGATAAGGGATGTGGAACATTTTTTCATATGTCTGTTGGCCGTTTGCATTTCCTCTTTGGAAAAATGTCTTTTAAGTCCTTCTGCCCTTTTCTTGACTGGATTGTTTACCTTGTTTTTGTTGAGTAGTGTGGGTTCTTTGTATGTCTTTGTGACCAGTTCCGTATCAGTTGACTGGGGTGCAAAGATTTTTTTTCCCAATAACTGGGGTGTCTCTCTGTTTTGAATAAGGTCTCTTTCACTGTGCAGAATCATTTCAGTTTGATGTAATCCCAGGTGCTGACCATTTCCTTGACTATCTTTGCTTTTGGTGATAAGTCTTTAAAGATGTTATTGCAATTAAATCTAGTAGTGCATTACCTATATATTTTTGTATATATTTTATGGTTTCAAGGCTTATTATGTTCAGTCCTTTCATCCATTTTGAGTTTAGTTTTGTGCATGGTGACAGGTAGTGGTCTGGTTTCATTTTTTGCAGGTGGTGGTCCAGTTTTGCCAGTACCATTTATTGAAAACCTGTCTGAATTCTATTGCATATTCTTACATCCTTTGTCAAAGATCAGTTGTCCATATAAATCTGGTTTTATTACTGGGCTCTCCATTCAGTTCCATTGGCTGTGTGCCTGTTTTGATTCCAATACCAAACTCTTTTAATTATTATGGCTTTGTAGTGTGTGTGTGGGTGTGTGTGTGTGTACCTCACATTTGATATATATATATATATCACATACAAATATATATCACATATATAGCATATATATGTATCAGTGTATATACATCACATTTGTGTTGTGGGTGTCACTTAGTATGAGAAAAATCACAAATTTTCTCTTTACCTTCAAAGAGATCTCTTGGGCAAAAAGCTGAATCACTCTGAAATCAAGCAGTAACTCTGCAATATCAATGTCTCTTTGAAAGAATTATATATATGTGACTTTCCTCAAGAAACAAAGTGATATATACACACATCTCAATTTGCAGCTCTAAGAAACACTGGTTATGAGAGAAATCACAAGTGTTCCTTTGGCCTCCAATGAGACCTAATGAGCAAAAGCTGAAACACTAAGAAAACCTGTACTTTGGGTGGAGGATCAATGTCTAGGTACACAAGTAACTGATATGTGATTTTGGTTCAGTCTATCCAGCCTCGCCACCTCCAGGGCAGTCTGCGGGACCTGAAGACACACCTTTGGAATTAAACAAATACAGAAGGAAGAGATACTCTGTGACAGTGACCATTAACATATTCATAGCACCACTGCCCTACTGGGCTTCTGACATAACAGTATTTGACTTGATTGGACCACCAGTTTCTGACATCCCAGAAAAAGCACACCAAAAAGATGCCAGCCAGTACCAGAGACACAGTGTCCCAACACATAGGACAAATTAGAAAAAAAGCGGCAGGGAGAAGAAAAGCTACAAGCAATGAAGCAAGTCCTCAGGGAAAGACACACCACAAAAAGAAAACCACCCACCAGACTGCAACAGTGACTTGGAAGAACTTCTGAGCCTTCCAGAAAGAAATTTAAATTGCTGTGATTAAAACACTGACAGAAGTCATTAAGGAAAACAATAAAAAAGGAAAAATAATCAACAATCAGAAGAATGAAATTGAGTCCCTAAAGAGGGAAGTGAAAGAAATGCAGAAGATCAAAGGATTAATGGAGGAGCTGAAGAACTCTGGGAAAAGCAGTGATAGCAGAACAGATGAAATGGAAGAACAAATAAGTACTCTCAAAGACACAGAAAAAAAAAAAGAACCAAAGCAGAAAAGGAAAGAGAAGTATGAATGAAAAAGAATGAAGAAACACTTTGGGAAATATCTGACTCCATGAGGAAAGGTAATATAAGAGTTATAGGAAGCCCAGAGGAGAGGAGAGAGACATAGGAACAGAGAAAATATTCAAGGAAATAATTAAAGAGAACTTCCCAAAAATGAAGAAGGAGCTGAAAATAGACATACAAGAAGCAAGAAGAATACCAAACTTCTATGATGAAAGGAAAAATACAGCAAGACACATAATAGTAAAGCTCCTAAAAATCCAAAACAAGGAAAAAATAATGAAGCTGACATGAGGGAAGAAATAGATAACATACAAAGGAAAACCAATTAGACTGATATCAGACTTCTCCAAAGAAACACTACAGGCAAGGATAGAGTGGAGGGACATAGTCAACAGACTTCAAGATAACAAATGCCAACCAAGCATACTCTATCCTGCAAAGCATTCCTTCCTCTATGAAGAAAGAATAAGGACCTTCCCAGACAAACAGAAACTCTGGAATTTCATTACGACTAAACCCCCCCTCCAAAAAATACTACAAGGAGTGCTAAAGGCAGAACCAACAGAGGGTGAATGAGAATGAAACAAGAGGGAAAAAAATTAAAAAAAAAATAAAACCTGAGAAAAAACAAACAAAATGACAAATACAGACACTAACATGTCAATATTAACTCTAAATGTAAATGGACTAAACTCTTCAATAAAAAGACAAAGAGTTGCAGTCTGGATTAAAACACAAAACCTAACCTTTTGCCATCTCCAGGAAACTCTCTAAACTACAAAAGATAAAAAATAGACTGAAAGTAAAAGGATGGAAAACAATCCTAAAAGCAAATGCACAAAAAAAGAAGGCAGGAAAAGCTATAATTATATCAGATAAAACAGATTTCAAACCCAAAAAGGTAAAAAGAGACCCAGAGGGTCACTACATTATGATCAAGGGGACAATACTTCAAGGAGTAATAACACTCATTAACATATACTCACCAAATGAAGAACCACCAAAATATATCAGACAACTATTATCATCTCTGAAAATAGACATCAGAGAAAACACATATGTAGTAGGAGACTTCAACACAACACTATCAACAATGGATAGATCAACGAGACAAAAAATGAAGTAAGGACACTAAAGCTCTAAATAAGGATCTAGACCTTATGGGCTTAACAGATAACTCTAGAACACTAACCCCCCCAAAAATCTGAGGGCACATTTTTCTCAAGTGAACACAGATTATTCTCCAAGATCTATCACATACTGGGACACAAGACAAACATCAACATATACACCAAGATCGAAATCATTCCAATCATCTTCTCTGACCATGAAGGCATCAAAGAAGAAATAAGCCATAAAAAGAAGGCAAGGATCTCTCCTACCTTATGTAGACTGAAACCCACATTATTGGAAGAAAGCAGGACTAATGAGGAGATCAAAGAAGAAATTTAAAAATACTTTGAGTTGAATGACAAGGAGGACACCAATAATGTATGGGATGCAGCAAAAGCAATTATGAGAAGAAAATATATAGCAATACAGACTCACATCAAGAAATAAGAAAGAACTCAAAGGAAAAAAACTAATCTCACAGCTCAAAGAACTATAAAAAGAAAAGCAACGCAAAAAAACCCAAAACCAGAAGAAGAAAAAAATTATAAAAATCAAAGCAGAAATAATTGAAATTGAAGCTAAAAAAAGAATCCAAGATATCAATGAAACCAAAAGTTGGTTCTTCGAAAAAATAAATGAAAAAGAAAAATCCCTAGCCAAGCTCACAAAGGAAAAATGGGAGAAAGCATAAATAAATAAGATCACAAATGAAAGAGGAGAAATCACAACAGACACAGCAGAAATTAAAAGAATAATCAGAAACTACTATGAACAGTTATATGGAAACAAGTTCAACAATCTAGAAGAGATGGACAAATTCCTACAACTCTACAATCACCCAAAGCTAGATAAAGAAGAAATAGAACACCTAAACACACCAATTACATGCAGTGACAAGGGAAAACAAAAGCCCAGGACCTGATGGATTTACAAATGAATTCTACCAAACATTCAGAAACGAATTAGTGCCTATCCTTCACAAACTCTTCCAAAAAATTGAGAAGGAAGGGATAATACCAAACACGTTCTATGAAGCCAACATTACACTAATAACCAAACCAAACAAGGACAACACAAAAAAAGAAAACTACAGGCCAATCTCTCTAAAGAACACTGATGCAAAAATCCTCAATAAAATTTTAGCTGTCAGAATCCAACAATGTATCCATAAGATATTTCACCACGACCAAGTAGGATTCATTCCAGGGACACAAGGATGGTTCAACATCTGAAAATCAACGTCATCCAACACATCAACAAAAAGAAATATAAAAACCATATGATAATATCAATAGATGCTGAGAAGTGTTTGACAAAGTACAATACCCATTCATGATAAAAGCCCTTGAAATTCTTGGGATACAAGGAACATACCTCAACATCATAAAGGCCATCTATCACAAGCCAACAGCCAGTATCATTCTCAATGGCAAAGAGCTGAAAGCATTTCCATTAAGATCTGGAACAAGACAAGGATGTCCCCTCTCACCATTGCTTTGCAATATAACACTGGAAGTCCTAGCCAGAGCAATAACACAAGAGAAAGGCATACAAGGAACCCAAATAGGAAAAGAAGAAGTCAAACTACCAATATTTGCAGATGATATGATAATATACATAGAGAACCCCAAAAACTCCACAGAAAAACTAATTAAACTAATCAATCAGTTTAGTAAAGTGGCAGGGTACAAAATCAACACGCAAAAATCAGTAGCCTTCCTATACACAAACAATAAATCTGAAGAAGAAGAAATAAAAAAAATCCCCTTTATTATTGAAACAAACAAAAAAAAAAAACAAATCAAATACTTGGGAATAAATCTAACAAAAGAGGTAAAGGACCTATACAAAGAAAACTATAAAACACTGTTAAAAGAAATAGAAGTAGACACAAAGAAATGGAAAGACATCCCCTGCTCATGGATTGGAAGAATTAACATTATTGAAATGGCTATCCTACCAAAAACAATGTACAGATTCAATGCTATTCCAACTAAAATTTCAATGTCATTCTTCAAAGAAATAGATCAATTATTGATGAAATTCATATGGAATCACCAAAAAACCCGAATAGCCAAAGCTCTTCTGAAAAAAAAAATGAAGGGAATGGAGGCATCACACTACCAGACTTCAAACTATACTACAAAGTCATAATCATCAAAACTGCATGGTATTGAAACAAGAACAGACACACAGACCAATGGAATCGAATAGAAAATCCAGAAATAAACCCACAGATTTATAGTCAACTAATATTTGACAAAGGAGCAAAGAATATGCACTGGAGAAAAGAAAGTTTGTTCAATAAATGGTGCTGGGAAAACTGGGTCACTACAAACGAAAAAATGAAGTTTAACTACTACCTCACAAAAATCAATGTTTGCACCAACACTATGATAAAGAACTGATCAGAAAAATCTACAAAGTGTTGATGAAACTCAACAAAAACAAAGAAAATAATCCAGTCAAAAAATGGGCAGAAGAGCTAAAAAGAAACTTCTCCAAAGAGGATATGCAAATGGCCAACAGGCATATGAAAAAATGTTCCTCACTTGTAATCAGGGAAATGCAAATCAAAACTACAATGTGATACCATCTTACACCAGTGAGAATGGCACCTATTAAAAAAAAACTAGCAACAACAAATGTTGGCGAGGTTGTGGAGAAAAAGGAACTCTCCTGCACTGCTGGTGGGATTGCAAACTGGTCCAACCACTATGGAAAGCAGTGTGGAGTTTCCTCAACCTACTAAACATAGAGCTTCCATATGATCCAGAAATTCCACTCCTAAGCATTTACCCAAATGACACAGAAACATTAATTCAAAAGGGCACCTGCACCCATATGTTTATAGTAACACTATTTATGATAGCTAAGCTTTGGAAACAACCTAAATGCCCAAAAGTAGATGACTTGATCAAGAAGATATGGTATATATACACAATGGAATATTATTCAGCAATCAGAAAAGATAAACTCATGCAATTTGCAGCAACATGGTGGAGCTGGAAGGGATACTCAGCAAAATAAGCTAGAAAGAAAAAGAAAAATACCAGATGGTCTCACTCATAACAGGAATTCAGATAACCTAAATAAGGGACCAGGAAGGAGAATAACTATAATAACGAAAAAATCAAAATCAACAAGCAACAAGCAACTATAAAACAGAGACACACTATAGGGTGGGGGCAGAGAGAGGAGGGACTGGGGTCAAATAAGGGGGGTGCAGTTGTATGGGGAATATAACCAAGATGAAATTGCATACATTATGTAAAAATGAAAACTGATATAAGAAATATATAAAATAAAGTATAAAAAAAATAAATGGTGCTGGCAAAACTGGACCTCCACATGCAAGAAAATGAAACTAGACAACTACCTCTCACCATGCACAAAAATCAACTCAAAATGGATAAAAGAACTACACATAAGACCTGAAACAATAAAATATATAGAAGAAAATATAGGTAAAACACTACAAGACGTACATCTCAGAAATATCTTTAAAGACTCATCACTCAAAGCAGTGATAGTGAAGGCAAAGATAAACACCAGGAATTACATCAAACTGACAATCTTCTGTACAGCAAAAGAGACATTAACCATTCAACTGATAAGGGAATGATCACAAAGATTTACAAAGAAGTCACAGGGCTCAATAAAAACAAAATAAACCATCCAGTCAAGAAATGGTCAGAACAACTTAAAAGACATTTCTCCAAAGAGGAAATGCAAATGGCCAACAGACATAAGAAAAAAATGTTCAGCATCCCTTATCATCAGGCAAATGCAAATCAAAACCACAATGAGATACCACCTTACACCAGTAAGAATGTCACATATCAAAAAAATAAGCAACAACAAATGTAGGCAAGAAAGTGGTGAAAAAGGAACTCTCCTACATTGCTGGTGGGAGTGCAAACTGGTCTAACCACTATAAAAAGCTGTCTGTAGATTACTCAGTCTACTGAAAATGGAGCTACCATATGACCCAGCTATTCCATGTGTTTGCATTGCCTTGAAGAGGGCCCTCAGGTAAAAAGTTGAATCACTCTGAAATCAAGCAGTAACTCTGAATATCAATGTCTCTTTGCAAGAATTAGTTATATGTGACTTTCCTCAAGAATGTAAGGGAAATATATACACATCTCAATCGGTAATGGGAGAAATCAGAAGTGTTCCTTTGGCCTCCTATGAGACCTTATGTTACCAGAATTGTAGGTTTTCAGGCCTAGTCTCCCAGCCAGGAATGATCCCAGGCTACAGGGGTAGCTCTGAATCCCCGCCACTGACCACCACGGGTTGGTGTCTCATGAACTCGCAGCAGGAAATTCGCAGTCACTCAGGCAAGCAAGAGAGAAGAGGCAGGGTTGTTTAGAGAAAGAAAAAGTTTATTGAGGAGAAAAGGAACAGATAAAAAGTGGGACTCCCAGGTCATGGAAACAGGCGAGGGAGGGACAAGGAAGCTCCGTCAGTCTCTTTCTGATTGCTTGGTTCTCGGTGGTCTCACTCACTGCCTAAATGTCTCTGTGCCCAGAACTAAGACTCTGTGTCCCAGCCCTTATCTTTTTCCTTCATTGCCCTCTATTTGGAATGTCTTGTTGATCCTAAGGTCATAAAGATAGTCCCTGATGTCATAAGTCCTGGGGTGTTTGATTAGTCCCCTTTCAAATTAGTTGTCCTTATCTTTGGAGTCTTCCTTAAGTCTCCTGAAGTCCCTACACTGTCCTTGAGTATGCCTATTTATCCCTAAGTTACCCTAGGATTCATTTCCCCCCTACAGTGGAGCCCCAAACTGCTATTAGGTCAAACAACATTGATCTGATCAATGAGTGCTTCCTGCTGAAAGGGGTGACATGAACAGGCAGTCAGGGCTCCACAGCAGGGTGACAATCTAAGGGACCTCAAAAGAAAGACAGTGGAGGCTTCATATTTTGATAGTCTCCAGGTGAGAGATGATCTCAATGAGGGCATTGAGAATGTAGGACCCAAGCAAGAGAAAAATGGAAAAACAAAACAAAAGATTTTAATTTAAGAGTAAGGAGGTCACAAACACCATTAATTTTAGCAATCAGCAGGTCAAGGGCTCTGAGGTTTTACCAAACCACTGAGACTAGGGATTTTAAGGAGCATTGTTGGGCTAGTGTCCCAAACACCTGGAGGTGCTGTAGCCAAAATGACAGAATCAGTGAGAACTAGGGCTTCAGTACCATTCTTATCTTTTGGAGCAGCAGCTAGGAGAGCCAATAGTGGCTGTGGAGGCTGCTAGTTTGGAATTTAGTTACAATTTTTTGTTCTAACATTAGGGGGAAAGGATGTCCTGAGCTAATTCCATACAGGCTTTGTGGACTCCACCCCCACTCCAGACAAAAGCCATCAAGACTTTGGGAAAGACAAATCCCATCACCACCAAAGGGAAGGTTGCTGGGACCTGAGGGTAGAGTTAAGCAGCCAGGTTTGGTATAAAAACCAGACATGTGGGCCTTGGGATCTGGCTCTCACCTCTTGGTTTCACGGCTCTTGGCTCACTGCCAGCTCTCAGAGTGCCATTTGGGATTCCAGATTGGCGGAACCGGTAGGGCGCATTTAAGACTTTATTTCCTTCCCACTTTTCTCCGTGAGTTGTACATTTCCTCATTTCCCCTTCCCTTGAAAATAAACCTTTTATTAACCTTTTGTGTGTGCCTGCAGTAGAGTATTATTAAGTCCTTTTTAAGAGCACAGGTGAGGATCCACAGTCAGGCAACCCATTTTATATCGGGGCTGCCCTGTAACACTAATAGAGGAAGTTAGGAAAACAGTACTAAAAATGTAGAAATGAGTAGCCTTGTAGGGAGAAAGGTAGCAGTACTCTAAAGTGTCCTGGCTCAGGCAGGCCACCTGTACTATTGTCGACCAGTAGGTAAGTCCAAAGAATTGGAGTAAGGCAGAGTAAGTGGCCCCTTATTTACAAAAAGGTCATCATTTTGTCCACCACTTCTAGGGTCACCTGATGCTTATCCATATAAACAGCAAAAAGGGGAGCCTGTCTCACCTCTGGGCTTCTTTAGAGAAGGTCTCCTGCACCAGGTTTTTCATAGTCAGAGGGAGCTGACAGTCAAGCCTGTCTTCCCATTCTGGCCTGTGGTTTGGTCTGGCCCCCTCCCTCTCTGGAGAGTGGGACAGTCCCTCTATTCAGTACCCTGTGAGATGGCACTGAAGTCATTGTCCTGGGGATAGCTTCTTGCAGCTGAGGTACCCAGTTACTAGGAGTGCAAGCAAGCTGGCAGCCCATTAAGAGGATGAGGTCCCGAATGCCCTGGGGCTCATGGGGCCTTGGGTGAGTCTAAGGTGGCAGGGCACTGTGATGGCAACTGCCATCTACTGGACCCTTCACTTACCTTTCTCCCTTTCTTTTTAGTCTAGCTAGTCCCCTCCATACTACTGTAGGCCTTGAAGGCCATGTCCAAAATTGTTAAAAGGATTTTAGGTCCTTGATTCAGTCTCTGGAATCTGCACCTGATGCCAGAGCAAGACTGGCTAATGAAGGAGACCCCTAAATTGTTTGTTCTTTTCAGGGTCTAGATTAGTATACCTTTTTATAGCCTCAGCAAATTTAGCCTGAAATGACATGGAATTTTTGGGCTTTGAGTAACTTTGTTTAAGCCCTTTTATAATTGACTGGCTTATTAGATTTTAAGAAGACTTACATGTTTTAGAATAATCTCATTTGTTTACATTTATGTTGAAAAGGTGAACTAATCTATGAGAATTCTTTCTATGAGGTATCAATATACCCAAATTGACAGTTTGTTTTCCAACAAAAAACAATTTTATATATCAAAAGGAATAAAGCCTGGTGCTGCACAGGTGCACCACTGACATTCAAATTAACCAAACGATTCCATGGCAAGTCATTTGAGAACACAAAATTTTTTATCAAAAGTCCCTCTCTCGGGCCTCCTCGGTGGCACAGCGGTTGAGCGTTGGGTTGAGAAGATGCCCGCACCCTCTGCAGTGCCAGTTCAATCCCCGGCTGCTCCCCGACCACCGGGCGAGGGTCCCACATGGCACAGCAGAACTCTCCTGCCGTCCACTGCTCCCCTCAGCAGTGTACTTCAGTCCTTCTGCCTGCTCTGCTCCCCACTCTGGCTCGGTGAATTCTCTCACCCTCTCATGCTTCTGACTGTACCCAGTGCTTGTATAAATAAATAAATAAAATCTAAAAAGAAAAAAAAATCTCTCAGACCTTCAACATTTTCCTTTGCTTTCTTTTTAACACCATTTTGTTTCAAAGATCCCCATCTTACTTTAAAATTTTAAGGACCTTTGAAATATACATTTTTAATACATTTCTTTTTTGAAAAAAGAAAACACAAGCACACCTCACTTTACTTGTATCCAGAATTTTTACACCCTAGTTTCCAATCTCTGCATTGTAATAGCTGTTATACTATCATCTCTTTAGACTACACAACTTACACAAACACATCTTTCAATATTTGTAGTTGAGATGACATTAAACTTCAGTTTCCTTATAAGGAGAAAACGTAAACTTGAAAGTTTATTAAATGATTAACAATTTCTTATTACTAAACTTAGCAAAAGCTTAATTTAGCTTTAGTTTTTCTTAGAACTGGAATTTTAAGTCAAATGCAGAGTTGCCACTGTAACAATTTTATATACCAAGTTTTTCTTAGGCAAGCACTGGATAGACAAAAGCAAGAAAAAAATTAGATGCCTAAAACCATATAAATTTTTCAGTAACTTGTCCATATGGCTTTAAATGTTACCTTGAATTTTGTAAAGAAGTCTAGTCATTTACTGGGAGAAGAGTATTGTTTTCTCCAAAGGGAAAAGATAAGTAGATCAGTCCTCCTGGAAAGAGACCTTATGAAGAGAAGTTTAGATAAAAGCCTAGAAGTAAGTTTGTTAGCATAGACCAGGTTAATTATCATTTCCTTTGTATAGCATGAGTAAACACATTTAAACAGAGTAAAGTATTAATAACCAACACTAAAATCTTAAGTCATGTATGCTTCAAAACATTAAATTTTGAAGTAGTTTTTGTTTACTGCAATTTTAGATCATGATCTCAAAATTTGAGATTTTTCATAGGCACCGTTCATAATTAATCCTCTGGAGGTAAAAGGCAAGAACAGATAAAGAGATCTCTTGATTTTTATTTTAAAATTTTTGGCCATGTGCATTAATTTTAAGAAAGAATTATTTTTACCAATGTTTGCAAAGACTGAGAAACTATAGTTTAGTAAATTTCAGTTCTTTTGTAACAATTTTTTATGTTTGATACAACCATTTAGCCAATTTTTTAATATCCTTTTTATATCAAGCAGGTTTCTAAGAAGAGAGAAGCTAGAATTTTTAATCTAGGACAAGTACCCAATTTTAAACCTTACTTAAAATCTAGGGTCCAAGACCACAACAATTTCAAAGTCAAGCAGTTTGTACTAACTTTCTTAGATAAGAAAAATATCTTGAGTTTGTATTTTTAAGTAATTATCATTTGGCTTTACATTGTTTTAGATATGTCTTACTGACTCCAAGCACATTTTTAAGACAAAAGACTTCTTTTTTTACAACCATTTATGGGGAGGACAGGAGAAGAGGTTAGAATAAAATCTTCCTTTACAGTTTGTCTGTAGAGGACTCTAATCAGAAATTAATTAGTCTTAATAAGAAGCTAAATTTTTACAGTTTCAATAAGCAATTAGAAGTTTTTCACTCAACCAAAAAGCATTTCGTAAACTTGTTAGCAAGTCCAAAGTAATTCAGCAGTTCTTATATTAAACAATCTAGACTTCAAGATCAGAAAACACAGGGAAATAGAACTTTTTCCCAATGAACCAAATGGTTTTTCAATGTGGACAAAGGGAGAGTCCAGTTCCCCTACAACTGGAAGGCAACAGAGTCATACCAATGATATCAACACTGGAGAAAATGTACAGGTAGCTGCTTGCTGAGACCAGAGGCAGCCCCCATCAGCCAGCTGTTGTGGGTCCCTTTAGTTTAGTCCCCTATATTTTATCTTTGCCTCAACTGTAAGAAAAGAGGGTGAGCTGGAGAAGAGGGTTACAGCTAAGTATGTCATTTATGGACTAGATGTTTGAACTGAGGCCAGGGACCAGGCAATATTTAAAGAAACACTAGGTGCCTTTTTTTTAGAGCCTAGGCAATTTGGGCTAGTTTTTAGAATGTGTCTCAAGGGCATGTTCCATGGAATTGAAATAGAGCATTTTAGGATCTCTGCAGCAATAAAAGAAAAGTACAACAATAACACAGAGACGAAGCAGGGACATCCCTGCAGTTAAGACAGAGGCCCTCCCATCTGACCAGGACCATGTATCATGGCCCCTTGACTGGCTATGTTGAGACTTGGGTCTAAGTGACTTGCTAAGAGAAGCAACAGATGAGATAGGAGATGATTGCTCCTGAAAACTGGTCTCAACTCTAGGATGCAGGAGAGAGGCGTGCCCCTTTGAAAGGCTGACGAGGAAGCTCTCATGCACAACAAGGCAGGTGTCCAACACCAGCTTCTTTCTACTGAGGCACCCCTCCATTTAACCTTGGAGCTCTAACTGTGAGTAATTAACAATCTCCTTGCAAAGAGTCTACTGGAATTAATCACTCCCTTACCAGCATGACCTGATCATAAGCCCATCTGTCTCCCACCAAACAGAAGGCAAGGAGTGCCAGTCTTTGTGGCACACTACTGGCGAGCCCTACCCAGTCTCTTTGCAAAGAGCACCCATTTCAAGCATATAGTGGCTTATAGTAAGCTACTCTCCTCATCTGATGAAAGAGACCCTGAAAACACCTGAGCAGTAGGGATCAACAAAAGCCACAGTCCGGGTCCTAGGACCTAATTTCCAGTGATGCCCATTTTTTTTTAAATAATAAATTTTATTTTTATATTCCCCCATACAATTGCAAATGCCCCATTCTGACCCCAATCCTTCCCCTCCCACCACCCACCCCCCAAAAAGTGTCTCTGGTTCATAGTTTTTTGTTGATTTTGATTTTCACTTTCTTATATTCATTTTCCTGGTCCCTTATTTAAGTTTTCTAGATTCCTGCTATGAGTGAGACCATCCGGTATTTTTCTTTTTCTTTTTGGCTTATTTCGCTGAGCATGATCCCTTCCAGCGCCATCCATGTTGCTGCAAATTGCATGTGTTTATCTTTTTTGAATGCTGAGTAATATTCCATGGTATATATGTACCACATCTTCTTGATCCAGTCATCTATTTTTGGGCATTTGGGTTGTTTCCAAAGCTTAGCTATTGTAAACAGTGCTGCTATAAACATAGGGGTGCAGGTGCTCTTTGGAATTGATGTTTCTGTGTCCTTTGGGTAAATACCTAGGAGTGGAATTGCTGGATCATATGGTAGCTCTATGTTTAGTCGGTCCAGAAATCTCCACACAGCTCTCCATAGTGGTTGGACCAGTTTGCACTCCCACCAACAGTGCACAAGAGTTCCTTTTTCTCCACACCCTCGCCAACATTTGTTGTTGCTAGTTTTTTTAATATGTGCCATTCTCACTGGTGTGAGATGGTATCTCATGGTAGTTTTGATTTGCATTTCCCTGATTACAAGTGATGTTGAACATTTTTTCATATGTCTGTTGGCCATTTGCATTTCCTCTTCAGAGAAGTTTCTTTTTAGCTCTTCTGCCCATTTTTTGACTGGATAATTTTCTTTGTTGTTGCTGAGTCTCATCAGCTCTTTGCAGATTTTTGTGATCAGTCCTTTATCATTAGTGTTGGGTGCAAAAATGTTCTCCCAGTTGGTGGGGTTTCTCTTTGTTTTTGTTATTGTCTCTTTTGCTGTGCAGAAGCTCTTTAATTTGATGTAGTCCCAGCTGTTTATCTTTGCCTTCACTATCACTGCTTTGGGGGATGTGTCTGTAAAGATGTCTTTGATGTGCAAATCCCGTAGTGTTTCGCCTATATTTCCTTCTATGTATTTTATGGTTTCAGGTCTTATGTCTAGTTCTTTAATCCATTTTGAGTTGATTTTTGTGTATGGTGTGAGGTAGTGGTCAAGCTTCATTCTTTTGCATGTAGCGACCCAGTTTTCCCAGCACCATTTATTGAACAAACTTTCTTTGCTCCAATGCATAGTCTTTGCTCCTTTGTCAAAGATTAGTTGACCATAAATCTGTGGGTTTATTTCTGGATTTTCTATTCAATTCCATTGGTCTGTATGTCTGTTCTTGTTCCAGTACCATGCAGTTTTGATGATTATGGCTTTGTAGTATAGTTTGAAGTCTGGGAGTGTGATGCCTCCATTTCCTTCTTTTTTTTTCAGTAGAGCTTTGGCTATTTGGGGTTTTTTATGATTCCATATGAATTTCATCAATAATTGTTCTATTTCTTTGAAGAATGTCATTGAGATTTTGATTGGAATAGCATTGAATCTGTATATTGCTTTTGGTAGGATGGCCATTTTAATAATGTTTATTCTTCCAATCCATGAGCAGGGGATGTCTTTCCATTTCTTTGTGTCTTCTTCTATTTCTTTTAACAGTGTTTTATAGTTTTCTTTGTATAGGTCCTTTATCTCTTTTGTTATGCCCATTTACCAGACAAAAAAAATATTATTTTTTAAGTCATAGCCCTTGAACTGGCAGTAGCCCAGAGCCTGATATTTACTTGTCTTAAACTCCGTTTTGGAAAACTGCCACGAGAAAAATTTATAATACCAAAGGTATAATCAATTAGCTGCCCTAGGATTTGAAGCAATCCTGAACATACATCCCTGTGATAATATGAAACTCAACCTCTCCTGCCTATGTCAACTGGCGGGATCAAAGCAGACACCATGGGAAAGGCTTCTAGGAGTGCCACAAGATTTTTATAAGAACATTTTGTACCTTATGACTTATAAGTTGCCTTGATAGAAGCTGAAAGAAGTCTGTCTTTTAGGGGAAGCACCAAGAAGGTAAAACTCCTTTTTTAGATAGGCCTCCATGACTCTAGCCTAGGTACTGGCATAGCAAAATGCCGTGTCTGCACTGTCGGATCTCCTGGATGTCCAGGGTTCCACAAGCCACACCTCGGTCGTCCTGAGCACCCATGGAGCCCACAGATGATAGAGATAAGCAAGGAATCAGTGACAAGAGCATCCCGACATTCCCTCTCCACAAGTGGGGGATCAGGAAGACTTGCCCACTGAAAAACCTGTTACCTGAGACCTTAAGAATGGTGGCCTCATGCTAGTCACTTTTACCAGGATGGTGGGTGCCCATTAATTTTTTATGCAATCAAATAAAGGAAGGAGAGAGAAAAATTTGTGAAATGTTTGCAGTCTATCTGAAGCTCCACAGGTAACAGATAAGTAAATCAGTTACCCTGCAAGAGAGGGAAAATGGGGAGACTAGAGAAAGGGAGCAAGGAAAGATAAGGGGAGAAATTTAAATAATTCTAACAGGGATCTGAGGCCAGGATTGGTCTGTTTTGGATCCTGTGTAGTGCTTAATGAGGACTGACTTTCCTAACTGTCACATTGGGACCATTCATCCTCTACTGGGTCTCGGCAACTCCTCCTCTGCTAAGGGCAGGGAAGTATGGACTGAACTGCTGGGAGATCAGCCCCTAATGTGGAGCTCATGGATGGCCTCTAGATGGTGTATGTGCCTAGCTCTTCGGAGACCTCAGGTCACCAGGTTATCCTTTCACAGGAGTCTTTAAGGCAGTCACCCTTTGGCATTCACTGACTGTCCTGTGCACTTTTTGTGGCCTCTTTGATGGCTCTGAGAAAAAGAAACTCTTTAGCAAGAGGAACTTAGGACAAGATGAAAATAGAGAAAATTTGTGCCTCTCGGCTCACTTACCATAAATTTTATGAAATCCTGGAAGAGCCCCAAAAATTATACCAGAATTGCAGGTTTTCAGGCCCATTCTCCCAGCCAGGAATGATCCCAGGCTGCAGGGGCAGTGCTGAGTCCTGGCCACTAGACCACCACCGGTTGATGTCTCACAAAGCTGCAGCAGAAACTTTGCAGACACTCAGGCAAGCAAGAGAGAAGAGATTGGTTTGTTTAGAGAAAGAAAAAGTTTATTGGGGATAAAAGGAACAGAAATAAACTGGGACTACCAGGCCATGAAACCAGGGCAGGGAGGGGCAAGGAAGCCAAAGTGGAATATACACTTAGGGAATATACACTTTATTTCCCTAATAATTCTAAAGCTCCACCAGTCTGTATCATTGGTTAGTTCTTGGTGGTCTCACTCACTGCCTAAATGTCTTTGTGCCCAGAAATACCACTCTGTGTCCCAGCCCCTATCTTTTTTCTTCATTGCCCTCTATTTGGACTGTCTTACTGACCCTAAGGTCATAGAGTAAGTCCCTAATGTCATAAGTCCTGGGGTGATTGATTAGTCCCCTTAGAATTTGTTGTCCTTATCTTGGGAGACACCCTTAACACTCCTGAAGTCCCTGCACTGACCTTGAGGCTGCCTAATTATACCTAACTTGCCCCAGGATTCATAAAGAAGAAAACCTGACACACAATGAAAAACTGCACTATGGAAAATTCAATGTCCAGGTATATGAATTATATATATGTGATTTTGCACAAGAATGTATGTGAAATACTGAGATATCTCTATTCTGTGTTGTGACTGTCAATTGGTATGAGAGAAATCACAAGTTTCCATTTGCCTACAAAAAGTGCTCTGGGGTAAAACACTGAATCACTCTGAAATCAAGCAGTAATTATGAATATGAATGTCTCTTTGTAAGAATCATATATTTGTGACTTTCCTCAAAAAACTAAGTGATATACACATACATCTCAATTCACAGCCCCAAGATTCACTGGTTATGAGAGAAATTAGAAGTGTCCCTGAGATAATGAAGAAAATGTGAAAAACTGTGAAAACCTGAACTGTTGTGAATGTTAAATATGTCCAGATGGAAAGTATAAATATATGTGACTTTGACTGCATGCAGAAGGCTCCATCAGGAGCCAGAGGTGAGCGGGGAAGCTCGCCCATGCCAGGCCACTTCTGGCCTGCAGTCCAAACCCAGGGGGAGCGGGAACCCACTGCCAGGGCAGACCAAGCACAAAGGGGTGTGTGTCTCCACATCAGCATTGTAGAGCAGGGACCTTTCTTCAGTAAAGACTGCTTGAAACTGACAGATGGCTCCTGGAGGAGCCAGAGGGGAGCAGAGAGGCTCACCCAAGATGCCGGCCAGTCCCAGCAACACAGTGTCCCAATGCATACGACAAATTAGAAAACAGACAGTAGGGGGTAGAAGAACCACACACAACCTAAAAACTCCTCAGGAAAAAAGCACACCACAAAAAGAAAAACACCCCCCAGATTGCAACGACAGTAACTTGGAAGAACTTCTGAGCCTTCCAGAAAGAGAATTTAAAATTGCCATGATTAAAAAAATGACAGAACTCATAAAGGAAAACAATGGTCAGAAGATTGAAATTGAGTCCCTAAAGAGGGAAGTAAAAGAAATACAGGAGATCAAAGAATTAATGGAGGAACTAAAGAACTCTGGGAAAAGCAATGAAAGCAGAATAGATGAAATGGAAGAACGAATAAGTACTCTTGAAGACACAGAAATAAAAAGAACCAAAACAGAAAAGGAAAGAGAAGTACGAAGGAAAAAGAACGAAGAAAGACTTTGGGAACTATCTGACTCCATGAGGAGAGGAAATATAAGAGTTATAGGAATTCCAGAAGGAGAGGAGAGAGATGTAGGAACAGAGAAAATATTCCAGGAGATAATTGAAGAGAACTTCCCAAATGTGAAGAAGGAGCTGAAAATTGATATACAAGAAGCAAGAAGAACTCCAAACTTTCACGACGAAAGGAAAAATACAGCACGACACATAATAGTAAAGCTCCCAAGAATCCAGAACAAGGAAAAAATAATGAAGCTGACAAGAGGGAAGAAACAGACAACATTCAAAGGAAAACCAATCAGGCTGACATCAGACTTCTCCGATGAAACACTATGGGCAAGGAGAGAATGGAGGGACATAGTCAACAGACTCCAAGAAAACAGATGCCAACCAAGAATGCTCTATCCCGCAAAGCTCACCTTCCTCTATGAAGAAAGAATAAGGACCTTCCCAGACAAACAGAAACTGTGGAATTTCATTACGACTAAACCCCCACTCCAAAAAATACTACAAGGAATCCTAAAGCCCGAACCTCAGAGGGACGAATAACAACGAAAGAAGGCCAAAAAAAAAAGTTATTAAAAGAATAAATAAATAAAATTAAAGGAAAGACAAACACAATGGCAAATACAGATGCTAACATATCAATATTAACTCTAAATGTAAATGGACTAAACTCTTCAATAAAAAGACACAGAGTTGCATCCTGGATTAAGAAACAAAACCCAACCTTTTACTGTCTCCAGGAAACACATTTAGCTACAAAAGATAAAAATAGGCTCAAAGTTAAAGGATGGAAAACAATCCTACAAGCAAATGGACCAAAAAAGAAAGCTGGAACAGCTATACTTATATCAGATAAAACAGACTTCAAACTCAAAAAAATAAAAAGAGACCTCAATGGTCACTACATTATGATCAAGGGGACAATACTTCAAGAAGAAATAACACTCTTTAACATATACTCACCAAACGAAGGAGCACCAAAATATATCAGACAACTGTTGTCCTCTCTGAAAACAGACATCAGAGAAAACACATACGTAGTGGGAGACTTCAACACACCACTATCAAAAATGGATAGATCAACAAGACAAAAAATAAGTAAAGAAACTAAAGCTCTAAATAAGGACCTAGAGCATTTGGGCTTAACAGACATTTATAGAACATTAAACCCCCCAAAAAAGGAGTACACATTTTTCTCAAGTGCACAAGGATCATTCTCCAGGATCGATCACATACTGGGGCACAAGACAAATATCAACAGATACACCAAGATTGAAATCATACCAACCATCTTTTCTGACCATGAAGGCATCACACTAGAAATAAACCATAAAAAGAAGGCAAGGAACATTCCTACCTCATGGAAATTAAAAACCACACTACTGGAAGACCACTGGACTAATGAGGAGATCAAAGAAGAAATTAAAAAATTCTTTGAATTGAATGACAAGGAGGACACCAATTTCCTAAATGTATGGGATGCAGCAAAAGCAGTAATAAGAGGAAAGTATATAGCAATAGAAGCTCACATCAAGAAACAAGAAAGAACTCAAAGAAACAACCTAATCTCGAAGCTCAAAGATCTAGAAAAAGAACAACAAAAAAAAAACCCAAAACCAGTAGAAGAAAAGAAATAATAAAAACCAAAGCAGAAATAAATGAAATTGAAGCTAAAAAAACAATCCAAAAGATCAATGAAACCAAGAGCTGGTTCTTTGAAAAAATCAATAAAATAGACAAACCCCTAGCCAGGCTCACAAAGGAAAAAAGGGAGAAAGCACAAATAAACAGGATCACAAATGAAAGAGGAGAAATCACAACAGACACAGCAGAAATCAAAAGAATAATCAGTAACTACTATGAACAGTTATATGGAAACAAGTTCAACAATCTAGAGGAGATGGACAAATTCCTACAACTCTACAATCACCCGAAGCTAGATAAAGAAGAAATAGAACACCTAAACAGACCAATTACAAGCAGTGAAATTGAAATGGTAATCAAAAACCTCCCCAAAAACAAAAGCCCAGGACCTGATGGATTTACAAATGAATTCTACCAAACATTCAGAGACGAATTAGTGCCTGTCCTTCACAAACTCTTCCAAAAAATTGAGAAGGAAGGGACAATACCAAACACCTTCCATGAAGCCAACATTACACTAATACCAAAACTGAACAAGGACAACACAAAAAAGGAAAACTACTGGCCAATCTCCCTAATGAACATTGATGCAAAAATCCTCAATAAAATTTTAGCTATCAGAATCCAACAATGTATCCATAAGATATTTCACCACGACCAAGTAGGATTCATTCCAGGGACACAAGGATGGTTCAACATCCGAAAATCAATCAACGTTATACAACACATCAACAAAAAGAAATATAAAAACCATATGATAATATCAATAGATGCTGAGAAAGCTTTCGACAAAGTGCAACACCCATTCATGATAAAAGCCCTTGAAATTCTTGGGATACAAGGAACATACCTCAACATCATAAAGGCCATCTATGACAAGCCAACAGCCAGTATCATTCTCAATGGTGAAAAGCTGAAAGCAATTCCATTAAGATCTGGAACAAGACAAGGATGTCCACTCTCACCACTGCTTTTCAATATAATAGTGGAAGTCCTAGCCAGGGCAATGAGACAAGAGAAAGATATACAAGGAATCCAAATAGGAAAAGAAGAAGTCAAACTATCACTATTTGCAGATGATATGATAATATACATAGAGAACCCCAAAAACTCCACAGAAAAACTAATTCAACTCATCAATCAGTTCAGTAAAGTGGCAGGATACAAAATCAACACGCAAAAGTCAGTAGCCTTCCTATACACAAACAATAAATCTGAAGAAGAAGAAATCATAAAAAACATCCCTTTTATTATTGAAATAAAAAAAATCAAATATTTGGGAATAAATCTAACAAAAGAGGTAAAGGACCTATACAAAGAAACCTATAAAACACTGTTAAAAGAAATAGAAGAAGACACAAAGAAATGGAAAGACATCCCCTGCTCATGGATTGGGAGAATAAACATTATTAAAATGGCCATCCTACCAAAAGCAATATACAGATTCAATGCTATTCCAATCAAAATTTCAATGTCATTCTTCAAAGAAATAGAACAATTATTGATGAAATTCATATGGAATCACAAAAAACCCCGAATAGCCAAAGCTCTCCTGAAAAAAAAAAAAGAAGGGTCTGGAGGCATCACACTCCCAGACTTCAAACTATACTACAAAGCCATAATCATCAAAACTGCATGGTATTGGAACAAGAACAGACATACAGACCAATGGAATCGAATAGAAAATCCAGAAATAAACCCACAGATTTATGGTCAACTAATCTTTGACAAAGGAGCAAAGACTATGCATTGGAGCAAAGAAAGTTTGTTCAATAAATGGTGCTGGGAAAACTGGGTCGCTACATGCAAAAGAATGAAGCTTGACCACTACCTCACACCATACACAAAAATCAACTCAAAATGGATTAAAGAACTAGACATAAGACCTGAAACCATAAAATACATAGAAGGAAATATAGGCGAAACACTCCATGATATGCACATCAAAGACATCTTTACAGACACATCCCCCAAAGCAGTGATAGTGAAGGCAAAGATAAACAGCTGGGACTACATCAAATTAAAGAGCTTCTGCACAGCAAAAGAGACAATAACAAAAACAAAGAGAAACCCCACTGACTGGGAGAACATTTTTGCACACAACACTAATGATAAAGGACTGATCACAAAAATCTGCAAAGAGCTGATGAGACTCAACAACAACAAAGAAAATAATCCAGTCAAAAAATGGGCAGAAGAGCTAAAAAGAAACTTCTCTGTAGAGGAAATGCAAATGGCCAACAGGCATGTGAAAAAATGTTCAACATCACTTGTCATCAGGGAAATGCAAATCAAAACTACCATGAGATACCATCTTACACCAGTGAGAATGGCACATATTAAAAAAACTAGCAACAACAAATGTTGGCGAGGGTGTGGAGAAAAAGGAACTCTTCTGCACTTTTGGTGGGAGTGCAAACTGGTCCAACCACTATGGAGAGCTGTGTGGAGATTTCTGGACCTACTAAACATAGAGCTTCCATATGATCCAGCAATTCCACTCCTAGGTATTTACCCAAAGGACACAGAAACATCAATTCCAAAGAACACCTGCACCCCTATGTTTATAGCAGCACTATTTACAATAGCTAAGCTTTGGAAACAGCCCAAATGCCCAAAAATAGATGACTGGATCAAGAAGATGTGGTACATGTATACCATGGAATATTACTCAGCATTCAAAAAAGATAAACACATGCAATTTGCAGCAACATGGATGGCGCTGGAAGGGATCATGCTCAGCCAAATAAGCCAAAAAGAAAAAGAAAAATACCGGATGGTCTCACTCATAGCAGGAATCTAGAAAACTTAAATAAGGGACCAGGAAAATGAATAACTATAAGAAAGTGAAAATCAAAATCAACAAAAACTATGAACCAGAGACACTTTTTGGGGGTAGGGGGCGGGAGGGGAGGGATTGGGGTCAGAATGGGGGGGTTGCAATTGTATGGGGAATAAAAAAATACAATTTATTATTTAAAAAAAATAAATAAATTCAGTTAAAAATCAAAAAAAAATATATATATATGTGACTTTGCACAAGAAAGTAAGCAAATCCAGAGATATCTCACTTCTGTATTGTGTCACTTGGTATGAGAGCAATCACAAGCCCTTTGCCTCCAAAAAATGCTCCTGGGTAAAATGCTGAATCACTCTGTAATCAAGCAGTTCTTCTGAATATCAATGTCTCTGCGCATGAGTTAGGTATGTGTGACTTTCCTCAGAAACTAAGTGAAAAGCACAACATCTCAGTTCTCTGGTCAAGAGTCACTGTTTATGAGATAAATCAAGTTCCTTTGGCCTCCTATGTGACCTAATGAGAAAAAGCTGAAAGCTGAAATTTTTGCATCATGGCTCATTAGGTTGATTTGCCTTTAATTTTCTTTTGTTGTGCCATCTTTGTTTGGTTTTGGTATCAGTGTAATGTTGGCTTCGTAGAATGTATTTGGTAGTATTCCTTCTTTTTCAATTTTTTGAAAGATTTTGTGTAAGATAGGCACTAATTCACTGCTGAAAGTTTGGTAGAATTAATTGGTGAAGCTGACTGGACCTGGGCTTTTGTTTTTGGGGAGGGCTTTGTTTACTGCCATAATTATGCTGCTTGAAATTGGTGTGTTTAGTTGTTCTATTTCTTTGTCCAGCTTTGTATGATTATATTGTTCTAGGAATTTGTCCATCTCTTCTAGGTTGTTGAATTTATTTGCATGTAAGTATTCACAGTAATCTCTGATTATTCTTTTGATTTCTACTGACTCTTGTGATTTCTCCTCTTTCATTTATAATCCTATTTATATGTTTTCTCCCATTTTTTTTTCTTTGTGAGCCTTGCTGGTGATTTGTCTATTTTGTTTATTTGATTATATGATTCTAGGAATTTGTCCATCTCTTCTAGGTTTTTGAATTTGTTTGATGCAAGTGTTCATAGTAATCTCTGATTATTCTTTTAATTTCTACAGTGTCTGTTGTGATTTCTTCTCTTTCATTTATAATCCTATTCATATGTGTTTTCTCCCATCTTTTCTTGTGAGCCTGGCTAGATGTTTATCTATTTTGTTTATTTTTTCAAAGAACCAACTATGGGTTTCATTGATATTTTGGATTTTTTTAAATTTCCAATTCATTTATTTCTGCTTCGATTTTTATTATTTCCTTTCTTCTACTGGATTTAGGGTTTTTATTGTTCTTTCTCTAGCTCTTTGAGATGTGAGATTAGGTTGTTTCTTTGAGTTATTTCTTGTTTGTGGATGTCAGCCTGTATTTCTATATATTTTCCTCTTATTACTGCTTTTGCTGCATCCCATACATTCTGGAAAGTGATGTCCTCCTTGTCATTCAGTCAAAGTATTTTTTAATTTCTTCTTTGATCTCCTCATTATTCCAGTGGCCTTCCAGTAGTGCGGATTTCAATCTCCATGAGGTGGGAGGGTTCCTTGTTTCCTTTTTGTGATTTATTTATAATTTGATGCCCTTTATGATCAGAGAAGAGGGTTGGAATGATTTTGATCTTCATGTATCTCTTGATGTTTGTCTTGTGGCCCAGTATGTGATTGATCCTTGAGAAACATGTGTACTTGGAATTTTTTGGGTGCAGTGTCCTATAGATGTCTGTGAAGTCCATGAGTTCTGTCTTAATTTAGGGCTCTAGTGTTTTTGTTTATTTGTTGTCTCTTTGATCTGTCCATTGGTGAGAGTAGGGTGTTAAGTCTCCCACTATTTTCTTTAATGTCTGTTTTGAGAGCTGATAATAATTGTCTAATATATTTTGGTGCCCCTTCATTTGGTGAGTATATGTTGATGAGTGTTATATCTATAGTGTCTGTCTATGTGTTTTTTACCTTTTTTAATTTGAAGTCTGTTTCATCTGATATAAGTATGATTTTCCTGCCTTCTTTTTTGGTTCTTTTGCTTGTAGGATTGTTTTCCAACCTTTTACACTCACTCTATGTTTATCTTTTGTGGTTAAATTGTGTTTCATGGAGATAGCAAAAGGTTGGATTTTGTTTTTTAATCCAGCCTGCTACTCTGTGTCTTTTTATTGATGAGTTTTATCCATTTACATTTAGAGGTAATATTGATATGTTGGCATCTGTGGTTGCCATTTTGTTTGTCTTTTTTTGTGATATTATTCCTTGCTTTATTCTGTTCTTCTTCTTCATCCCTCTAGGCAGCCACAATCCGGATATGCTTTTCGAGTGCATCACTTTTCCTTACAAGCTCACCGGCTGGCCTTGGGCTATTTGTAGGAATCCATGGAGTCTCTGTTTTCCTCTGATGGCGCCTGGAGCAGTTCAATCACCTCCGCAGCAATTCCTGCATGGTTCTCCACAGTTTCAGTTTACAGGGTGCAGTGCTTGAAATAGTTCCTTTCTACTCAGTGTCCCACTTTATCTGTAGTTTGTTTTTGTTGTTTTTTAATTTTTTTTTCCTCCTTTCTGTTTTTCGGAGAGTGTCGTTTTTGTGGACGTGGGAGGGCATCAGTGTTCTGAGCTTTCCTTTCTTCTCGTCCTTTTTTCTTTTTAAGATTTTCATTTATTAATTTACACCAGAACCAGGGTACAGGCCAGATTCGTGGGAGGGTGAGAGGATTCACCAGAGACAGAGCAGGGAACAGAACAGGCAGACTTACTGAAATACACTGCTGAGGGGAGCAGCGGGCGAGAAAGGAAAGGTCTGCGATGCCATGTGGGACCCTCTCTGGCTGGCCGGGATCGAACTGGCACTGCAGAGGCTGAGGACAGCTTCACAGCGCTGCGCTCAACTGCCTGCACCACCAGGGGAATCCCTCTTCTCATCCTCTTTTATGGCAACTTTCTTCTTCAGGCAGTAGTCAGGGTCTCCCGTTTATCTTCCATGTCCCATTTCTTGCAGGGACCTGACACTTTTCCTCCCTATTAAGCCGTGTTGATCTCAATATCAGAAAAGCAATGTATATTTCTTGCAAAGAGACATTGATATTCACAGGTACTGCTTGATTTCAAAGTGATTCAGCATTTTACCCGAAAGCACTCTTTGGAGGCAAAGGAAACACTTGTGATTTCTCTCATAAGAAGTGACACAACACAGAAGAGAGATTTCTCTGCATTTCCTTATTATCTAGTGCAAAGTCACATAAATGTAACTCTTACACCTGAACATTGAACATTCCAAACATGTGCAGGTTTTCAGTGTTTCAGATTTCCTCATTAGGTCTCATTGGAGGAAAAAGGAACACTTCTAATTTCTTTCATAACCAGTGTCACTTAGAGCTGAGAATTGAGATGTATGTGTATTTCACTTACTTTCTTGAGGAAAGTCACATATATCTAATTCTTGCAAAGAGACATTGATACTCAGAGTAACTGCTTGATTTCAGAGTGATTTAGCTTTCTACCTGAGAGCTCATCTTGGAGAAAAGGGAACACTTGTGATTTCTCTCTTACCAAGTGATACAACACAGAAGGGAGATATCTCTGTATTTCACTTACTTGTGCAAATCACATATATGTAACTCTTATACCCGGATATTAAGCATTCCAAAGAAGTGCTATTTTTCAAATATTTCAGCTTTTCTCATTAGGTCCCATTGAAGGCCAAAGGAACACTTCTGATTTCTCTCATAAACAGTGTATATTAGAGCTGAGAATTGAGATGTATGTGTATTATTTAGTTTCTTGAGGAAAGTCACATATATACACTATCACAAAGAGACATTGATATTCTTATTTACTGCTTGATTTCAGGATAATTCAGCATTTTACCCAAAAGCACACTTTGGAGGCAAAGGGAACACGTGTGATTTCTCTCATTCCAAGTCATACTCATCACATAGATGTGAGATATCTCTGTATTTCACTTACTTTCATGTGAATGATTACGCCTGGACATTTAACATACCAAAGAAGTGCTTGTTTTTATATGGTTTCAGTTTTACCACATTAGGTCTAATTGGAGTAGACCTAATTGGAAGCCAAAGGAATCCTTCTGATTTCTCTCATAACCAGTGACTCTTAGAGCTGAGTATTAAGATGTGTATGCATATCACTTAGTTTCTTGAGGAAAATCACAAATATATAATTTTTGCAAAGAGACATTGATATTCATAATTACTGCTTGATTTCAGAGTGATTCAGACTTTTTCCTGAGAGCAAATTTGGGAGGGAAATGGAACACTTGTGATTTTTCTCATACCAAGTGACACAACACAGACGTGAGATTTCTTTGTATTTTGCCTAATTTCTTGTGCAAATTCACATATATGTAACTCTTACACCTGGGCATTGAACATTCCAAAAAAGTGCAAGTTTTCACAGTGTTTCAGCTTTTCTCATTAGGTCCCATTGGAGGCCAAAGGAAAGGGACAGTTCTGATGTCTCTCACAGCCAGTGATTCTAGACCTGAGAATTGAGATGTATGTGTATTTCAATTCTGTTCTGAGGAAAGTCACATATATCTAATTCATGCAAAGAGACATTGATATTCAAAATAACTCCTTGATTTCAAAGTGATTCAGCATTACCTGAGATCACTTTTTAGAGAAAAAGGGATCACTTCTCATCTCTCATACCAAGTTACACTTACAGCACAGAAGTGAGGTATGCCAGTATTTTGCTTACTTTCTTGTGCAAAGTCACAAAAATGTAACTCTAACACCTGGGCATTGAAAACTCAAAAGTAGTGCAGAAGTTCACAGTGTTTCTTTTTTTTCCACTTTTTTTTTTTAATTTTTGTAGTCCCCATACAATTGCAACCCCAATTTTGACCCCAATTCCTCCTCCTCCCCAATGAGTGTCTCTGGTTCATAGTTTGTTGATTTTGATTTTTTTCTTTCTTATAGTCATTCTTTTTCCTGGTCCATATTTAGGTTTTCTAGATTCCTGTTATGAGTGAGACCATCCGGTATTTTTCTTTTTCTTTATGGCTTATTTCACTGAGCATGATGCCTTCCAGCTCCATCCATGTTGCTGCAAATTGCATGTGTTTATCTTTTTTGAATGCTGAGTAATATTCCATTGTGTATATGTACCACATCTCCTTGATTGAGTCATATAATTTTGGGCATTTTGGTTGTTTCCAAAGCTTAGCTATTGTAAATTGTGCTGCGATAAACATAGGGATGCAGGTGCTCTTTGGAATTAATGTTTCTGTGTCCTTTGGGTAAATAGCTAGGAGTGGAATTGCTGGATCATATGGAAGCTCCATTGTTAGCAGGTTGAGGAATCTCCACACAGCTTTCCATAATGGTTGTACCAGTTTGCACCTGCACCAGCAGTGCAGGAGAGTTCCTTTCTCTCCACATCCTTGCCAACATTCGTTGTTGCTAGTTTTTTAATATGTGCCATTCTCACTGGTGTGAGATGGTATCTCATTGTAGTTTTGATTTGCATTTCCCTGATTGCAAGTGAGTTGAACATTTTTTCACATGCCTGGTGGCCATTTGTATTTCCTCTTTGGAGAATTTTCTTTTTAGCTCTTCTGCCCCTTTTTTGACTGGATTATTTTCTTTTTGTTGAGTCTCATCAGCTCTTTGTATATTTTTGTGATCAGTCCTTTATCATTAGTGTTGGGTGCAAACATTTTCTCCCTGTCGGTGGGGTTTCTCTTTGTTTTTGTTATTGTCTCCTTTGCTGTGCAGAAGCTCTTTAATTTGATGTAGTCCCAGATGTTGATCTTTACCTTCAATATTACTGCTTTGGTGATGCATCTGTAAAGATGTCTTTGAGGTGCATGTCATGTAGTGTTTCACCTGTATTTCCTTCTATGTATTTTATGGTTTCACGTCTTATGTCTAGTTCTTTAATCCATTTTGAGTTGGTTTGTGTGCATGGTGTGAGATAGTAGTCAAACTTCATTCTTTTGCATGTAGTGACGCAGTTTTCCCAGCACCATTAATTGAAAAAAACTTTCTTTGATCCAGTCAAAGATTTGATCCAATCAAAACTTTCTTTGATTCTTTGCTCCTTTGTCAAAGATTAGTTGACCATAGATCTGTCGGTTTATTTCTGGTTTTACTATTTGGTTCCATTGGTCCATGTGTCTGTTCTGGTTCCAATACCATGCAGTTTTGATTATTATGGCTCTGTAGTATGGTTTGAAATCTGGGAGAGTGATGCCTCCATTCCCTTCTTTTTTTTCAGGATGGTTTTGGCTATTCAGTTTTTTTTTGTGGCTCCATATGAATTTCATCAATATTTTTTTCTATTTCTTTGAAGAATGACATTGAAATTTTAGTTGGAGTAGCACTGAATCTGTACATTGCTTTTGGTAGGATGGCCATTTTGATAATGTTAATTTTTCCGATCCATGAGCAGGGGATGTCTTTCCATTTCTTTGTGTCTACTTCTATTTCTTTTAACAGTGTTTTATAATTTTCTATGTATAGGTTAGGCCCTTTACTTCTTTTGTTAAGTTTGCTCCCAAGTGTTTGATTGTTTTTGTTTCAATAAAAAAAGGGATGGTTTTCTTGATTTCTTCTTCTTCTTCAGATTTATTATTTGTGTATAATAAGGCTACTGATTTTCGTTTGTTGATTTTGTATCCTGCCACTTTACTAAACTGATTGATTATTTTAATTAGTTTTTCTGTGGAGTTTTTGGGGTTCTCTATGTATATTATCATATCATCCGCAAATAGTGGTAGTTTGACTTCTTCCTTGCCTATTTGGATTCCTTGTATGTCTTTCTCTTGTCTTATTGCTCTAGCTAGGACTTCCAGTATTATTTTGAAAAGCAGTGGTGAGAGTGGACGTCCTTGTCTTGTTCCAGATCTTAATGGGAATGCTTTCAGCTTTTCACCATTGAGAATGATAGTGGCTGTGGGCTTGTCATCTATGGCTTTCATGATGTTGAGGTATGTTCCTTGTATCCCGAGAATTTCAAGATTTTATCATAAATGGGTGTTGTAATTTGTCGAATGCTTTCTCAGCATCTATGGATATTATCATATGGTTTTTATATTTCTTTTTGTTGATGTGGTGGATTTCATTGATTGACTTTTGGATGATGAACCATTCTTGTGTTCCTGGCATGAATCCTACTTGGTTGTGGTGAATTATCTTATGGATGCATTGTTGGATTCTGTTGGCAAGGACTTTGTTGAGGATTTTTCCATCAGTGTTCATTAGGGAGATTGGCCTGTAATTTTCTTTATTTGTGCTTGCTTGTCTTTGTTGAGTTTTGGTATTAGTGTAATGTTGGCTTTGTACAACTTATTTGGTAGTATTTCTTCTTTTTCAATTTTTTGAAAGAATTTGTGTAGGATAGGCACTAATTCACTGCTGAACGTTTGGTAGAATTCATTTGTAAAGCCGTCTGGGCCTGGGCTTTTGTTTTTGGGGAGTGCTTTGATTACTGCTTCAATTTCACTGCTTGTAATTGTTCTGTTTAGTTGTTCTATTTCTTCTTTGTCCAGCTTTGGATGATTATATGATTCTAAGAATTTGTTCATCTCTTCTAGGTTGTTAAATTTGTTTGTGTATAAGTGTTCATAGTAATCTATGATTATTCTTTTGATTTCTACTGAGTCTGTTGTGATTTCTCCTCTTTCATTTATAATCCTATTTATACATGTTTCCTCCTGTTTTTTCTTTGTGAGCCTTACTATTGGTGTGACTATTTTGTTTATTTTTTCAAAGAACGAACTTTTGGTTTCAATTATCTTCTGGATTTTTTTTTTAAATTTCTAATTCATTTATTTCTGCTTTGATTTTTATTATTTCCTTTCTTCTACTGGCTTTAGTGTTTTTTGTTGTTCTTTTTCTAGTTCTTTGAGTTGTGAGGTTAGGTATTTTTCTTTGAGTTCTTTCTTGTTTGTTGATGTGAGCCTATGTTGCTATATATTTTCCTCTTATGACTGCTTTTGCTGCATCCCATAACATTCTGAAAAGTGGTGTCCTCCTTGTCATTCAATTTAAAGTATTTTTTAATTTCTTCTTTGATCCCCTCATTAGTCCAGTTATCTTCCAGTAGTGTGGATTTCAATCTCCATGAAATGGGAGGGTTCCTTGTTTCCTTTTCATGATTTATTTCTAGCTGATGCCTTTATGATCGGAGAAGATAGTTGGAATGATTTTGATTTTCATGTATCACTTGATGTTTGTCTTGTGGCCCAGTATGTGATCGATTCGATTCTGGAGAATGATCCATGCGCACTTGAGAAAAATGTGTACTCAGAATTTTTTGGGTGCAGTGTCCTATAGATGTCTGTTAAGTCCATGAGTTCTATGTCTTTATTTAGGGCTCTAATGTCTTTGTTTATTTTTTGTCTCATTGACCTGTCCATTGGTAAGAGTGGGGTGTTGAAATATCCCACTATATATGTATTTTCTTTAATATCTGTTTTCAGAGCTGATAATTGACTAATATATTTTGGTGCCCCTTCATTTGGTGAGTATATGTTGATGAGTGTTATAGTTTCCTGATGTATTGTCCCCTCGATCATAATATAGTGTCCATCTATGTCTCTTTACTTTTTTTAAATTTGAAGTCTATTTCATCTGATATAAGTATGGCTGTTCCTGCCTTCTTTTTTGATCCATTTGCTTGTAGGATTGTTTTCCACCCTTTCACTTTCAGTCTGTGTTTATCTTTTGTGGTTAAATGCATTTCCTGGAGACAGCAGAAGGTTGGATTTTGTTTTTAATCCAGGCTGCTACTCTGTTTTTTTTTATTGATGAGTTTAATCCTTTTGCATTTTGAGTTAATATTGATATGTTGACATCTCTGTTTGCCATTTTGTTTGTCTTTTTTGTGACTTTATTCCTTGCTTTATTCTGCTCTTCTTTTTCATTCCTCTGTTCGTTTTGGTTTAGGACTTCTTGTAGAATTTTTTGGAGTGGGGGTTTAGTTGTAATCAATTTGTGGAGTTTCTGTTTGTCTGAGAAAGTCCATATTTTTTTCTTCGTAGAGGAAGGAGAGCTTTCCAGGGTAAAGTATTCTTGGTTTGCATTTGCTGTCTTGAAGTTTGCTGAATATGTTACTCCATTCTCTTCTTGCCCGTAATGTTTTCTCAGAGAAGTCAGAAGTTAATCTGATTGGTTTTCCCTTATAAGTTCTCTGTTTCTTCCCCCTTGCCTGTTTCATTATTTTTTCCTTGTCTTGGATTCTTGCAAGCTTTACTATTAGGTGTCTTGCCATAGCTTTCTTTTCATTATTGTAATTTAATTTCCTTTATCATGCTTGGGAAGTTTTCTTCAATTATCTCCTTGAATAATTTCTCAGTTCCTTTGTCTCTCTCCTCACCTTCTGCAATTCCTGTAACTCTTACATTTCCTCTCTTCATGGAGTCTGATAATTGTCTGAGTCTCCTCATACTGCTTCATTTGCACTTCTCTCTCCTTTTCTCTTTTGGCTCTTTTTATTTCTGTATCATCTATAGTACTGATCCGTTCTTCCATTTCATCACTCCTGTTTTCATTGTTTTTCCCAGAGTTCTTTATCTCTTCTAGTAACTTTTTATCTCCTGTGCTTCTTTTCTCTAGTTCTTAAGGTCTCAATTTCATTCTTCTGTTCAGTGATTATTTGTCTCAACTCGTTTTTTTCCTTTTCATTTTCTTTCTGCTTTTTAATCAGTATGATTATTAATTCTCTATCTGATAGGCCGAGAAGTTCTTCCATGTTATAGTTGAGCTCTGGTGACTGTGTTTCTTTTAGTGGTGTGTCCTCCTGCTGGCTTGCTTGGTTGTTTATATTTTTTCTTCTCCCTGTTGTTTGCTTTCCAATTAGCTCTATGCCACTGGTGTTGGCGGGCACCTCTCTGGAGTACTCCTTTAGGGGTGTTGGAAACTGTTTACCAAACTGAGACCAGCACTGGTAGGCCAAAACTCCACCAGGGTGTTGATGCTGTATTGTTGGGTGCTAACTCTTACAGTTCCCTCTCTGTATTTCCTCAGTTCCAACAGGGAATCAGCTAGTTGGTGATTAAGTTCCAGTCACGAGGTGGTGCCGGTGACCTGTACTTGCTGACCTGTGCTTTTTCCCAGTGGTTCTCGGAGTAGTGGGGGTGGGGGCGCAGGGGAGCCTCTCAACACAGGGGCTCTTATTCAAGCCAAGTGCTGTGTCTGCCCTGTGTTCACCAGGTGTTGTGCCAGCAGCTGTATGGATCCCACGTTCTGAAGTCTGCACTCTAGGTCTCAGTTCCAGGGCTATCAGATCCAAAACACTGGCTGGCTCCCTGTGCAGTGCCCACTGCTATGGCGCATCCCATGGCCCGGATCCTGTGCCTTGCTATCAGTTCAAGGATGGGGTTTTGCTCCAAGTCTGATTTCCCTCCTTACTCCTGTTTGCATAGCCCACCCTCTCTCCACGCCTGGGGTGTTTTTGTGATCCCTGGTTTCCAACTATAGGGTTTAGGTGATTTTTTTCTGGTCACTAGGTGGCGCCAGAGATCTTATCTAGTGTACTTCGGGAACTGTTTTTGACCCGGCGGGTTCCGGGGAAACAGAGTGGGAGTGTCATGGAGAGCCTCAACGATGTGGGGGTGTTGTGTCTGCCTTGTGCCCCACCGTCGTGGAGATCCCATGCCCGAATTTTGTGCCCTGGGTCTCAGTTCCCAAAGCCCTCAGGTTCAGGACGCGGGCTGTAGCCCAGTTCAGTGTCCGCAGAAATGGTGCCTTTTGCACCCGCTCCCGTGTCCGGGGGCTTGGTTTCTGATTACTCAGTGAGGGACATTCACCTCAATGAGGGCCCCAGAGCATCTCCCCACAAGCCTAGGTTGCAGGTGCAGGGACCTGGGCAGCCCTGATCCGCATATGATTTTCAAGCCTGCCTCTTTTCCCCACAAGCTAACCGGCTGGCCTTGGGCTGTTTGTAGGTCTCCTGGGAGTCATTATTTTTCTCCAGTGGCACCCAGAGCTATTCTCTCACCTCCATGATGAATCCTGACCGTTCTCTACAGTTACAGTTCACAGGGTGCAGTGGTTGAAATAGTTCCTTTCCACTCACAGTTCCACTTGATGTCTAGTTTGTTCTTGTTGGTTGTTAGTTTAATTTTTTATCCCTCCTTTGTGTTGGTCAGAGAGTGCCAAATGTGTGGGTGGGAGAGGGTAGCAGGGTTATGAGCTTTCCTCCCTTCTAGTTCTCTATTATGGCAACTTTCTTCTTCGATCAGTTTGCCAAGGTCGCCTATTTATCTTCCAGGTGCCAGTACTCTCAGGAACCTGCCACTTTTCCTCCTTATTAATTTTTTTTATGGGAGGTCTTACTCACAGCATTTCCTCGCCCCACGTTAATGAAGTCTCTCTCCCACAAAGTGACTTTAAACATTACTGGATATGATGAAAATCTCAGGTGCTATAACTGCCTGTTAAACAGTGCTAATGGTGATAATGCTGAATCAAAATGGAAATTGCACAGACAAGCACAGTTCAAAGTGTAGTGAAAAGAACAACACCTGTGTGATTCCGCCCTGGAAACTAGTGAAATACACACAATTCCCAATGTGGACTCTTGAAAGTCATTGGATATGAGGGAAATCCCAAGTGCTGTAAGTGCCTGCAAAAGTGCTATACTGCCGGTAAGGCTGACTCTCCATGGAAACTGCACTAATACTCACAGTTCAAAGTTGAGTGACAAGTGTAGTTCAAAGTTGAGTGACAAGTGTGACTAAAATGTGATTCTGCCTTTGGAAGTGATAAAAATCCACAAAGTTCCCAACTGGGACTCTGAATATTCACTGGATATAAGAAAAAACTTAGGTACACTAACTGCCTACAAAACAGCACTACTGCCAAGAAAACTGAATGTCAATGAAAATTGCACAAAAACTCAGAGTTCAAAGTAAGTGACTAGAGCAACTGCTATGTTATTCCCCTTGGAAACTGAGTGAAATACACACAGTTCAAAAAGCGGACTTTAAAAGTTACTGGATATGATGAAAATCTCAGGTGCTGTTATGGCCTTCAAAACAGCATTAATGCTGGAAATGCTGAATCACAATGGAAACTGCACATACAAGCACAGATCAAAGTGTAGTGAAAAGAGCAACACATGTGTGATATTACCCTGGAAACTGAGTGAAATACACACAGTTCCCAATACAGAATCTTGAGTCACTGGATATGAGGGAAATTCCAAGTGCTGTAAATGCCTGCAAAACAGCTATACTGCTGGTAATACTGACTCACCACGGAACCTGCACTAACACTCACAGTCCAAAGATTAGTGACAAGTGCTCCTAAAATGTGTTTCCGATTGAAAACTAATTAAAGTAGACATTGTTCCCAATTGGGACTCTGAAAATTCACTGGATATAAGGAAAAACGTAGGTGTTCCAACTGCCTACAAAACAGCATTACTGCCAGTAAAGCTGACTCTCAATGGAATCTGCACTAACACTCAGAGTTCGAAGTGAAGTGTAAAAAGGACCTCCTATGACTTATCGAAATGAAAAGTAAGTGAAATACACACAGTTCACAAAGCGGACTTTAAAAGTTACTGGATATGATGACAATCTCAGGTGCTGTAACTGCCTGCAACGCAGCACTAATGGTGGTAATGCTGAATCACCATGGAAACAGCACTAACTAGCAGAGTTCAAAGTGAAGTGAAAAGAGCAACATCTAGTGATTCCACCCTGGAAACTGAGTGAAATAAACACAGTTTCCAATACGGACTCTTGAAAGTGACTGGAAATCCCAAGTGCTCTAACTGCCAGCCAAACTGCACTATTGCAGGTAATGGTGATTCTCCATGGAAACTGCACTAAGACTCAGAGTTCAAAGTTTAGTGACACGTTCTACAATATGTGATTCCGCCTGGCAATCTGAGTAAAATACACATCGTTCCGAATTGGGACTCTGGAAATACAATGGATATAAGAAAATACTTAGGCGCTCTAATTCCCTACAAAACGGCACTACTGCCAGTGATGCTGCATCTCAATGGAAACTGCACTAACACTCAGAGTTCAAAGTATAGAGAAAAGAGCCATTCCTATGATCTTCTGCACTAGGAACTGAGTGAAATACACACAGTTCCCAATGAAGACTCTTTAAAGTGACTGGATATGACGGAATCCCCAAGTGCTCTAACTGCCATCCAAATGGAACTATTGCAGGTAAAGTTGATTCTCCACAGAAACTGCACTAAGACCCCCTATTCAAAGATTAGTGACAAGTGCTACAATGTGTGATTCTGCCTTGCAATCTGAGTAAAATACACATAGTTCCCAATTGGGACTCTGAAAATTCACTGGATATAAGAAAAAACATTGGCGCTCTATTTCCCTATAAAACGGCACTACTGCCAATGATGCTGAATCTCAATGAAACTGCACTAACACTTAGAGTTCAAATTGAGGTGAAAAGAGCCATACCTATGATCTTCTGCACTGGAAACTGAATGAAATGCACAGAGTTCACAAAACAGACTTTAAAAGTTACTGGCTCTGATGAACATCTCAGGTACTCTAACTGCCTGCAAAACAGCACTAATGGCAGTAATGATGAATCAGCATGGAAAGGGCACTAACTAGCAGAGTTCAAAGTGAAGTGAAAAGAGCAACACTTAAAGTTTCCGTCCTGGAAACTGAGTGAAATACACAGTTCCCACTGCGGACTCTTGAAAGACACTGGATATGAGGGAAATCCCAAGTGCTTTAACTGCCTGCCAAACTGCACTATTGCTGGTAATGGTAACTCTTCACGGAAACTGCACTAAGACTCAGAGTTCAAAGTTTAGTGTCAGGTGCTACAATATGTGATTCTGCACTGCAATCTGAGTAAAATACACATAATTCCCAATTGGGTCTCAGAAAATTCACTGGATATAAGAAAAAAATTAGGCACTCTAACTCCCTACAAAACAGCACTACTGCCAGTGATTTTGAATCTCAATGGACAGTGCACTAACACTCAGAGGGCAAAGTGGAGTGAAAAGAACCATTCCTATGATCTTCTGCACTGGAAAGTGAGTGAAATACACAGAGTTCAAAGTGGACTTTAAAAGTTACTGGCTATGACAAACGTCTCAGGTGAAGGAACTGCCTGCAAAACAACACTAGTGGCAGTAATGCTGTATAAACATGGAAACAGCACTAATTAACACAGTTCAAAGTGAAGTGAAAAGAGCAACACCAAGTGATTCCGCCCTGGAAAGCGAGTGAAATACACAAAGTTCCCAATGCGGTCTCTAGAAAATAACTGGATATGAGGGAAATTCCAAGTGCTCTCTCAGCCAGGCAAACCAAAATATTTCCAGTAATGGTGATGCTCCACCACTAAAGCTCACAGATAAAAGTTTAGTGAAAAGTACTTCAATATGTGATTCCGAATTCAAATCTGAGTAAAATACAAAGAGTTCCCAATAGGGACTCTGAAAATTCACTGGCTATAACAAAAATCTTAGGCACTATAATTCCCTAAAAAACAGCACTACTGCCAGTGATGTTGAAATTCTAAGGGAAGTGTAGTAACACTCAGTTCTTGAAGAAGAAGAAGAAGAAGAAGAAGAAGAAGAAGAAGAAGAAGAAGAAGAAGAAGAAGAAGAAGAAGAAAAGAAGAAGAAGAAGAAGAAGAAGAAGAAGAAGAAGAAGAAGAAGAAGAAAGAAGAAGAAGAAGAAGAAGAAGAAGAAGGAGGAGAGGAGGAGGAGGAGGAGGAGGAGGAGGGGGAGGGGGGAGGGGGAGGGGAGGGGGAGGAGGAGGAGGAGGAGGAAGAAGATTTAGAAGAAGAACAAGAAGAGGAAGAAGAAGAAGAAAAACGAAGAAGAAGAAGAAGAAGAAGAAGAAAAGAAGAAGAAGAAGAAAGAAAAAGAAGGAGAGAGGATGGGGGAGAGAGGGGGAGGGGAGGGGGGAGGGGAGGGGAGGGGGGAGGGGAGGGGAGGGGAGGGGAGGGGGAGGGGAGGGGGAGGGAAGGAGGAGAAGAGGAAGAAGAAACAGTAATCAGTTACCAATTCACTTTACTCCACCAATATTTGTATGTTTTGTGCTTGGTTCTGTGTACAAAATAGATACATTCCCTTACTTCTGAGAGCTGCTTTCATGCAGGTGACAGTGAATAATAAAGACAAGAATCCCACCCCTTCCTGTAGAGGGGCTGAGAGGAGGGACATGAATGTATCAGTTGGGGCAGCAAGAAAGGGGGGTGTGTGGACAGCTGTGTCCATCAAGCTGATCAGTGCAGATGGTGGGATGCAAGCAATGCTCTTGGAAAGTGATGTTCTGGAGTGAGGTTCCCATGGAAGGAACAGCCTGTGGTGGCCTGGCTTTTGCTCAGGGTGCCAGGCAGAGGGGATGTGGATCTGCTAGATCAGAGGGAATGGGAGGGACACAGGAATGGGTGTCATAGACCTGGGAAGGGGCCACCCTGTGAGGCTGGGCCTGACTGTGGGGATGGCGAGCCCCTGCCTGGCTGTGAGCAGACCAGGGCCTGGTTCAGCTCCCAGGTAGCAGTAGAAACTAGTCTGTGTGTCTCCAGGTGAGAGAGGAGGGGCTCAGGCCAAGTGGCTCTTTGGAGGTGTAGGGGTCTCCTGAGGACAGCACAGTCCTGTCCTTTCTTCCCAGGCCTCATCAGGTGAAGAGCCCTGACTGTGGAACAGGCTGGGTGAAGCTTTTTCTTCTTCTTTTTTTTTAAATATTTATTTATTTATTTATACAAGCACTGGGTACAGTCAGAAGCGCGGGAGGGTGAGAGAATTCACCAGAGCCAGAGCGGGGAGCGGAGCAGGCAGACTGATGAAGTACACTGCTGAGGGGAGCAGCGGGCGGCAGGAGAGGTCTGCACGCCATGTGGGACCCTCCTCCGGTGGCCGGGGAGCAGCCGGAGATCTAACTGGCACTGCAGAGGCTGTGGGCAGCTTCGCAACCCGGTGCTCAACCACTGCGCCACCGGGGAGGCCCTCTTCTTCTTTTTTTAATTGAGACTACATTAATTTACACACTGCATAGATGTGAGGTGTAGAGCTTCTCAGCAGGCAACTGTATATTTCTCACATACCCATTAGCAAAAGTCCAATCACAATCCTTCACCAAGATATACCCTCCACCCTCTGTCCCCTCTGGTGACTGCCATTTTTTTGTGGTTGTTGATTGCTTTTTTCCCTTCATATTCCACAAATGAGTACAATCCTATAGTATCTGTCTTTCTCAATTTGACATAGCATGCTTCCCTGAAATTCTATCCATGTAGTTGAAAATGGCGAGATTTCTTCTTTTTTCAGTATCTGAGTACTATTCCATTATGTGTGTGTATGTTATACGTAAATCACATTTTATTAATCATTTCATCTGTTCTTTAGAACTTGGGTTGTTCCCTATTTTGGCAATTGTAAATTGCACTGCCATGAAAATAGGGGTCCTGTCTCATTTTGAATAAGTGTTTTCTTATTCATAAGGTCAATATCCAGAGGTAGAAATACTGGAATTCTTTTTTATTTTTTTAAGAACCACCATATTGTTTTCCCAAATGGCTGCACCAGTTACATCCAACCAATAGTGCACAAGGATCCTTTAATCCTTGTTCCTCACAGAATTTATTTCTTGACTTTTGATAATAGACATTTTTACTGGTGTGAGCAGAAATCTCATTGATTTTTTTCAAATGTTGACCCATCATTTTGTTGCTGAAATAAACCTCACTCTGTCATGATGTGTGATCCTTTTTCATGTGTAATTGAATTTGGTTTGCTAAGGTCTTGTTGAGGAAGTTTGCATCTGTGCTCATCAAGGATTGGTCTGTAGCTTTCTTTTTTATGTGATGTCCTTCTCTGCTTTTGGTATCAAGGGAATGTTGGGCTCATGAGATGTGATGGCAACATTCCCTCTTCTTATGTCTTTTTGAAGAGTTGAGAAGTCAGGTGTTAGTTCATCTTTAAAGAGTTTGTAGTAGTCACTGAAAATGTCTGGTGCTGCACTTTGATTTTCAGGAAACTTTTGATTCATGTTTTAGTGTCTTTGCTTGTAGTTGCTTTGTTCTAAATCTCCCTGACTCAGTCTCAGAAGGTTGTATACTTCTAAGAATTTGTTACTTTCCTCTAGGTTATTTGAGGTCATTCAATTTATCAACATATAGATATTTGGTATTATGACATAATATTTGGTATTATGATCCTTTGTATCCTAATGTGTCTGTTGTAACTTCTCCCCTTTTATTTCTTATTCTATTTATTATTTTTTTTCCTTTTTTCCTCCTTGAAAGTGTAGTAAAATTTTCGTCTGTTTTGTTTATTTTTTTCAAAGAACCATATTTTGGTTTCATTGATTTTTTTTTAAATCTGTCTCTGATTTCTCTGTCATTTATTTCTGCTTTAATATTTTTTTCCTTCTACTATCTCTTGGTTTCATTTGTTCTTTCTAGCTGTTTAGATTCTTTACCTGAGCTCTGTCTTGACTCTAGGTGTGGCCTGTATTGCTCTATATTCCCCTCTTAGTGCTGCTTATGCTGTGCCCACTGATGGGTTGTCATTTGTCTCAAGATATTTTTAAATTTCTTGGTTGCTTTCCTTCTTAACCCAAGAGTGATTTGGTAGTGTGTTGTTCAACCTGCACATGTTACTTTTCCCCCTGGTTTCCTTTTATAGTTCTTCAAGTTTGATACCATTGTGATCAGAGATATATGATTTCAGTCATCATGAATTTATGACTCTTGTTATGTGACCCAACAGTGATGTATTTGGAGGCTATTCCAGGTGCACCTGACAAGAATATTATTTAGCTTTTTGGAGTGTAGCACCCTATAAATATCTATTCAGCCCAGGTGGTCTAATTTCTCACTTAAAGTTATAGTTTCCAGGAGTTCTGTCAGGTGGTGTGTCCTTGATGAAAGTGTGGTATTGAAATCTTTACCACTCTTGTGTTGCTGCCAATAGATGTTTTCAGATTTGTTAATAGTTGCCTTATGTATTTTGCTGCTCCTTTGTTCGGTGCATGTGTATTGATGAGTGTTATTTCTTCCTGATGTAGGATTCCTTAATTGTATGATGTTCATCTCTGTCTCTTGTTATCATTTTTGCTGGAAGCTTATTTTATCTTCTATGGCAGCTCCTGCAATTTTGGGGGTGCCCCATTTTCTTGTGTTTTTCCCAAGAACTGTTTTGATCCAGTCTCCTGGGGACAGCATAAAGTTGGGTTTTATTTTTTGGTGCAACCAGTCACTCAGTGTGCTTTTCTTTGGTGAGTTCAATTCATTTCCATAAAGGATGATTACATGATGACTTACTACTGTGCTTTTGTCTTTAGTCAAATCCAGCCAAGAAATGTGTGGTATCTGGAGAGGGTGGTGAGGGCTCCAGGGTCACTGCCTCATAGGTCCCTTGGTCAGTTTGGAGGATGGTGTCAGCCGGGAGGCCCAGACATTAGCCATGTGGCTGGGGTTCTGACCTGGGCACTGCCATAACCCCTCAGTCTCCATATCCTTGTTTCTGAGAGGGTGTGGGGGAGGGGTGTCAGGACAGTATCACTTCCCAATTCACAGAGTGCTGGGGAGGGATCTCCAAGATCACATGGAGAAAGTAACTGCTGAGGTAATGTAGTGGGCCTTTCGTCAGCTCCCTGAGCCACTTTTGTTCCTGTGCCCACATGTGGCTTTCAAGACCCAGCTCCCATGTCCCCTTCCTGCTGAGGAAGGAACCTCCCTGGCTCTGTCCTTGGCCCCCTCTGATGCAGCTACTACATCCCTTCTCTCCTCACACACCCCAGGCTGCAGGTCCTCCAAGGTGGGGTCACGTGGTTCTTTGTGACCCAGCACCCAGTGGAGTATGTTCCTGTGCAACAGCATGCATTGGGGACCCCAAATGCTTGACTGCAAGTCTGTGCCATCAGAGTCACCTGGGGTGTATTTAGAGAGAAGTTCCCAGGCCTGTCCCCAGAAGCAGAGAGTGGGCTCTGGCTGCCCAGGGCTGGGGAGGGGAAGATCCTTCCACTCTGATCACGGCCCTTCAGATCCACCAACATCTCGTCCCCATCGCAGCCTCCTGAGACCCAGAGCAGGAGCCTCTGAGTGAGGTCCCTCCTGCTGCCTCCCCCTCAGAGACTGTGCGAGTTGCCAGATCTTTGTTTTAGGTGCAAAGTATGAAGTGATTGGTATAAACTATTAAAAAATTAAGGCAATAAAGTGATCAGTGGCTGTTTTCTTACAAGAAATAGTGGAGACTGAGTAAGTCACATGACGGTCAAGTTCCTGATAGCAGACAAGTGTCCTTCAAAATAAACTTGAATTAAAAAAAATATTCCTAGTGTTTTAAGATTCCATTTAATTTTGTTGTTCATTTATTTTTCAGACTATCCCAAGAGCGGTGTCTGCCAGTTCACGTCACAGAGGGGCTGTCAGCAACCTGGAGCTGTGAGCGGGGCTGACTCTGACCCGCCTGCAGGGAGTGGGGCCCTGGAGCCCCAGAATCTGCCCCCAAGTCTGGTCCTTCAGGGCAGCACAGGCCTTGATCTGCCCTCCTCTTGGTTCCCTGAATCTCCCTGACACCCCAGCATTGGGGAACTGAGCGGGGATGTTCTGGAAGAGAAGGGGGACTCCCCTTAACTACCTTTCCCCCATTTCTCTGCCATCCCCTGCATCAAGACAAAACATGTAAGACCTTTGATGGAAAGGAGCTTAAGTGCAATTAGCATGCAACAAAGAAAAAGGAAATAATAAAGTTTCCAAATCAAGCACCAAAGTCACCATCCCCTCGTGGGTAAATGTTCAGCCAAACAGGGTTGGCCCAAGCAGGGCCTGAAAGCCTATCACAGTCTAAAGCCCCTCCTGGAGGGACCCATAGAAAAGGGTGGAGGGAGCTGACAAGTCTGGAAGGAAAAAAGCAAAATCAAGATAGAAGCTGCCATTGTCACCACCACATGGATTTATCACCCACGTCTGTGTCACCCAGTCCAAGGCCAAGAAGCAAGTGCAGCTTCTTCACGTGTCTCTGCTCCATGTGCTGCCCCCAGGTCTCCTTCTGGCTCCATCCTGCTTCCTTCCTCCTCAGCCTCCTTTCCAGCTGCTTCTCCCTGCTCAGCTCCACCCTCCTTGGCTGGGGCAGGAACCTGAACCCTCCCCTGGGGGCCCCCCATTACAGTCCTCTCCATCACCAGCATGTGTGTGTGTGTGGGTGACACCAGCCCTGCAAGGACTGGCAAGGCCCCGGATGTGCACAGTTCTCTGGGCAGTTACAGGCCAGCACTGTTGCATCCCCCAAGGTGAGACAGATGCTCCAGCCCCCCAGTGAGAGCCTGTGTCACCCACACAGACCTTCCCCTCACAGTATCCCTGGTGGTTCCCCTTCCCTGCCTGGTCCTCTCTGGCTCCCCCTGCACCCCTTTCCACCTCTGTCCCATAAAGTCCCCATTTCCATCCTCTGCTCTCTTTTCCAGGAGCCTCCCCATCTTCCTAGTCAATGCCCTGGGGGATCTTCTAGGCCCCTCCCCTCATCCAAGGATGGAGAATGTAAGGTGATTCCCAGGAGGAGGGGCTTTCGTCCTTGGAAGCAGAAGCAGAAACAAATTACAGGGACCCTGGAATCTAAGTTTCCATCCCAAAATTCTGAGGGGACCTATATATTTAGGGATTTTCCCAGAACCTGGGAGGCAGTTGCCATGTCCACTAGAGACTAAAAATAAGGACACTGAAACTGACACAGGACCTGGGCGCCCCCTTGTGTGCAGATCCCTGTCCTGCCACTGGGGGCCCAGGAAGCCTGGGGAGGGCCTGGCTGAGTGGGAGAAAGGGCAGCTCTGGTCTCCTGTGCTCAGCCCTGTGGCCACATGGGGGCGCTGCTGCGCTGTTCCGGATTCTGGTGGAGCTGCTGGGATGGGGCGGGGTCTGAGTTGGGCAGAGTTGGGGGTCCTGGAGGGCGGCGTCCTGGGGGTGAGATGCTCTGCGAGGAGTCTGAGCAGCAGGGCTCAGAGGAAAGGAGACTCCGGAGCCTGCCCTGGGTGTGAGGTTTCCAGCTTTTTCTCCAGGACCCCTCTCTCCAGTCCCTGGATAACAAAACCTGGGGAAACAGGAAAGTAGATCATTTTTCCCTTCTACAACCTATTTAGTATTGAGGACATTGAAAAAAAATAACATTTAAGGAATACTGTTAAATTTACAGAAAAGTTGCAAAGGTAATACAGTTCTTGTTTACCCCACACCATTTCCACTTTGTTAACATCTTAAATAACTAAAGTTGTTATTTTTTTATAGCTAATAAAGCAATGGTGACGCAATAACCAAACTCCATGCTTAATTTCCTTGAATAGTTTCTCAGTGCCTTGTTCTCTCTCCTCACCTTCTAGGATACCTATAACTCTTTTTTTTACGATTTATTTATGCATATAAGAACTGGGGTACAGGCCAGAGGCATGGGGGGCAAGAGGATTCACCAGAGACAGAGTGGGGAACAAAATGGGCAGACTGACTGAAATCCACTGCTGAGGGGAGCAGCGGGCAAGTCAGGAGAGGTCTGCTGTGCCATTTGGGTAGCTCCCTGGCTGGGGCTAGAACTCCTGCTGCAGTGGCTGCTGATAGCTTCATAGGTTGCATCTTAACCCCTTGCACCACCAGGGAGGTCCTATGGAAGCACAGTCCGGCAATACTGGAGGGTGCTTTTGGACTTAGGGTCTTGCCATTCAAAGGCAAAAAGCAGTTAATCCTGGACATCTATTGGGATACAGAAAAAGGCATCCTTAAGATCTGATATGGAAAACCACCCAAAGTCACCAGGTATGGCAGTTAATAAGGTGAAGGGATTAGGTACGGTGGGATGTAAATCCTGGACAATGTCATTAATGGCCCTTAAATCTTGGACAAAACGGTACTCGCCTGTATAGGGTTTCCTTACTGGCAACATTGGAGTGTTGTATGGTGAGCGGCAGGGCCTAATGAGTCCAGATTGAAGGAATCTTTTTAACACTGGATCAATTCCCCTCAAGGCCTCCTCCTTTAAGGGGTATTGCTTCCTCCTTGGGGTTTTGTTCCCTTCTATCACTTCTTTTTTTTTTTTTAAAGATTTATTTATTTTTATACAAGAACTGGGGTACAGGGCAGAAGCGAGGGATGGTGAGAGGATTCACCAGAGACAGAGAGGGGAACAGACCAGGCAGACAGACCGAAATACACTGCTGAGGGGAGCATTGGGTGAGGCAGGAAAGGCCTGCCCCACCATGTGGGAATCTCCCTGGCTGGCCAGGAATCGACCCAGTGCTGCAGAGGCTGCAGACAGCATCACAGCGCAGCGCTCAACATGCTGCGCCACCAGGAGGCTCCCTTCAATCACTTCTATCTTTACAGGCTCTGCATTTTTCGCACGTCCTGGGGTCCCACCAGTCCATACCCATTTACTTACTCGTTCAACGATTTCTGAAGGTAAAACTTTAACTTTTGGTAGAACATCTTGAGTAAATAACATCTGGAACTGCAGAGCATGCTCTGGAAGAACATGTAGGTAAAGCCTCAGATATTGGGGTGAGAATATAATTCGTGCATTGAGCTTACTTAATAGGTCATGACCAAGCAGAGGGATTGGACACTCTTCCATGTACAGGAAACTGTGCTGGAGCTGTGTGGTGCCCAGCCAGCACTCCAGAGGTTGTAGGAAGGCTTTCTGTTGTGGCCTTCCCGTAATCCCAGTGACTGCTGCAGTCTCTTTGCTCACTTTAGTCAATTTAGAATTCAGGACTGAGAATGTCGCTCCAGTGTCCACCAAGAAATCAATCAGACGATCCCCCACAGTGAGTGTTACCAGGGGCTCTGAGGGGGTTTTTCTAATGGGCTTCTTTAGATCTAGTGGAGCCCCCAGGTACCCCTATTCTTCATCTGAACCTTCTCCCTGTGCTGTCATTTGTCTCCTCTGCTCTTGGCTCTAAATTCCTTCTACTCTCCATCTTCCCTCCTATCTTCATCTGAGCCTCTACTCTGTGCTATCATTTCTCTCCTTTCCTCTCTCCGTGGTTCCGGGTTCTGTGTGCTCTGTCTATATTCCATCCAGTCACCCCTGTGTGAGTCATCCTGTCATGGTGTCCTCAGTCTTCTTTCCTGTCTTCTGTCATTATTGCATCTGCTGCTCCCCTGTAATCTGGGACAACTGCACTTCCAATGTCCCTCTTCCCTGCAGTGAGCACACTGATTTCTCCCTAGGGGTTCTCTTCTCCTGGATTCACTTCTGGGTTCACGTCTCAGTCTGTGACTGTTTCCCTGAAACCCTGTCCTGTGCTCTCTTTGTACAAAAACTGCTGCAGGCTTCGGTCTCCCGTCCTCTCTATTATTATAAACCCAAAATGTCGAGTCCACTATCTGGGACAGACTCATCTCTTATGTCATCCACCTCTGCTAACTTTCTCCTTATGTCTGGGACACTATGTGTGATGAACGCCATAGTGATCAGACGAGCATTTTCTGGGGCATCTGGGTTACTATCCATGTGGTTGGTGTACGTCTGAAAAATTCTCTCAAGGAACTCCGATGTATTTTTTATTATTATTTTTTTGTTTGGGGATTCCCTGCTGCAGTCCCACCAGTAAACATTTTTTGTAGAGCTCTAACATCGCCATTCCTCCATTGTTGGCATCCCCTTTGGGATCCACCACTGGGACAACCATCTCTGGCTCTGGGGATTCTCTGCCCTGTTGGTGGAGATGGTCAGCCTCCTCCCTGGCTTTCCTGAAAACTGTTCTCTGCTTGTGCAGAGTCAGCAAAGTTTGAAGCATGGACTGTATATCTGCCCAGTTAGGGCGGTGGGAGAGGAAGATAGAGGCAAACAAGTTTGCCATCCTCTTAGCAGCCTGCCAGTATGAGGGGACAGAACTCCTCCAATTTAGGAGGTCCATGGTGCTAAAGGGATGGTGTGACCAAAAGTACCCAGCAGGTCGCCCATGTTCATTCAAGCCACCTACTGGCAGCTGTCAGAGAGGAAACTGTCCTGCTTCAGGGTGACTCTTCCTGCCAAAGTGGGTGCCCCATCTAGTGTGGGGTGCCCCAGGAGTCTGGGTGGGAGGGGCCTTGTCACATGGAGAAAGACTTTGTCCTGATGTGTTTAAGGAGTTTAACATGCGGTAATCCTCCTCTTCTAACTCTGCGCTCTTGCAGTCCTCATGGAAAGGGGAAGGTTTTTCCCTTCTCTGTGCCACCAGCCGAGCCTCCGCCATATCCAATTTATGGAGGGCAGCCTGTAGCTGGTCCTGCATACTTTTATTTTATTTTATTTTTTTTTTAAATATGTGTAGGTATGGGTTTTTTTTTTTAATAGAGGCATTTATTTTTATTTTATTTATTTGTTTGTTTGTTTATACAAGCACTGGGTACAGTCAGAAGCGCGGGAGGGTGAGAGAATTCACCAGAGCCAGAGCGGGGAGCAGAGCAGGCAGAAGGACCGAAGTACACTGCTGAGGGGAGCAGCGGGCGGCAGGAGAGGTCTGCGCGCCATGTGGGACCCTCCTCCAGTGGCCGGGGAGCAGCCGGGGATCGAACCGGAGCAGCAGAGGCTGCGGGCAGCTTCGCAACCCAGAGCTCAACCGCTGTGCCACCGGGGAGGCCCTCCTGCATACTTTTAAAAGCTTGATCCTGCATGCTTTTAAAAGCTGACTCAAAAACACTGTGGTTTTCATCCCTCATACTCTTAATAGTTAAATCAAGAGCCTGATTTTGTTGTTGCATAGCTAAGCTAAGAGCCTGAATTTGTTGCTGCATAGCTAAGTGAAGAGCCTGAATGCATTCTTGCACATTCTCAGTATGTGAAGTAGAACATCCCCCTCTCATAGAACCAAGAATGTAGCAAATGGCGCTTACACACATTACAAAAAAAACCCCAGAAGCAAAGATTGTAAAGTAGGGATGGCTTGTAAACCACCCACATATGTGTACAGAAGTAAAAAAAAAGTGCAATATACTAGGTTTTATCAAATTATGTACATTTATAAAACTGGTGATAATATTTAATGGAAAAAGGCTACTTAAACTCAAGGCTGAAAAAAAACTGAAAGAACTCAAGCTAGGCATAAAATTGCTTAAGCTCATGGTTGAGGCCATGCTTTGGTCAAAAACACACCCACAAGAGAGAGCTGTAGACAAGGGGTGGGGGGAAGTAGACTTTTCAAGACCTGAGACAAAGATTACACCATGTGTCCTGCAGACCTAGTGGCACTTGAGGTGACGATAGCAAGGAAAGTTACTTTGGGCTGGTCAACCACAGGTGTAACCTTGTCAACAACGTTGAACACCAAACTTTTACAGGACAATACCCATATGAAATGGGATGTGTGACTGTGGGTCCTCACCTGGGCGCTTAAAAGGGCTTTATTAATGCTTGACTGCAGGCACACACAAATGGTTAATAAAAGGTTTATTTACAAAAGAAGGGGAAATTTAGAAATGAATAACTCAGGGAGAAAAAGAGGGAGCTAAATTTGTGAATGCGTCCTACAAGTTCTGTTGACCTGGAATCCCAAAAGCACGCTGAGAGCTGGCGACAAGCCAAGAGCCATGTGCAGCCAACACAAGACCTCATGTCAGGTTTTACACCACCTGGTAGCTTAACTCCACCCTCAGGTCCCTGCAACCCTCCCTTTGGTGATGATGGGATTTGTCATTCCCAATGTCTTGATGGCTTTGGTCTGGAGTAGGGGTGGAGTCCACAAAACCTGTGTGGAGCTTGCTCAGGACATCCTCTCCCCCTAACATTGTCACTATACTTTTTATTTTGGAAAAAAGTTTTCATAAAAATAATTTATTCCTATTAACATGTAGGGTTGTTAATATCATTCTAAATGAATAAGTATTTTTCAATTTTTGATCTCTAGTATGGCAAATATTGATAGATATAACCCACAAAATTATTGTGGATCCTCATTCATCTGTAAGAGTGTATTCAGATCATAAAGACAAAAATTTTGAAAATCACTGATCTAAACAGACCCTGGGACTCAGAGAGACGGTTTGAGAAAGGCTCTCCTCAATGCAGAAGCAAAGACGCCAGAGCCAAGAACCACCTGCAGGAGGGTCGGGATACAGTCCCAGCTCCTCAGTCCTGGTTCTTAGGGCTTCAGGCCTCAGGACAGTGTTTGGGTGGGGAGCCAAGCAAAGGGAATATTCATCTCAACTTTGCCCTATCACAGGCTGCACCAAGTCCTTCACCCCATACACGACCATCCGGATAAGTCAATCAGTGTCAAGGTTTTCGGGGTGTAAAGTCTGCACTGGGTTTTAGAGTCTTCCCAGACCAGGAGGATCCGGACTATGCCACCCCCAACCTTCCTCCTGCTGCTGTCCGGGACCCTGGTCCTGACTGAGACCTGGGCAGGTGAGTGCGAAGTTTGGAGGGGATGGCTTGGGCCGGGGAGGAGCGAGAGGGCCACCCTGCGGCGGAGCAGGACCCGAGAAGGGTCCCCCGACTGCCCTCTCCTCAACCTGCACCAAACCGCACACATTGGCCGGCCTGGGAATCCTGCTCCTCCCTTCCACCCTCTCCTGTGCCCCGCCCTTCTCCCATTGCCCCTTTTCAGTCTAACGAGCGCTTTCGCCCTCTCCCCCTGCCGTCCCCTTCACCCTTGTACCCAGACACTGGTGGGGTCTCAGCCTCCCCCAGGCTCCCACTCCGTAATGTACTTGCACACCATGATGTCCCGGCCCGGCCCCAGGGAGCCCCACTTCATCTGTGTGGGCTACATGGACAACATGCAGCTCTTGTGGTTTGACAACGACCCAAGTCCAAAAATGGAGGCAACAGTGCCGTGGATGGAGCTAGAGGGGTTGGAGTATTGGGAGAGACAAAAGCAGATTGTCGAGAGCCACTTACACCTGTCCAGGTTCCAATTGAACAACCTGTGGATGTACTACACCCAGAGCGGAACAGGTGTGTGATCCCCACCTAAGGGCAGGGGTTACCCTCCAGTCTCTGGGTCCGAGCTTCCCCTCGAGGCCTTGGAACTTTTACCCTGTTTCTGTGTTAGTTTATTACAAATCCCCATCAGCTGTGCTTGCCTGGGGATGGGAGGTGCTAAGTGGGCACGACTGACATGGCGGGGGCAGCCAGGGCCTCACACCTTGCAGGTGAGGAATAGCTGTGAAGTGGGCCTGGACGGTAGCCTAAGCCGGTTCAGTCAATTAGCCTATGATGTCGTTGATTCCTTCACCCTGATGGAGGAGCTGTGCACCAGGACCCCAGCGGGCATGAAGATGCAGACCTGGGAGGGTGAGTGGGAGGACATCCTCGCCTCAGAATTCCACACTCCCCAACTGGAACACAAGTGTGGGCAGTGGCTCCAAGGACAACTGAAGAAAGGAAACCGGACACTGCATGCAAGTAAGAGTTGCCTCAGGCCTCCCTAGGGCCAAGGCTGGAGTCCTGCACAGGGAAGGAAAGTGGCTTAAGGCCAGATACCACCCTCCTATGGCCCCAGAAAGTGAGGAGTTTGCCTGGGTGTCCAGATCCTCGAAAGTGACCCCTAGAGTACCAGACCTTCCTGGGGGCAATTAAGGAATGCACTCTTTCCAGGTAAAGAAAACAGTCCTGAAATAACTGATTCTCTCTGATCCTGGTGGTGTTCTGGTGAGCCATGTATTTCCTGCTCACATCTGGTTCTTGGTGGTCTTGGTTCTGACTCCAACTTTCCTGAGTCACTTGAGCCTGAGAAGTCTCTAGTCTCTCCCTCAGAGGCCTGCAGTCTGCTACCCTGAACTGCTGTACCCTGATTCTAGAACTTTCCAAGGATTAGGAGACTATCCCAGTGATCTAAGGCCAGGCTGCTATTCCAGTTTTGCACTCTGTCCACCCAGTGCAATTATCTGTCCATTCTCAGGATGGTCACATGAGGCTGCTTCAGTGGCTTATGAAAGTAACCCAAAGCATAAATTTTCAGAACTCCCAAAGACACTCGTGACCCTCCACACTACATCTGACCACGAGGTCACCCTGAGGTGCTGGGCCCTGGGCTTCTATCCTGCGGACATCACCCTGACCTGGAAGCAAGATGGGGAGGACCTGACCCAGGACTCGGAGCTGGTGGAGACCCTGCCTGGGGGGAATGGAAACTTCCAGAAGTGGGCGGCTGTGTAGGTGCCTTCTGGAGAGGAGCAGAGATACACGTGCCATGTGCAGCATGAGGGGCTGCTGGAGCCCCAAGTCCTGACACGGGGTAAGGAGGAGGTCATGGGCACAGAGCTTCTCAGGGGCATCAGGAGCCCTTCTGGGGCCATTCAGCAGGATGGGGGCTGATGCCTGAAAGTCAGAGTCTCACCTTTTCCCTTCCACAGCCACCTCCTCAGTCCTCCTTCCCCACCGTGGACATCATTGCTGTCTTGGTTCTCTTTGGAGCTGTGCTCACTGGAGCTATAATTTGGAGGAAGAAGCTCTCAGGTAGAGAAAACCTCATATGAGGTCTGAGATTTCTTGTCTGACATCTGCTTGATACTGTGAGGGATGATCCCACACACATGCACTTCCTCAGCTGAGAGCCGGCTTTGCTGACACTTTTTTGTAAAGCACATGAAACTCCTTTGTATGAAAAGTGAAGGACAAATATTTCAACTTGATCACTTTGGTCATGGGGACCTCACTTGAGTAGCTGCAAGTAAAAAGGAAATGTCCCTGCTAAGGATGGAGGAGGCTGGCACAGCTCCCACACGTGCTTTCTCCTCATGTTCCCCAATCCTGTCCTGGAGCCCAGGACAGGCCAGTTCCTCACAAAATGTTTTCTTCCTACAGATAGAGAAGGAGGGAAATACTAAGTCTGGATATAAGTGGGGTAAGAAGGCCCTTAGAAAAATGTAAATGGTGGGCCTCCCTGCTGGCACAAGGATTTGGGCACGGTACTATGGGGCGGTCCGCTGCCTCTGCAGTGCAAGTTCAGTCTCTAGCTGGCCAAGGAGCAGGCCCCATGGTGAGGCAGACCTCTCCTGTCTCACCTGCTGCTCCCCTCAGCAGTGTATTTCAGTCAGTCTGCCTGTTCTGTTCCCCACTCTGTCTCTGGTGAATCCTCTCACTCCCCATCCCACAACTTTGGCCTGCACCCTAGTTCTTGTATGCATAATTAAAAAAAAAAAAGGGCCTCCTCAGTGGCGTAGCAGTTGAGCGCTGGGTTGCGAAGCTGCCTGCAGCCTCTGCAACATTGGTTTGATCCCCTGCCACCAGGTAAGTTTCTCACATAGCGCACAGACCTCTCCTGCCTCCCGCTGCTCCCCTCAGCAGTGTACTTCATTGGTCTGCCTGCTCTGCTCTCCTCTCTGACTCTGGTGAATTCTCTCACCTTCCCATGCTTCTGACTGTACTCAGTGCTTGCATGAATAAATAAATAAATCTTAAAAAGAAAAAAAAAAAACTATCCCCTGGCAGAGAAGCTGGGGGTAGTGTGTCATCTTTCTGGAGGGCAAGCCCCTTCCAACCCCCTGCCTAAAGCATCTGGCTGCCCCAGACCTTCCCACAGGGGTTGCAGGCTGCCCACTTCCTGCCAGACCAGAGGGGATAGGGAATCCCAGCAGGGGGGCAGACAATGCCTCCACCTAGTGGCCAAAAATCCCCCCACCCCCAGACCTTCTTCCTACCTCCATCCCTGACAGATCTGGCCTTCCCAAACCACTTTTGATCTTCTCATGTCTCTTGGGTTTAAGCAGACCACGTTCCCCCCAGAAGGGAATTATGACTGTTTTGTGCTCAGTTCTGATCTCCTCCTCTGGGTGCCCCCATCTCCAACAGCAAGAGGTATATTGGGGTATATTTTTTAAGATTTATTTATTCATTCAGTCATTCATTCATTCAGTCATTCATTCATTCATTTATTTATACAAGAACTGGTGTACAGGCCAGATGTGCGGGAAGGTGAAAAGATTCACCAGAGACAGCAGGGAACAAAACAGGACAGGCAGACTGACGAAATACACTGCTGAGGGGAGCAGCAGGTGAGACAGGAGAGGTCTGCCTTGCCATGTGGGACCCTCCCCTGACAGCTGGGATCGAACTGGCGCTGCAGAGGCTGCAGCGGCGCTGCAGAGGCTGGGATCGAACTGGCGCTGCAGAGCTTCACAGCACTGCGCTCAACCACCTGCGTCACCAGAGGACACCCGGGGTATTTTTTTTTTTTTTAATAATACTCCAAGCCCTCACTGTTCCTTCCCTTCTGTGCTGCCACCTTTCAACCGCAGTAGCAACCCTGTGCTGTCTGATTCTGTGTAGAAATGGGATGTCGTAGAGATGACCCACTCCCCACACTGCCTTTTTCCCCTCCCTCCTCCCTGGTCATGGCCACTGATGTAGGCAGGACCAGTAAGGGACCTTCTATTATAAAGGAAAAGCACAACAATTGAAAGAAAACTGTATATATGTTTGTTTCTTCTAATCCTTGTCACAAGGTGAGGTTCTTGGGTTAAAGAACAGGATATTAAACTTTTAGATAAATGAATGGAAGCACTGAGAACCATCCAGGATCTGAATGTTTCCTGTGCTAGGTCTGTGCAGGAGAGGCTGTGAGGAGCCAAGGGAGACAGGGCCTGTGTCCAGTTGGTGCTCAGTGTGTCGTGGGCTTTGACGTGGTCACTCCTCAGGGGTCATCTCTCTGCTCCTTTGTCCTTGTCCTTCAGGAGCACCTGTCCCAGCAGGGCCTGTGATCACAGGTACTCAGACACCACCTGGGCCTGTCCTGTCTCTAGGGCCCTGGGCAGCAAGGACTTCATGTGGCTGAGTCAGTCCAGGCCCTTAGTTACCATCTTCTGGGTATTTGTTCTGTCTTTATTTTTATCAGGAATTATGCTTGTTTTGTGTTCAGTGCTGATCTCCTCCTCTGGGTGCCCCCATCTCCAACAGCAAGAGGTGTTTATCCTGTCATTGTCCCCACAAGGCCCAGGGTGGCACCTACACACAGGATTGTCCCCGCAAGACCCAGAGTGGCACCTACACATGGGAGTCTGTGGTGTTGAGAGTAGATGTTTAGTGTTTGGTCTAGCTCTTGCTCCCTGGCATTTCTCTGTATTATTCCTTCCATCTTCTCTCTGACCTTCTTAATGTCAGATTCTGCAATTAGCAGAAAGGAGGGATCCAATTTTTCTCAGATAAATTCCTATTATGTTTCCATCTTCTCTGTTCACCTATCCTATCTACCTGCCTTTAGCTGTAGTAATCCTAGTGCTGGAAACAACTAAACTTATGGATTTATAAATAACATTCAAAATTCACAGTTGTTTGGAATATGGGGCCCATAAACACTTAGAACCCTTCTTTTCTAAAAGGGGAAATGAAATTGTGTGCTGTAGTGTGCAGGGGGGTTGCTGTGGGAGGAGCGGAGGGAGAGAAGAGCAGCACTTATAAGAAAAATAGAAGGTGATGAGCTAGAGTGGCCACAAAACTGCATTTGAACTGAGGCTAAATTAACAAAGATAATGTCTCTAGAATAAGGAGGTGTCCTACATTGACTATTCAAATAACATTTACCAAACGTCAGATATTTGGCACACAGTATTTTTGCATTTAGGAATATCAGTGAACTAAAAACAGACAAAATTTGCTGGCCTCGTAGAGTATATGTCCAATTGAGGAGAGTCAGAGTATTTTTTTCCAGCATAATGTGTTAGTTTTCTGCTGCAAAAAACTCTCACAGTGGGGCCTCCCTGGTGGCGCAAGGGGTAAGACCCAACCTATGAAGCTCACTGCAACCACTACAGGGAGCAACCCACATGGCACAGCAGACCTCTCCTGACTTGCCCACTGCTCCCCGCAGCAGTGTATTTCAGTCAATCTGTCTGTTCTGTTCCAGACTCTGTCTCTGGTGAATCCTCTCACCCCCCACATCTCTGGCCCATACCCCAGTTCTGGTATGCATAAATAAATAAATCTTTTAAAAAAACTATCATGGTAGATTAAAGTAAAAAAAAGATTATCTTAGAGTTTTGAAGGTCAGAAGACCTTCAAAGAAGACTAAGATGTGTCCATAAGTTGTGTTTCTTCTGGGAGCTCTGGGGGGATTTAATTTTCCTTAACTTTTCACCTTTTAGACAACACGTTCATTTTCTTAGCTTGTGTCCTTTCCTTAATCTTCAATGTCAAAAACTTAGAATCTTTTGTCTGAACTCTGCTTCTAACCTTATCTTCTTTCTCAATCTTCTTTCTCTTTTGACTACATTATTGGGCATGCCCAGCTAATCCAGGATAATCCTCCCATATCAAGATCCTAAGTTTAACCACACATATAAAATCCTTTTAGACATATAATATACCATACTTCCTGGAGGCCAGGATGTGGACATCTTTGAGGACCATTATTCAGTCTAGTAAACACAGTCAATGATGTGTGTTCATGTTAGAATGTGGTAAGTGCCATGGAAAGTATACAGTGGGGAAGGCCATGCAGAGTGTGTGGGAAGAGAGAAGATGGCTATTTTACTCATGTAGGTATCATTGAAAAGGTGATATTTGAGGAAAGACCTCAAGAATACCAAGAGTTATCCATGAAGATGCTTGTGGCAAGTTCTTTCTGGGCAGAGGATCCGCAGTGCAAATGCACTAGGACAAGAGAAGCTGGGGAGAAGTAAGGAGGCCAATGTGGCTGGAGCAGAATCATCAAGACAGGATCACAGTCAGACCAGGTAGGCTGTGAGCAGGATTTCGTCCTTTTATTAACCGTGACAGGCAATTACAAGAGAGTTTTGAGAAGAGAGACATGGTATAAGTTTTCTTTTAAAAGGATCACTTTGGCTGTTGCATTAGAAACAGAATCTAGTGCTTTTAGGCCAATGATAGAGTAGGGAGAACTGCAGGAAACCACTTCAGTGTTCCATATTAGAGATATTGATTGCTTGGCCTGGGATGTAGGCAACAAAAATAGTAGGAGTGGTTAGATTCTTGATTTATTTCAACGATGGACTTTTTGCAGCATTTCCTAATGGGTAGAACTTGGAGAGGGGAAAAAAAAGAGTCAGAGAGAACACCAAAAATTTCTTCAAATTGTCCGAACTAAGATATGGTTTGCCTTTAATAGGATAGAGAAGTTTCCAGAAGGAGTATATTTGAGGAGAGAGCATCACAGGCCTTCAGTTTAGGATCTGTTGAAGCCGAAATATTTATTAGAAAAGCAAATGAGATAGTTGTGTTGGCACTTGAGCAGGTGAGTCTGGAGTTTGGGAGAAATGTGTGGATTGGAGAAATGCACTTGGAGGTGATAGTATAAAAATGATGTTTAAAGTCTTGAGGATAAATGAAATCAAAAAACAAGGAGTGAACCCTGGACTTCCATTGCTGATGGACATGGCCAGATGGCACACCAGGAGCATGTGCCATCCTGACACCGCACCTGGAGAGCATGTATAACAGGGAGCTCCAAGTCTTTCTGTGCCCAGAAACCATGTGGATATCTTCTTAAATTTCAGAAGGTCTCAAGTAAGATGTGTGAGTCTGTGTTTCTAACAAGTATAGTGCCAGTGCTTCTGGTCACATTAGCAAGATCATAGACCGGGATTCCCTCATGGCTGCCAATCAGCCTCATCAGAGACTTTTTCAAATATTTAACACCTGGTTGATTCAAAAGAACAACTGTACCCCTATGTTTATTGCAGCACTATTTACAATAGGCAAAACCTGGAAATAACCCAAATGCCCAAAAATAGATGACTAGATCAAGATGGCGTGGTATATATACACAATGGAATATTATTCAGCAATCAAAAAAGATAAATTCATGCCACACACAACAATGTGGATGGAGCTAGAAGGAATTGTGTGTGTTCAGTGAAATAAGCCAGAAGAAAAAAGAAAAATATCAGATGGTTTCACTTATAGCAGGACTATAGGGGAACCAAATAAGACATCAATGTGTTGGGGCCTCCCTGGTATCACAGTGGGCTGAGTGCAGCACTGTGAAGCTGTCCTCAGCCTCTGCAGTGTGGTTCGATTCCCAGCCGGCAAATATTGACAACAAGACTGAGGCCGGTGATCTTCGTGGAGCGGTTCCAGGATCAGGTCACCACTCCCATTCCCACCATAAGACCGTGGGGTCGCGAGTCTCAGGGTTGACTGACACCTTGAGGATGGTGGCTCTGCCAGCCCCTCCACCGGGAAGAGCCTGGGAGACTTTCCCGCCTGCCCTTTCATTTTCAGTTTTTGGTTTATTCAGGGTTAGAGGCGGGGTGACAGCGGGGTGACCTCGGGGCTGACCACAGGGGTGGGTTTCAGGGTCTCACACCATCCAGAGGATGTTTGGCTGTGAAGTGGGCCCAGACCTGAGCCTCTTTGGCGGGTATGACCAGTTCGCCTACGACGGCGCGGATTTCATGTCCCTGAGCAAGAACCTGCGCTCCTGGACCCCCGCGGACTTGGGGGCTCAGATCACCCAGTGCGCGTGGGAGGCGGCGGGGAGGGCCAAGTGCGTCAGGCACAGTGTGCAGAGCAGGTGCTTCCTGTGGGGAAGGAGGTGCTGCAGTGCACAGGTAAGAGGAGTCACAAAGCCTGGGAACTCTGGTCTCCTGGCCCCCACAGGGAAAATGGAATAATGGGCAGAACAGCACCTGCTTTCTAGGCAGAGAGGGAGAGTCCCCCTGGGTTGCCTGTTCTGTGCTAGAGAGAGACTCGCCCAGAAGACACTACTTTTCTGGACACTTAAGGAATCCAGTCTTTCCTGAGGGAGGGGAGGACATCCTGAAATAACTCTCCCTGGATCCTTTTAACCCAACAGCCATCCTGGGAACCATGATTTTCTCTTTCAAGGTCTTGTTTTTGGTCCGAGAGCATTTCTGGAATGTTCTCCTACCTTTCTGTGTCATTCACCCTCCACCCAGGTCAGGAGCAAAAGTCTGTGTTCTCCTTAGAGACCTGCATCCTCCTACCCTGCGCTCTCACCTAATTATCCCAGATTCTCCAGACTAGGCTGGTTTCTGAGTTTAGTGTTTCCTCCCTCCAAACCAATAGTCATGTTCATTCTGAGGATAGTCAGTGAGGCTGCTTCAGTGTCCAGGAAGGAAAAACCGAAAGTGTGAATTTTTTTGTCCCTTCTCCTCAGATACCCCAAAGGCACATGTGACCCTCCACCTCATCTCTGAGCATAAGGTCACCCTGAGGTGCTGGGCCCTGGGATTCTACCTTGGACATCACCCTGTCCAGGCAGCGAGATGGAGAGGAGCTGACCCAGGACACACAGCTGGTGGACAACAGGCCTGGGGCCTGAGGGGAATGGAAACTTCCAGAAGTGGGTGGCTGTGGAGGTGGCTTCTGGAGAGGAGCAGAGATACATATGCCATGTGCAGCATGAGGGGCTGCTGGAGCCCCAAGTCCTGAGATGGGGTGAGGAGGGAGATGTGAGCACTGAGCTTCTGCTCAGAGGAATCAGGAGCCCTTCTGGAGACCTTCAGAGGGTCAGAATAGGGCCTGGGATTCAGGGCCTCACCTTCCCTTCCACTGCCACCTCCTCAGCCCACTGTCCCTACCAACTCCACTCACTCTACCATGGGCATAATTGCTGGCCTGGTTCTCCTTGGAGCTGAGCTCACTGGAGCTGTGGTGGGTGCAGCTGTGATGTGGAGGAAGAAACGCTCAGGTAGGGAAGGGAGTGGGGCAGCTTGTCCACTGGGGGCTTTCATGTTCCGGGGAGAACTTGCCCTGCCTGCTTAATGGGAAGTACCATCCACACACGTGTGTTGCCCAGAGGGCATTTGGTCCAGTCCCCCTCACCTCCTTTCTTCATTTTCCCCAGTCCTGACCTGGGTCTTTAGTCCCAGTTCTGGAAACTTCCCTGCGGTAAGATTAGAAATTCCTTTAGGACTTCTGACCTGACTCCTCCCTGGTCTCACATGATGTTTCATCCCACAAGCTTATTTAGGGTGTACATCTCGGTCAATTACTGGACAGTTTCCATTAATGATGGTGATTTTCGTATCTTCAAATCTTAAGGCCATTTATTAATGGCTCAGCTCACCATACACACCTTCACCTCTTCTTTGACTACAACTGTGGACACTATTTTACATTGCGGGATAGAATTGGGGGCTCATTCAAACATTCTTCCTCCTTTGAAAGGAAAGGACCACAGTTATGTGAAGAAGGTGACAGAAGAAAAGCATAGCAGCCAGCAGGGAATGGTAAAAATGAAAAGTTATTCCAGGGAAGAAGTTACAAAGGTTGAGCAGATTATCACCCAATTATTAATTTTTTAAAGATTTATTTATTTAAATTATACAAGCACTGGGTACAGTCAGAGGCACGGGAGGGTAAGAGAATTCACCAGAGTCAGAGCAGAGAGCAGAGCAGGCAGAGTGACGGAAGTACACTGCTGAGGGGAGCAGCGGGTGGCAGGAGAGGTCTGCACGCCATGTGGGACCCTCGCCTGGTGCCCGGGTATCGAACCAGCACTGCAGAGGCTGTGGGCAGCTTCTCAACCCAGCGCTCAACAGCGGCACAACTGGGGAGGCCCCAATTATTAAATATTTTTTAATAAGGGAAAATAATCTACATCCAGCCAGGAGACATAGCAATGATAACGTCTGAAACTCCACATTGAGGACCCTGCTGAGGGATGGTCATGCTGAGAGACCAAGAGAAACCAACCTCCTGTGTAAACACCAGGGGTGACCTAAGAGGTGACTGTGTCTTTCCAGCCAGTGAATCTGTAACTTATATTGCCTCAACACTAATTTTTAAAAAGGTGGAGAGAAAGTAAATGATTGAGGGGACCAGGTTATGTCCTTTTGCTTTAACTCACCACATTCATTAAGAAAAACTCATTGTGCTTAATAACACCAAGGCTCAGTGCCATAACAAGGAAACACAAATACAGGATTCAGGTGGTGCCTGGTGCCAGGCGTGAGTTCCATCTTCTGTGCTGGTCCAGCAGTTCACCGGGAAGCCTCAGTATGATAGCAGGTCTGATAGAATCTAGTAGTGACTGTGCAAAAGACCCACTTCCTAGCAGGTGTGATGACACTGTCATCTCCCTACACACAGGAAGCTTCTTCTCTGGGGATATTTTCAAATGTTATATGTTACTGATCAAGAAATAAGCTGGAATTTCTAAAAAATATTCATACTACCATGATTCAATCCAGATGTGGAATTATTTAACTAATGATTTTGATGGTTATTATTTAAAACCATTATGTAGTAAGCGTAGAATTATGTGATTCTAAATGTATTTACAATGGGAAACTTCAGGCCTAGGTTGTATATTTGGCTACTGGATTTTTAACTAAACTGATACACTGCGCTTTTGCAATGTTTCAAAGTGAAAAAACTATATTTTTCTATAAAAAGAAATAATTGCCAAATATTTAGGCTTGATACTGAAGATTGGTTTGGAATTTATAATATTTTCTGAGTAAGATGTGTTATCAATGGACCTTTCTGGATAGAGATTGACATGGTGCAACTTCTTTTTAGAAGCCCCAGTCTGGCTGCTGTGCGGAATCAACAGTGCAGGGTGAGAGGTGGGAAAATAAATGAAGGAAACTAGCACAGATTCTAAGATGGAAAATTTGGTAGCTTTATGGGGTGTCATCAGGAAAATAATAGGAAGTCGTTGGAGCTGGATGTATTTAGAGATGGACTTTATAACATTTCCCAATGTGACATCTAGGTTATGAGAAAAAGGCAAGATGCCACCCAACATTTCAGACTGTGAATGAGAGATGCAGAGGGCCTGTCACTATCCCTGGATTTATCACTCATTTGATACAAATTCACAACACAAATTTTCCAAGTAAAATTTACTAAAGGCATTAATAGATACATGTGAATGTGTATATGCCTGTATATAATAGTATAGTGTGTAACACTGACTCCAGACCCCTGTGGCTTACCCAGCTCTTTCCTGTCCACTGAGTGGTGGGACACATGGGCTTTGTTGGTGCAGCTGACCCAGTGGGCACAGCCAGAGGCCAGTGGGAGCAGGAGTCTGAAAGGGCTGGCAGCAGCAGTGGAGGTTTCCTGCCCTGGCACCTGCTTGTGCAGGTGGGAGCTGGTGGGCACAGCTCTAGAGGCGGTAGCAGAGGGGGGTTTCCTGCCAGGGGGCAGGCAGCCTTCAGAGGACCCCATTCCCAGAGCAAGCCAGGGTTAAGCAAAGGCGCCCCTAGGGCTTAGACTCCTCCGCTGCCCCCCAGAGGAGCTGCTTCTGGGCAATGCTATCATCCTGCAGTGGGTGCCATAAGACAGCTTTGCTGAGGCTACCTCCCCGGTTTAAGGATGAGAGCTGGGGACACAGCTGGCTTTGAATGGACCCCCACCCACCCTGGCAGGCTCCAGGAGGCCGCTGCTTGAGGACAGGGCCCAGGCCACCCTGACAGCTGTGCCCACTGCAACCAGCAGCAGGAGTAGCAGTGGGTTACAGTAGGTGGGCACCTTACCACCAGCCACCGTCTGTGTCATGGACAAAGGAGGCAGCCAATCTGGCAGCAGAGACTCTCTGTCCCCACACACTGCCCCAGGGCATGTAGCCCACTGGGGCTACAACAGCAAGGTCCCATTTGAGACCTTGCTGCTGACTGTCCGACACCACCTCCCAGTGCTGTTGCTTCTTTCTCGTCTAGCCAGCCCATCAGACTGTGGCTGTGCCTGCTGGGGTGTCTACTCAGAGGTGAGCACCCCCTGGGAGCACCTCCTGCTGCCACTGTGAGTTGGATCCTGGCCCCAGTGCTTGCGGCTGTTCCACCAGCTCCAGACCCTTCCTGACAGGACTGTACCACCTTACATGGGCAGCCTTAATTTGGGACTATTGGACACTGTGGACACTATCTGGGGTGACACAGCTGGCCATGGAGGCCTTAGAGACTCTTTATTTCCCTGCTCTCCTGTTCGTTTGAGAAACCTCATTGCTGTTCCCTGAGCCTGAGTGGTTGCAATTGAGCACACGGGTGAGAACCCACAGACAGTTTGGCTCTGTCCTTCTGAGAGGGGGCCAGGGAGGAAGGGCCCATACCTAGTACAGGAATCTGCACACACAAAAAAAAAACATGATCTGTTTTCTTTGAACTAAAGCTCTTGTTTTAAACTGAGATCCCTGCTCTGCTGATGCCCCAAAGAGTGCCGGACACTGACGCCCTCTGATGTATCAGGGGCAGGATTCTCGGGAGGCTGACAGCAAGTTCTGGGGCTGATCATGATGGACACCAGGAGTGTCATCTGTGATGGGCTGTTTTGATGGACGATTTGCTCAGAACATAAAGGTTTGTCAGCACAGAGAGCACCAGAAGGACTCACAGGAGAGAGATATGTAGAGAAGGCCACTTTGCTTCTTGGCTTTGGACTTGAACCAGGAACTTAGAGACATGGAAAGAGACACAGTGGAAGAGACACTGTGATAGCCTGCATTGGATCCCTGCCCAGGGAGCTACCCACATGGTACAGCAGACCTCTCCTTTCTTGCCCACTGCTCCCCTCAGCATGGCATTTCAGTAGATCTGCCTGTTTTGTTCCCCACTCTGTCTCTGATGAATCCTCTCACCTCCCCACTCTCCTGCCAACCTCTGGCCTATACCCCAGCTCTTCTATGCATAAATAAATCGTGTTTGCATAAATCCAATAAAGTTCTTCTTCCCCTTCTCTTTAATAGACAATTGGAAATATGGGTATTTTACTAAGGCTTTGTCTGGAATGTTGTGTTTTCAGAAATCAGACTGATCTCAGAGCTACAAAAAAACAATAAACTTGCACCTGTTTTAGGAGTGCAAGGGCCTGTCATGAGGGTAAAGAAGGCAACGCCTTGACAGGTCCAGAAACCCCAGATGTCTTGGGAACCTCGAGAGGGATTTCCCCAAAGACACAGGTACCACAGGCCAAGTCTGATGGCAAGAGCTTGGTGTGGTCCTGAGCCCTGACTCCTGGCTTTTAGGAGCTCTCAGTCTGAGGGTTCCTATATGAAGTTGCAACAAAGCAAAATTAAAAGGTCTGCATAATAATTTCTGTTCCTGTTGAATTCATGCAAATTGACTGTGGTAGTGTAGTACCTGGGTGAGGTCAGATGCTGATAGCAAGTTCTGGAGGCTGAACGTGCTGGATACCAGGGGCACAACTGTGACAGGCTGTTCTGATGGCTGTTTGCTGTGACTGTCTGTGTGTAACTGATTATAACAAGGTCAGCTGGAGATGAGACGGGTGTAGTAATGGGCCCTTCAGGGTGTGATGCCCCCCATTCTCTCAGATCAATGGCCTGTGATCTGAAAAGTGAAAGTGGCTTTCAAGTGAAAGTGGCTCTGCTTGTGGCTTTCTGGTAGTGACGGGAGGCAGCGCCCAGGCCTATTCCTCTAACACTTGTAGATATTTGCTATCTGTCCCTTTTATTTTATATTCCCTTTTCTTTTCCTTGTGACAGGGGACTGAGCCACAAAGATATCTCTGACATGTATGTCATGGTGCATTCTGTCCTTGTTTTCTTCCATGTATTTTATGGCTTCTGGTCTTACAACCCAGCCTGTTATCCATTTTGAGTTGATTTTTGTGTGAGGTGGGATACAGGGGCCTTGGGTGTGAGGCAGCTTATTTTTCATATGGGAAGAATGGAACTAATGAGTGTCCAAAAGGTGGACTGTGTTGTTTTAAATTTTCCACCAGTTCTGTGATACACAGGAGGGGAGACAGTTCCCCCCGTGAGTGTGTCTGACTTGATGGCTCTTCCTCGTGAGGAGAATGAAGCAGAAGGGACGCACCTTGTCACAGAGTCAGGCTCACAGGGCCTGAGACTTCCCGCCAGGGCTCCCCTCCTGGTCCCTCTCTGGGGTGACTCCCTGCACATGGTGGACCCTCAGCTAAGGGGATGCCCAGGACAAGGACCTGAGGGTTTTCTCCAGGAGCCACATGCATAAGCTCTGAAGCAGGTCCTTCCATGCTGATCACGGCCGTTCAGATCCACCAACATTTCGTCCCCACTGCAGCCTTGTGGGACCCAGAGCTGGAGCCTCTGAGTGAGGCCCCTCCTGCTGCCTCCCCCTCAGAGACTGTGGAGACGCCAGATCTTTGTTTTAGGTGCAAAGTATGAAGTGATTTGGTACGAACCATTAAAAAAATTAAGGCGATAAAGTGATCAGTGGCTGTTTTCTCAAAAGAAACAGGTGCTCCAGAATAACTCACGTGACAATCAAGGTCCTGATAGCAATGACCTGTCAGGCCAGGATTCCATGTTCCTTGAAGTGTCCTTCAAAACAAATGTGTTTGTAAAAACAATTTCTACTTCTTTTAGATTTCATTTAATTTTGCTGTTCATTTATTTTTCAAACTATCCCCAGAGCAGTGTCCGCAGAGTCATGGCACAGAGGGGCTCTCTGGCTTCCTGCAGATGTGAGCGGGGCTGACTCTGACCTGCCTGCAGGAAGTGGAGCCCTGGAGCCCCAGAATCAGCCCCTAGGGTTGGTCCTCCAGGGCGGCCCAGGCCTTGCTCTGCTCTCCTCTTGGAACCCTGAATCTCCCTGACACCCCAGCATTCATGCACTGAGGGAGGATATTCTGCATTGGGGGCTTCACTTATACATCTATATCCCCCATATCTCTGCCATTTGTGGCATCAAAACAAAACATCTCAACACTACAATTAGTGTGCAAGAAAGAAAAGGGAAAGAATAAAGTTTTCCAAATCAGCACCAAAGTCACCATACCCTCATGGGTAAATGTTCAGCCAAATGGGTTGGCCCAAAGCAGGGCCTGAAACCTGCCATAAGTCTAAAGCACCTCCTAGAGGGGACCCATAGAAAGGGTGGATGGGGCTGACAAGTCTGGAAGGAAAAACCAAAATCAAGATAGAAGCTGCCGTTGTCACCTCCACATGGATTTCTCACCCACTTCTGTGTCACCCAGTCCAAGGCCAAGAAGCAAGTGCAGCTTCTCTGCCCCATGTGCCTCCCCCAGGTCTCCTTCTGGCTCCATCCTGCTTCCTTCCTCCTCAGCCTCCTCTCCAGCTGCTTCTCCCTGCTCAGCTCCACCCTCCTTGGGTGGGACAGGGAACCCGGATCCTTCCCTGGGGACCCCCCTGTTACAGTCCTCTCCTTCAGCAGCATGTATGTGTGTGTGTGTGTGTGTGTGTGTGTGTGTGTGTGACACCAGCCCTGCAAGGACGGGCAAGGCCCCGGATGTGCGCAGTTCCCTGGGCAGTTACAGGCCAGCACTGCTGCATCCCCCTAGGTGAGACAGACGCTCCAGCCCCCCAGTGAGAGCCCGTGTCACCCTATGGTGTGTCATTTCTATGGTGTGACTAGGCTGATTTGTCAGGAGCAGCAAGTCTCTGCAATAGCTCCATCCCCACATCCCAGCTCTGGTCTGCGCCTCCTTATACTTTCTGTAGCATCTGATACTTGCTATAGCAGTTGGCCCGAAGCGATTTTCATTTCTATAGTTGGTTTAATAACTGTGCTAATCACTTCTACCCACCTCTAGTTTCTGGTCATGTGACCCCTCCATCCTAAATTTTCGACTCTTAGCCTCCATCAAGGAGCACTGCTCAGGACTATTGTCCCTCAACTTAGGTTTTTTTTTTTTTTTAAGTTGGGACTCTGGGTTTAGGGAAGCAGACCCCAGGGGTGCAGGACCAATATCCACTCAACACGTCAGTGCTCATCATGTCCACCTGACTCATCACTAATGGTGTTAACCTTCAAAGCCAGACTAAGGCAGTGTTACCCAGATACCACCTTACACCTGTGAGAATGACCCACAGAAGGGTGTGGAGAAAAAGGAACTCTGGCACATGGTGGGTCAGAATGGAGACTGGCCCTGGTTCCCTGGTCCCTCAAACCTGTGCACTTGACATGAGTTGTGTCATCAGCTGCATAAAGACAAAACATACTCTAATGCATAACACCTTCATTAGAAAAGAAAATTAATACAAATTAGTGTGCAATAGAGAATTAGTGTTCAATAGCAAAAGATAAGAGAAAGAATATAGTTAGAATAGTTCCCAAGTGAAGCACCAAAAGTTACCTGTCCCCTCATGGGTAAGGCCCAGCCAAACAGGCTTGCCCAAAGCAGGCCCACTGAGGCCCGAAGGCCTGCCACAAGTCTAAGGCACCTACTGGTAGAAACCCATGGGACAGGGGCAAGAGGGGCCAGGCAAGTCTGGAAGGAAAAGAGCAAAGTCAAAATCCACAAGATAACAGTGGCCATTGTCAGCCTCCCCTTGAGTCTCTCATCCACGTCTTTGTCTCTTTCAAGTGTCTCTTTCCATGTCCCCAACTCCCTGGCACAAGACCAAGCCTGAGGAGCAAGAGTGGCTTCTTCTTCGAATGTCTCTCTGCTCCATGAGCCTCCTCCAGTCTTCTCTCCTCATCTTGCTCCATGTCATCCTCCTCTTCCTTAGCTTCTCATCCCTGCTCAGCCCCACCTTTCCTTGTGTGGGGCAGGAAATCTGGAACCTCCCTTTTCTATGGATAGCACACGGGTACAGTCCTGCCCCTGTGGAGAACAAATGAGAGTTCCTCAAAATATTCAAAATAGACCTGTCGCCTGGTCAGGGATTCCATTCCTTGGTATTTATCCAAAGAAGGTAAAACACTAATTCCGAGGAATATGTGCCTTCTATGGTCACTGCAGCGCTGTCTACTATAACCAAGCTATGGACACAACTTAAGTGCCCAATGGCAGATGAGGGGATAAAGAACACAAGCTTTATACACAGTGGAATACTACCCAGATGTGAAAAAGATGAAATATTGAATTTGCAACAACATGGACAGATGTGGATGGGATTATGCTCAGTGAAAAAGTTTGAAGGAGAGGGCCTCCCCGGTGGCACAGCGGTTCAGCGCTGGGTTGCAAAGCTCCCCGCAGCTTTTGCGGCTCCGGTTCAATCCCCGGCTGCTCCCCGGCCACCGGAGGAGGGTCCCACATGGCACACAGACCTCTCCTGCCGCCCGCTGCTCCCCTCAGCAGTGTACTTCGGCCCTTCTGCCTGCTCTGCTCCCCGCTCTGGCTCTGGTGAATTCTCTCACCCTCCCACGTGTCAGACTGTACCTGGTGCATGTATAAAACAAACAAATAAACAAACAAACAAACAAATAAATAAAAATACATGCCTCTTTAAAAAAAAGTTTGAAGGAGAAAGTTAAATACTGGATGATTTCATTCATATGTGGAATATAAAGAAACAAATCAGGGACTGGTAAAACTAAACCAAAACAAACTCTAGAACTATAACTGCAAAACTGAAGCGATGGGGTGGGGTTAGGAGCAGGAAACAAGGTAGGAAGAGGGCCCAATGGACTGTGGTGGAGGGCTATGGATGCCCTTAGGAGGGTGGGAAGTGATAATGAACATCTGAAGAGGGTGACTCTGTGCCTCTGCACACATGCAGTGTGTAAACCAATGTTACCTCAACTGAATAATACAATGAGGGAAAAGAAAATTTCTTAAGCAAAAGAAAAAAAGTAACTTGTCTTCTCCATCAATCACTGGCCTTAGGACTTTGCCTTCACCTCCTCACTGTCATGCAGACTGAGGGGCTGGTTTCCCACAAGGTCAGAGGCAGGAGGAGCAGGGACTCCTGGGGCTGCTCAGACACCGCTGAGTAGAGACACTGCAGAGAGGGCGGCTCTGACAGGAACAGAGACAGAGACTCAGAGTAACCCCAGTGCTGAGTGAGGATCTGGTTCCCAAGGAAAGGGGAGTGTGTGTGTGTGTGTGTGTGTGTGTGTGTGTGTGTGTGTGTGTGACAGGAGAGACAGGATACACAACATAAGATGATGGGAAGTCAATTAACATCAAGCCCTACAATAAATTAATTCAAATCACACACACAGTAAAGAGTGTCAGAACAACAGTAAATACAGTTCCACGGAGGAGCAGCTTTTGAGCAGGACTGAAAAAGCATTGGACCTGAAGAGGAGGAGGAGGTTTAGAAATACCTCGTGGTTGGCTTGAGGTGTAAGGAGCTGGGCAGGACCCTCCTCCAGGCCCTGCCTACAATATGGTGGCACATTCACCCTGACAGCTCCCTTCCCCAAACCCCAATTTTTCTCTCCTTGGAGTCACCATAGAAAACCCACTGGCCTCAGAGTCAGGGGGCACCATGGGCTACTTTCTCTCTAGAGCAGAGCAGGAGGGAGTCACAGAGGGGGAGGGAGTAGTGTGTGTCCTGCTGGCCTGGCCCAGGGGCAGGATTAGCCCAGGTCACCCTAGTTCCTGAGCTGAGCCTTTGCCCACAGTCCAGGAAGGGAGGGAGAGATGGAGCAAGGTCTACCTCAGCTCCTAGGGGAAAGTGTAACCTTAGGTGGGTGAACTTAGGTTTCTTTCTCATTCTGGAGCTCTCCCATCTCCCCAGGTAACCCTCCATGTGCAACAGGGAGAGGATCTCAGATAAACCCAGGCTGGTTCCCCTACCTTCCTCCCCACTATAGTGTTCAGGATGAATCTCCTTGTAGTCATGGCCACATTAAAGGAGAGCACAGAAAGATAAGTATCATTACTGTATTTGCTATTGTGGTAAGAAGTAAGATTTTTACTATAAATGCTCTTTTATTTTTGTTGTTGCTGTAACAATGCTGTGCAATCAGATAAAAAACATGGGAGAGGGAGAAAGCGTTGAATTGAGTTTTCATGAAACAAACAAAAAAAAAAAAAGGAAAAAAAGCCAACAATGAAAATAAGACAAACAGTTGCATGGATTATTCAGTTTAACCCATGACACCCTGTGAGTTGTCAGATCCCATGATCCCAGAGCAATTAATGACTGTGGGGAGTGAGACTCAGAAGCCCAGCCCAGGTCACACAGCGGGGGATGCAGGGCTCTGACCAGCCCAGGGCCCCCTGCTGTGGCAGCTGCAGTGAGGAAGGGTCTCCGAGCTGAGGAGTCTGGGAACTCAGTGTGAGGTTGGGTCATCTTAGTGACAGCTGCCTCACTACCAGCCCAGGCCATCCTACTATTGATAAGTCAAATTTAAAAAATTCCTCCCTGGAGGGAAAGTGTCAGGGAAAGGTGGTGGTGTCCATGCAGGCCCTTTCGTCATTGCCCGGCCCAAGGAGAGTTTCCGAGTGTCTCCTCAGGGGCCTCTGCTGCCTCCTCTAGTGAGCAGAGGACTCACATCATGGGGGAGGGAGACCTGCCCTGTCACGTCTTCCCTCCTGGAGATCATGTGGGGAGTGAGCCCCCGAGCATGTGTGCAGACAGCACGGAACCCAGCACAGGGCATGCTTGATCCTGAGGCTCCTAGGGCCTTTGTGGGAAGGAACTTGAAATATAATTAGGTCTCCCCAGTTTCTCCTGGAGCTCCCAGAGGGACAGGGCTGTGCACACAAGGGGGAGCCACATCCAGAGTGAGGTTCTGTGTCTTAATTGTCTCCCCACGAGGACATTTCCTGCTCCCTAGAAGCTTCCTGGAGTGCTTGGATATCTAAATAACATTTAAATACTACAAAAATTGAAGCCTTCACCATCTGGGTGGCTAGCTCATCCCAAACCTGGGATTTATCCTAAAGACAGGCATCCTAAGACACTCAGGTACCCTAGCTCAGAATGCCCCACCCACTGCCTTCTCAAAACAGGACCATGCCTTGAGAACATCTTATTGACAAGGTAAAGGAAGGCTAAGGCTTAGGGTAAGGCAAAACTTTATTCTTTGCTCCCTCTAAGGAGCCATGTGGAATGGGGGATGGTGAGAACCTGAGGTTTAAAGAAAACCCGGCGTTTGGGGATGACCTGACAGTTTGACTTATAAGTTATGGTTTTCAGTAAAGAATATTGAACTTAAAAGAGTGTTCATAAGTTTGTTTAATCGCCACTGGGTGGTAGAAACATCCATTGTGATGTTGAAAAAAGATGCTTCTGGTGTGTTTCAGTCCCTAAACTGATGTTTGCAGGACGTTTGCCTTTTCTTTCTTCTGGTTTGTAGAATCAAGTGCCAGGTATCAACTTTCATTCCATTTTTTTCCCCCAGTGGGAAATTTTCTTCAATTCTCAAGTCAGGATTTAATAATATTTGAAGCTGCTGTCACCTGATGATTTTGGAACTGATTTCACCAACCTTCTTCATTCCAGTACACATTTCAAAATCCTTCATACTTAGCATCTTCACCCAGAAGATTTCCTCTGTGAGGGCTGTGATAACCGACTCTTTGAAATAGAAAGTTGCAGGCCTCCCTGGTGGTGCAGCGGGTGGAGCACTGCACTGTGAAGCTGTCCACAGCCTCTGCAGTGTGGGTTCGATTCCCGGCCGCCCAGGGAGAAACCTACATGGCACGGCAGACATCTCCTGCCTTGCCTGCTCCTCCCCTCAGCAGTGCCTTCTGTCTGTCTGCCTGTTCTGCTCCCCGCTCAGTCTTGGTTAATTCTTTCACCCTCCCAAGCCTCTGACTATACTCCAGTTCTTATATAAATAAATAAATCTTTAAAAAGAAATAGAAAGTTGCCTATATTTTCCAAAATTCAAATCCTAGTTCATAAAAGGGGTTCAATCACTTCCTCCACCTCTCAAAAACACTGTCTCAA